>NC_049202.1:69629638-69661212 GCF_013347855.1 Anguilla anguilla | reverse complement strand
ACCGCACTTCCTGGATAAGATTGAGGACCCCCTGCATTACAGAGTAGCAAGACAAGAGACAGAGCAAAAAAGAGCAAACACCAGGCCTGAACCCCTAAATAGCAGATACGCAAGGTAAAAAAAACTCCCAGTGGGGAGAAAACATCTCAAAAAAGTGGCGAGAAAAAACTCCCCAATGGGAATAAATCTCGAGAGGAACCCGGCTGTAGAGGAGGAAGCGCAGCGGACGGGTGCGGTGGGCCTGAGTTCGGCGTTAACGCTCGCCTCTCTCTCTCGCGTCGGCAGGAGGACGCGGCGGGACGTCCCGTCGTCATGTGCGCGCGGCCGTACCCCGCCTGCCCCCCGTTTCCCGATGAGGAGGAGGGGCCGGGCCGAGAGGCGCGGGAGTCGGACATGGACAGCGCGGTGGAGAGCGCTCCGGGCTCCGAAACCTCGGAGGGGGGCCGGCCCGGGGACAAGGACGAGGGCCTCGGGGGGCTGTTCCTGCCCGGAAACAAGTCAGTACCCCTTTTTAATGGAGCCCGGTCTCGTCGCAGGTTCGAATCAGAGTGTAAGGCAGTGGTGTCAAACTCGTTGCCATGGAGGGCCGTGTGTATGCAGGTTTTCATTCCAGCCTCAGATCTTGATTATATAATTAGTTAAATTATTTGCTGAATTAGGGATGCAGGTTTGTGCACAATGGTGACCCGACGTCTATGGTGACCCGCATTGTCTAAATAAAAATTTTCTTATATTCTGTGCTTCAATGCAGTTAAACGCATATGGCTGAATGAGTAATTGGACTCAATTAAGGCAGCATTAATTGGTTGGAATGAAAACCTGCATACACACGGCCCTCCATGGCACGAGTTTGACACCACTGGTGTAAGGGGACGGAGTGAACTGTGTAATAATTTAAGAGCTGTTCATTAACCTGAGTGCAGAACAAGGAAAAAAAAGCTTAATTTCCTTCTGCCATCTGCGAGTACTTATGATGCTGTTAAGTCATGTTGAATATTGCCATGTGAACCTATAATTCAGCTGTTTTTACATTGTGATGACTTCACTGATTAGAAATGTTCTGAAAATTAGACCAAACCAGACCAGGGTAATGGGAGGAAAAATCGGGTGCAAAGTGAATGATTTCTGTGCGTGCCTGCGGCTGTGGTTGCAGGTGTGGTCAGATGAACCCCTCGGTGACCTCTGACCTGTCCACGCGGTCGTCGGCCTCCCTGAACGAGGAGCAGTTCGAGGACTACGGAGAGGGGGAGGACGTGGACTTCAGTCCCAGCAGCCCCTGCCCTGATGACGAGACCCGCACCAACGGGTACTCCGACCTGGGCTCCTCTGTTCCGTCCAGGTGAGCATGCACACGTGCACGCTCATGCATGTCCTCACACACACGCATGCACACACACGTGCGCTCTCATGGATGTAGTTACACACACATGTTCACGCACACGTGCACGCTCATGCATGTAGTCACACACACACATTCACGCACACGTGCGCGCTCATGCATGTAGTCTCACACACATGTTCACGCACACGTGCACACTCATGCATGTACTCACACACACATGTATTCACACACACACATGTACTCACACACACACACATGTAGTCACACACACATGTACTCACACATGCACACTCATGCATATACTCACACACATGTGCATGCATGCACAAACACACACGCGCACACACGTGCACACACTATTTTGGCCAGTCCAGGAAAGTCACTGGAAACTGCCAGAAAGTGCCTCCAAACTTAATTATTCCATGCAGCAGAGAGATTGTAAATCTCTATATAAAGTTATTATATTCTGCGGTATATAATGCTGATTTTAAGATAAAGAACAGTTGCTGTGTAAACTCTCTTAGCAGAGCACCCTATGTAGTACGCAGTATGCTAGTATGTACTCGTGCTGCTTGTTTTATGGGTTAGTCCTCTGTCACCCAAACTTTATGCACACTCAGAAGGTTGCTTCATCCCAAAGTTCCTGCACTCCTGTTCACTTGAGGCCTCATCAGCCCTCTGCTGTCCCTTAGTTGTGCGTCCCTCACTGCCCCGTAAGCTCGTTAGTGCCTTAATCCCTCTGGAACTCTTCTGTGAGTTCGCCTGAGTGCTGCCCAGTAGAGGTGCAGATTTAAAACTCATTACTTTTGACTTCAGATAGCCCGGTGAAGCTTCATTAATAGGCCGTCGAGTCTCAGAATTTGCCTAATCCATGCAACCCGTTTCATTTTTCTCTGTGTTGATTCAGGACACTTCCCAAAACCGGTTGTTGAGATTTTTCTTTTTTCAAACAGGCTTGCGGCGTCTTGGTATGGTTGAAAGCTTCTCTCTCAGGAAAGGCCTATTTACTGAAACTCCACCATTATGCTTGATGTCAAATTATATCAAATGTGCGGATGGCTGAAGCCTTAAGGCAGTGAATTGGAAGGCGTTCACTTGAACTAACCGATGCTACTGTACCACTGAGCCTGTAATTACAGCGCTGTAATAACCTGCAGTACATCAGTCTCCTAAATGGCCCTGCCTGAGGAGGAGGAGGGTGTGGCGACCCTCGTGTCTGCTACAGCGCCTGTATTTCGGCAGCTGCGGGTTCCTCAAAGGCCAGCGTCAACACCACCTGGCCTCGGACAACCAGATGTTCTACAACGGTTTATTAGTAGAACGCCCCGCATCAACTTTTTAAGTTTGGCACTTGAAGAACTTGCCCGTCTGTTGACAGTGACTTTTTGTGGGGAAGTTTTAATTAACCTATTCTGGGGGGGGGGGGGGGGGGGGGGGGCGCGTTCATTTGGTGTCTGCGCTGTCAGCCCCACAGATTGTTATCTTGACAGTCTAAATACATAAATAGATAGTCAAGTCAAACTTGCAAAGTTCTCGAATTGTCTACATGTAAATATGAGACTGAGCAGAAGCAGTGTAACGCGCACGCACACATGCGCGCACACACACACACACTCACGCTCACACACACACACACACACACACACACACAATCACGCACACACACACACTCGCACACACACACACTCATCAGGGGAGATCTGCTCCGCCCACACTCGTGCTGACGGACGGCCTCTCAGCTCGCACCCCAGTCCAGGTACCTTGGCTTTATTGATGGGAACGGGCAGAGGGCCAAAGCCTGAAATAGCCCATCCTTTGGCCCAGGCTACGCTATAACTTATGTCCCAAGCACCTTAACACGCACCTCAACAAACACCGGCTTTCACATGCCGAGGTCGCGTTCACCCTCCCCGCTGAACATTGATTTCAGTGGAAATGGGCAATAATGGCATGGAGCCATGGCATATATTCAGTGTGACTGTACACCTCTCTGTCCTTTCCTTGAAGTCACAATCTTTTCATAAATCTCTCCACATTTTGTCATTAATTTCGACAAGCTCAGAAGTCGTGATTTTACGTTTTAGAAAACGGTCGTGTTTGTTAGGCTGACGTGCGTCATTTAAGCAAAAGTGCATTGTGGGTAGATTGAACCGGAGGCTTATAAGCGAGGCCAATGTTTGACCGGCTGGTGTCGCTGCCGCTCTGTCCCCCTGCAGCGCCGGGCAGACCCCGCGGAAGATGAGGCACTTGTACAACAGCGAGCTGATGGACGTGTACTGCTCCCAGTGCTGCAAGAAGGTCAACCTGCTCAACGACCTGGAGGCGCGCCTCAAGAACCTCAAAGCCAACAGGTACGGGCGGTTAAACCAATCCACAGCCAGCACCGGGCTGCTCAGGTGTGGCAGCCCTGAGCATAACCCCGCCCCGAGTGAAACCTACCTGTAATTCCATTCTCGTCCTCTACTCACTTTCACATTAAGTTGGAAAAATCCATTGGCTGACTCGTGTTTAGCAGGAAGTCGGGTAATGACTGCCGTTGTTGCTCAGCAGGTGTCCAATGTCTGTCTCGGGCCTGCACACTGGAGATGTGAGAAGAAGTAGAGGACTGTGGGTATTTTATCAGACGGATTGCCTTTCCTCTGCATTAATGATTTAATCTTCTCTGGCTGAGGCTTCCTTACAAAATTTTGGAACTTGTTAAGAGGATCCATTTTATTAAAACTGAAGATGACTCATCTTTTTTGCCTGTGGCTAAAGCTTGATTTTGAATTGTTACTCCATGACTATGCATTGTCTGCTGTAATGGCAAGATTTTTAAAAAATACATCAAAGGATATATATTTTTTTTTTTAAAGTGGTTGCCATGACAGCGTTATTACTGCCAAATGCTGAGTGAAATGTGTGACTGTGCGATGGAGCGTGGAGGAGGCAAGCAGATTCCACACAAGGATGTGTGTGTGTGTGTGTGTGTGTGTGTGTGTGAGAGAGTGTGTGTGTGTGCACGCATGCACGCACACGTTGTACAGTAAGGCATCTCTGGGGAACATATCATTTTTCAGTGTGGGATCTGAATGCCTTGTAGTTCCAACTTGAACACCCTTTGAAGTGAGGATTGTTTAAATGTTTCTCCATTGTAGTTCTGGAGAAAAGCTGCAAGGAACGGCATTCCTTCAGCTGAATCTGACAGAACGAGTGACCTGACAATGCTTATACAGGCTCTTTACTCTTTACACAAAAACAATTATGTATCATTGTTGATTCTAGGAAGTTTGCTGGAGACTGTTTCTGTACTGTAATGATGGCCATTTAAATAAGGGTGTACAGTTTTACTCCTAATTTTTAATTTTAAAAGAACAAATATGTATGTGGCTAGTTTCCCCTTTTTGTACACGAACAGCTTATGTGGGGTGAGAGGTGGGGGGGTCACCAAAATCTATGAATGGTATTAAAGTATTTTGATCACCTGCTCAGATTCTTGTAAAATCCCTCTTTTTGCAAAAACAGAGCTTGGTTGTTGATGTAAAGCTGAACTCGGTTCACACTGGATGCAAACAGCCCCAGTACAACAGTGTCAAAATTTAGGGAAAGACACTCTTACGCTCAAGGTTAATTTCGCTCGACTGCGTTTGTTATTTGGTTTGTACGCCGTTCGTGGAGATTGGGTCGTCTTTGAGGTTCACCTGGCGAGAGATACTCTCAGTCAGACGTGAGTCATTCCTAGGTGGCACGTGGTTATATTTGCCGTGTCACTCACGATAAACAGATCGGCTGGCTAGATAACGTCAAGGTTAGCACGTTGTTTTTTGCTCCCGGCGGTGTTTTGAAGTAACAGTCTAAAGGACTTTCGTTCAGGCGGCGTTTTCACTGTTATGTAAAACCCTCGAGCTTTCATCGCCTCCTACACTCCTCTAACGCCAGCCCTCCCGGAGAGCCGCATTTTCGGAATTGTTCTCCTTCGACGCGTCGTTTTCATGACGACCCTCGTTACCGTGCTGATCTTTAACCCCCCCTCCCCCCCCCCCCACCCCCCCCACAACAAACTCGCCTGCCCCTACTGTGGACCCTCGTTAGAGATGTCAGCCGCATTGCTACGGACGCGCAGAACTGCCGAAGATTGCGCTGGCTAATGACTCTGACCCGGTCCTGGAGGGCCGATCCGCGCGCTGGTTTTTGTTCCAGCCGATTACCATTTCTCACAGCTCTATAAACTACGCTGCTTCACTCCTGTGCTTGAGCACCGTGAAATCTCTAGGATACACCTGCAGACTGTGACTCCAGCTGTTGCTTACACACTTGTCAGATCGAGATATGATTGGGCCAGTTCAATAAATGTTGGGAAATGTTGGCTCAAAATCCTGAAATGGATCGGCCCCTGTTGTGCACCCCTGCTCTAACCTTTGACTCTTATTGTCTTGGCTGTCGCTAATGCTGATTCAGTGCAGTATTTGTAAATCAAATCTTTTTTCTTTTTTGGGGAGGGGGGGGAGGGTGTGATGAGTCTCGGGGATTAGTTTAAAGCCCATCTGACGGCAGGCTCGATCTGTGGTGCCCGGGGTGGGTGGGATTAGTTGATAAAGAAAAGAAGGGAGGGGGGGACCTGGAGAAAGAGGAATGGTGGGAGGAGGAGGAGGAGGGGGGGGTATGGAGGAGGTGAGAGGAAAGAAAGAGAGAAAGAGAGTGATACAGGATGAAGACACTAGAGACGGAGAGCTGAAAAGGAGTAATGATGCGATGAGGGAAATGGTGTGGAGAAAGAGGGATGGGAGGGAGGGAGGGGAGGGAGGAGTGGGATTAGCCTGTCAGAAAGGGAAGGAAAACGAGGCCAAATAAAGGAGGAGAGGAAGGGAAAGAGAGTGAAGAGCGAGACCCAGAAGGGGAAGATTAAGCTGGAAGGAAGCTGCCTGTTCTGTGTGCTATCAGCTGAACCGCTGAGGCAGACATGACAGTGTGTCAGAACAGCAACAGCCCATAAACCAGCACTGCCCCAGCTCACCACACATTACAGTACTGCACAGCTGTGTGTGTGTGTGTGTGCGTGTCCGTGTGCGTGTGTGTGTATGTGCGCATGTGCGCATGTGATTGTGTGTGTCAGTGTGAAAATTAATTAACATACAGACCCACAGCCTGAAAATAGAATTTGCTTTCAAGACAAGGCTATTGCTGAGCTCACAGAAAACCAAGCTCCTTCAGGGAGGAAGATTTCAATTAACATTGAGATGTCCTTCAGTTTAGTTTTTTTATTAAATACTGGTCCATGAATAAATCCTTACAAAACAGTCTGGTTGCAAATCAAAGCAGTTTTTTCACAGTGTTTTTATACCATAAATTTAAAAAAATGTATCTCCCTGTATCACAGAGCTTGTAAGAGTACAGTATTGAAGTAATAAAAATAATTTCATTTCTCTTTGTCTTTCAGTCCCAACAGGAAAATCTCAAGCACAGCCTTCGGACGGTAGGTCATTAAACTTTTTTTTTTCATTTATTTTATTTGCTCTTGCCAGTGGTCGGTTAATCATTAATTACTGTTCCTGCTGGCCTGATTTTTGTTGACTGTGACTTTTGTCTCACGGGAGATTAGGAAGAAATAGAAATACGCAGAGCAGTGTCACATGGGCAGGGTTCTTTATGCTCCTGGTCTGCAGTGCTCCCTGGTCTCCCAGCTCCCTCCTGCAGAAAGAGCAGAGCTTTGTATGCGGTGGGAGGGGGAATTTTGGTGGAGCACCATTCGTTGATGGACGAAAGTGTTCTCCATATATATCGTGGTTTGCTACGTGTCTAGCTTAGTTTCATCGGGGAACGCGGGTTGCATTGGTTACATTTTATGTAATACTTACTGTATGTGTGCTTGTAGTTTTTTTAATAAATGTGGCTGTGGGAGTTTTGTGTTTTACATTATACATTTTTTTTTTTGCGTAGTATCCATTTATACAGCTGGATAGATACCCGAAGCAATGCACCTTAAGGGTACAAGGGCAACGTCCTTTCTGTGAATCGAAACGGCAACCTTTAAGTTGCAAGGCCAGTTCCTTCACCATTATATTACACAGCTGGTTTTTTTTTTTTTTTTTTCACCAATCCGTGATCAGATTGGATTTATCATGCCAGCGTGTTTTTGGCTGGACCGCAACAGCGGGGCCAGCCCTACAAACGCGAATGTCTGTGACTGAGTCACTGAGTGAGTGACTGAGTGAGTGATGAAGTTACACCATTGGTCGGCTGAGTTATGAAGTTACACCATTGGTCGGCCGGATCACGTGTGTTAGGTCCAGCCATATGCTAGGTTTTAACCTGGTCTTGTTTTCTGATCTGGTGGCGCTGTTCAGGCGACTTTTTTTAGGCACACAGATCAGAAGGCTATGCTGCTCCAGGCTTGTTAATCGAGCTGTTTGAGGCAGAGCTGCTCCAGGCTTGTTTATCGAGGCGTTTGCAGCAGAGCTGCTCCAGGCTTGTTAATCGAGCTGTTTGAGGCAGAGCTGCTCCAGGCTTGTTAATCGAGCTGTTTGAGGCAGAGCTGCTCCAGGCTTGTTAATCGAGGTGTTTGAGGCAGAGCTGCTCCAGGCTTGTTTATCGAGGCGTTTGCAGCAGAGCTGCTCCAGGCTTGTTAATCGAGCTGTTTGAGGCAGAGCTGCTCCAGGCTTGTTAATCGAGCTGTTTGCAGCAGAGCTGCTCCAGGCTTGTTAATCGAGGCGTTTGCAGCAGAGCTGCTCCAGGCTTGTTAGTCGAGCTGTTTGAGGCAGAGCTGCTCTAGGCTTGTTAATCGAGCTGTTTGAGGCAGAGCTGCTCCAGGCTTGTTAATCGAGCTGTTTGAGGCAGAGCTGCTCCAGGCTTGTTAATCGGTGTTTGAGGCAGAGCTGCTCCAGGCTTGTTAATCGAGGCGTTTGCAGCAGAGCTGCTCCAGGCTTGTTAATCGAGCTGTTTGAGGCAGAGCTGCTCCAGGCTTGTTAATCGAGGTGTTTGCAGCAGAGAGGTGACAGAGTAAAATGGCCTGTCGGAGCTGATCTATGAGTCCAGGAGTTTTTTTTTTTTTCCTTGAGCTCTGCCCCCGCTCCCCTTTTGGCTCAGTGGGATAATCTGGATAATGGAAGTATGTGGTCGAAGTCATTACATTAGTGAGCGGGGAAGGATGCAGTGGTTCGCTCCGGTGTGAGTGCCTCCCCCCCGGAAGGCTGTGTGGAACTGGCCACACTCCCCCCCCCCCCAGCCACTCACTCAACTGTCACTGGACCCCCCCCCCCCCCCCCCTTAAGTGAGCTCGGAAAACGCAGGGGGCTGTGCCAACTTGAGCACGACCATGGAGGAATTCCGCCATTTTATTTTTCTGTCTTGTTCTATCTGAACTACGCCTTTAAACAGTGAGGCGCCCCCCCCCCCCCCCCCCCCCCCCCGGCGCATTGACCCGGGGGCTAAAAACGGGCGGGGCCGTTAAATTCGGTTCTGGAGTCTGATCGCGGTTTGGGGAGTGTGCCGTGCGTGCGGAGCTTGTGCCGCTGTGACCAACTGTCCGCTCCTCTCCCTTCCCCTGCCCCCCACCCCCGCCCGCCCCTCCACAGGCAACTCTCCCACAGCAGCAACATCAGCAGCAGCAACGGCAGCACGGAGGACCTGTTCAGAGACAGCATCGACTCCTGCGACGTCGACATCACCGAGAAGGTACAGTTCGGCCGTGCCCCCCCCCCCCACCCCCCCCCCGCCTGAGCGCCTGTCGCTGTTACCGAGCAACACTCCGGCACAGAGACAGGCGTGCGATAGCGACTGTAGCTCCTCTGCTTTATCTGTGCGGCTGTAATCACATTACAATCGGACCGGTGTCTCTGAAATGTACTGAGGAGCTGTAAAGTAGCCAATGGCTGTTAAGTATAAAGTGTCAGTTATAGTTTGTGTTTGTTATTACTGTATATGCACGTGCCTCTGTATCTCAGAGTACAGCTGATGAAGTAAAAGTGTACGGTGGGAACAGCATTGTGGCATTTGTAAACACACAATACTTAAGAAATTTCAATATGGTGTTGGTGCCACATGATTGATCAGTTTGCTTGTCTCTCTTTCTCCCTCTCTCATACGCACGCACACACACACACACACACACAGGTCAGTTATCTAGAGAAGAAGGTGTCGGAGCTGGAGAATGACAGTCTGATGAACGGCGATCTCAAGTCCAGGCTGAAGCAGGAGAACACACAGCTGGTCCACAGGTGAGTGGCTACACAGAAACACACACGCGCAGATCTGCACTGAAATGGTGAGCAGAGAGGCCACAGGACAGAGTGTGCCACAGGACAGAGAAGAGGATGGTAACTTGTGTTCATGCAGCACTGCACAGTATCTGAGGTGATACGAATTCTGTGTAAAAACGGTGTGTGCCCACGTGTTTGTTCGAGCGGTTTCGGTATTTTTTTGTGTAACGTGTTCTCAGGGTGCACGAGCTGGAGGAGCAGCTGAAGGACCAGGAGGCGCGGGCGGAGCAGACCATGGAGGAGGAGCTGAAGAGACATCGGGAGGCCTACAGCAAGATGGAGAGGGAGAAGACCACCGAGATAGAGCTTCTCAGTAACCGGTACGGTAGCCCCCTGCCATTTCACCTTAATAACCAATACCTCTCCGCTACAGCTCAATAACCCACACCCCTACACTCAATACCTCACACCCCTACACCACAGCTCAACAACCAACACCCCTGCACTCAATAACCCACACCCCTGCACCACAGCTCAATAACCCACACCCCTACACCACAGCTCAATAACCAATACCCCCTACACCACAGCTCAATAACCAATACCCCCTACACTACACCTCAATAACCAATACCTCTACACTACACCCCAGTAACCAATACCCCCTACACTATACCTCAATAACCAATACCCCTACACTGCACCTCGATAACCAATACCCCCTACACTACAGCTCAATAACCAATACCCCCTACACTACAGCTCAATAACCAATACCCCCTACACTACACCTCAATAACCAATACAACTACACTACACCTCAATAAACAATACCCCTTAAACTAGCCCTCAGTAACAGGCATAGAACTCCCTTTACAATACACATTTCATAATATGCATGCTACCCTAGTCTTTCTTATTTTACCCTGGCAAACAGGGATCCCCTTCACATTACATCCTTAGTATCCAGTATCACTTCACATTTTACCTCGGTAACAGGTATTTACCTTCAGGCTCTACAGCTCGTTTCTAGTCATTGTTTCTGTACACGGAAGCCTTCACGCTTACAGCCGTGCTCACCATTAGCGTACAGGACGGCTGTTTAGCACAGTTCATAGAGACAGTATGGTCAGGCAGCCAGTGGCTAAGCCCCTGCTCCTTAGGCTTGCTCCTGTGGGGGTTTAGGCCAGGGTTGTCTGTAAAGCGTATTGTGACAACTGCTGTAAAATACGCTATACAAATAAAATTTGATTGATTGATTGATTGTTCCTCCCCCTTTTCTACAGGGTCCAGCAGCTGGAGGAGGAGAACGGAGAGATGAACGCTAGCATGAACCGGCTGAAGTCTCAGACAGAGAAACTGGATGAGGTGTGTGTTTTATTCGAATTTTTTCTCTTATTGAACGTATTTTTTCCCTTTTCTGCCTACTAATGCCGAATGGCTAATTGAGCTAGTAGGCTTGTTTCCATTGCTGGAATGTCCACTGCCATTTTGAAACACAGAGAACCAACACACTCCTCTGGGGAATAAGTTTTGACAATCTTATGATATGAATTTAATATTATTAATTTCCAAAAATCAATTGCCAATCTTTTATTTTATGGATTGAATTCCATGACGTGAAGTATAACCAAAAATGTATATAAGATAAGAGGGAATTTAACCTTTGTTGCATATAAATTCAGGAAAGAAACACCATTGATTGACATTTTTTACGGTCCGTCTTATTCATGTTGCGTTTGTTACCGTTTCACAGGGGCCCAGTGTATCTAGCCTGTGGTGTTTTGTAGACTGTAATGTAATCCTCTCCTGGCAAATACCCATATACCCTCGTCATGAAACTACCTGGCGAGCTATTAAAGATCACGCCATTCTGGCTCTTGAATCATCTCGAGTGATTTCAGCGTGACTCATTCTGTGCAGTCCCGCGGAAAATCAGAAATGGGCCTTTTGGCTCCGAACACTCCATTCGATGGCATGAATAATGTGTTACTCATGCACATTATTAATTGCGCATTCATAATGCTTAATAACATTATTAATAAAACTATCTTTAAGCGCACTGTGTGAGTCCTTATCCCACTGTAGCCATCTTTGATATGCAGTGATATTCACACATTGGTGTATTTGTGGCCACAGTGAATATAAAATTTGCTGTGTAGAGAAGTCTCTCACACTCATGTACTGTACAATGGTGATCAGATATCCACCTCTGATGTACGATCCTGAAGTTCTGCATTTCACTGAAAAGTTTTTAACTCCCGCCCCCCCCCCCCCCACCCCCCGTCTTGCTTCCTCTCCCACAAATCCGTCCGCGTCACTCACAGTTCGTGATCCGCAAGATAGCTCCTGAAAATAGCCCCCGTCTGTCAGCAGAGCGTTCACATGCGCTCACACCCTCTCTCAAGACCGCAAAAAGTGCATTTTAATTAAAATGTGCGAAAACTCACAGTTTGATTTGATATCAACACTTCTAATTCCAGCTTCTGGAATTGAAAACCCCATAGGAAAAAGGCATGTTTTATTTTGTATAACCTGTGATGGTGTGGCACATGATCTCTCTCGTGATGTAGAAAAATATCTGGGTATGCTCACCGTGGTTGAGGCTCTGTCTAATAGCTGCTGAACACTAAGGAGCTAGAGAAACTAGTACATACTTTGTATTCTATGGTACTTTCTGTTACAATAATTTGAAAGGGATTGGAGAGCATCAGTATTAAGTCTCATAAATACAAAATGTGATATCACCAAGAGAGCACTTACTGTAAGGCACCATTTACTGTATAATCAATATAACCCAACAAACCCGCAATTAGCATAGTAAACAAAACTGAATACCACTATATAAATAACCTGTTTTTAACTGTAATATATGGATTGCAAAAGGAAATCCAAAAAGAAAGGTAGAGGATTAGCTAAAGGTGGTTAGGGGAGGAACGGTGCAGTCATGAGAGGTTGGGTCTCCAGTGTGCATCTGAAGATGGGCAGGGTTTTTGCTGTCCTGACTGTAATGGGAGGCTCATCCCACAGCCACCTGGTCAGCAAAGACAGGCGCCCGGGGCAGAGGGGCAACTAATGATTCTTACTTTCATTTAGAATAGTGGACAAACATGGTACTAACTGTCATGGCTGCCTGTGTCTGTGTGTGTGTGTGTGCAGGAGAAACAGCGGATGACTGATAGACTGGAGGACACCAGTCTGCGGCTGAAGGATGAGATGGATCTCTACAAGAAGATGATGGACAAGCTGAGGCAGAACAGACACGAGTTTCAGAAAGAGCGGGAGGCCATGCAGGAGGTGATGAGCACACTGACACATCTGCATACAGGATGTACATACTCTCATTTGCATGTGCACACATACACAAATAGAAACAGCCCGACTCTAAATCTACTGCGTGTGTGCGCGTATGTGTGCGCTCGTGTGTGTGTGTGTGTGTGTGTGTGTACGTGTTTGTATACATGTGTGCATGCCTGTACGTGTGTGTGCGTATATGTGTGTATGTGTGTGTACATGTTTGTATACATGTGTGCATGCCTGTACTTGTACCTGTGCGTGTGGGTATGCGTACGTGTGTCTCTGTGTGTGTACGTGTGTGTACGTGTTTGTATACGTGTGCATGCCTGTACGTGTGTGTGTGCGCCTGTGCGTGCGTGTGTGTGCCTGTGCGTGTGGACGTGCGTACGTGTGTGTGTCTGTGTGTGCATGTACACATGGACTCTGACTCTTGCCCGTCCCCCCCCCGTCCCCCCGTCCCCCCCAGCTGATTGAGGACCTGCGGCGGGAGCTGGAGTACCTGCAGCTGTTCAAGCTGGAGACGGAGAAGCCGGGCCGCGGGCGCCTGTCCTCCTGCAGCCTGTCCGAGTTCAGCGCCAAGTCGCGCGAGATGGAGCTGGAGCACGAGATCAAGCGCCTGAAGCAGGTGGGCCTCCGCCCCCGTCCCCGCCCCCGAGCGTGCCCCCGCCCCCGCCCCCCGAGCGTGCCGTACTTTATCGCGCCGGACCGAGTCCCGAGGGTCCCGTCACCACCGCCCTTTCACCCTTCATTGACTACGTCTCCGTTTGTTTTAACTGCGTTGAGGCGCACACGTATGCGTGCTCTCAGGACGTCAAACTCAAGTTCCACTTTTCTTACTTACTCCATTGGAATTTGATGCTCTCAAAGTTTTATGCGAACCGTACATGTTTCACTTCAGCTAGACGCGCTTTAATTGTGTCTGTTTGAAACGTGACCAGCATGTAGTAGGTGCTAACACACTGACTATGGGGCAATAGATGCTGAAATCCTCATTATCGTACGTAACAGACAAAATAAAAACATAAATAGAAGTGCAGATTTAAAAGTGCTCTAGTGCTGAGCGGCCCTATTTAGTAAGCTGCTGACCTCAGGTAGGAAGGATATCTTAACCTTGTTGAGAAGCCTGTTGGAGCATTAAACCAGTAACTGAATGTACACTTGTGGTCTATGATTGTTTTATGGAGACGGTTGTTATTGAGAATGGCCCTGTCAGTGACAGATTTTTAAAAAAAATTTAAAAAGCAAAATAAAAGCTGTTTGGCATTGGTCTTGAGCACCCTGACGCTAATTCCATCCCATCAGTAAAAATAGTCCAGTCCGCGATTTCAAGGTAGTCCTGTAGTTGCTCACATGATGTTGGTGTCCGCTGTCGTACGCACCCAGAAGACACTGGTTGTTCTCGAATTAACGGTTCATATTTCGGTATCAAGTGAACCATATTATGCTTTCGAATTACAGGCTCATATTTTGGTATTAAGTGAACCATATTATGATCCTAACTGCCAAGTGGAAGCAAGGCTTCCTTATCAGGAGAGCAGTGTCAATTTCTTTGTCTTTTATTTTTATTTGTTTGTTTTTTGAGACATGGTTGCTGCAGTGTGTCTACCAAAGCTTGTTCATTTTCACTGTTATCCTGCTGGTAGGGCAGACGAGCACAAGGGTGAAGGAATATAACTTCTTCTTTGTTCTTTTGTTTCGTTGTCATAACTTCTGTGTTATCTAAAGATAAGATAGCGAGGCACTCCAACAAAGATCTCCATCTCACACGAGGCAGGCAAACAGCATTTACACTCTACGCCTTGAAAGCAAAATGCACCTTGCCAGTCCATGTGCTCTTCACAAATGATTAGATATGGTGGCTTTTGGCGCTGGTCCGCTGACTGCATTGCTTTTAGAGCGGTGGGGCATGTGCTGGCTTGCCAGCAGCGTTAATCTGTCACTCGCACCCACCCCCCCACCCGCCTGCCCATAAACTCCTGGGATTTGCAGGGCTGCAGGGCTGCTTTTACACAGAGCCGCTTTATTTTTATTTTTAAAAAATAAAAATTGCCATTTTTTCCCCCAATTTAGTCGTTATTCCAATTCCCCGTGTGTATTACGTTCCTGGCCTCCAATACATGGGGAGTCGCCAGCCACTTCTTTTCACCTGACAGCGAAGAGTTTCACTGGGAGAGCGTAACGCACGTGGAGGTTCACGCTATCTCCCCCAGATCGCCTCCCTCCCTGCTGAACAGGCGCCCCGACCAACCAGTAGGAGTCGCTAACTCGTACCCTCACCGGCCTCTGCCAGTTGTGTTGGTAGGAACATCTGACCCAAGCCGGAAGTACCGCTTGAACCCAGGGATTGAACCCGGGTCTCTGAGGTGGTAGGTGAGCGCTTATACCTCTACACTATCATTATCTACGACAGCGGAGGAACCCCGAAATGTGTGTTGCTCAGCAGCCTGTTGTTTACGGCTAAAGGAAATTGGTGCACTCGGAGCTCTGAGTGTTCATGAACACAGCGATTTGTTTAAGCAGCCATTTTATATATCACACCAACATCAATTTTTTCCCCACCTTGACTGGGCATGAATGTAAACAAAATAAAGCTGATGTCCCACGGGACATTGTGGACTTGCTTTGTACCTTAGCTGCTGCGTGTAAGAGCAGATTTCAGGAGAGCACTCACATTTGTCTGAACGCTTGTACCCTTTTTTTTTTGCTTTTGAGGGTATCCCCCCCACCCCCAGTCCACTGGGTCCTGCCCTTTCTCTGCTGAAGAGTTTTCTGAGACATTTTACTCTTGGATATATCAGGTTCTGATGTATCCATTTGAAGTTTAAAGATGATTTCAGTTCTACTACCAAGCCTGTTTAGCAGCACGTCCCTTGGAAGTCCATTCAATGTTATTGACTCTGGAGAGTGGACGTAGAGGTGGGGAGTTAATGGCGTGGGATTGTAAATGATTGTAGGATATTGACATTACTGTTGGACTAAGCATGCATGCCAAATTGCCATGCCCCCCACACACACACACACACTTTAAAGACCACAATGGAAACCAGTGTAATCCTTGATAGTTTTGATGATTGGTACTCGAGGCAGTTCAAGCCAGATCGTCATCTTGTATTGTTCTGATGGTTATCAGATGCATTCAATCAATCAATCAAATTCAATCAATCAATCACTCAATTTAATTGAGCATCCAGGGATTGAGCATTAATTGAGCATCCAGGGATGATTGAATTCAATCAATCAATCAATCAATCAATTTAATTGATCATCCAGGGATGATCACGGCACACATTTGGCAAGGGGGCCCTCTCAGGCTGTCCCGGTTGGCCCCGGGTCGCTGTAGCCCCGCCCCTTTCGTTTGATTGACGCGCGCCTCTCTCCGCCCCCTCCTTCCGCAGGAGAACCAGAAGCTGCGGGACCAGAACGACGACCTGAACGGCCAGATCCTCAGCCTCAGCCTGTACGAGGCCAAGAACCTCCTCGCCACGCAGACGAAAGCCCAGTCGCTCGCCGCCGAGATCGACAGCGCTTCCCGAGACGAGGTGAGCTGGGCTGTGGGCTGGGCTGGGCTAGGCTGGGCTGGGCTGGGCTGGGCTGGGCTGGGCTGGGCTGGGCTGGGCTGTGGGCTGGGCTGGGCTGGGCTGGGCTGTGGGCTGGGCTGGGCTGGGCTGTGGGCTGGGCTGGGCTGTGGGCTGTGGGCTGGGCTGGGCTGGGCTGGGCTGGGCTGTGGGCTGGACTGGGCCATGCTGGGCCTGGCCGGACTAGGCTGGGCTTTGAGCTGGGGTGGCCTGGGCTGGGCTGGGCTAGGCTGGGCTGGGCTGGGCTGGGCTGGGCTGGGCTGGGCTGGGCTGGGCCGGGCTGGGCCGGGCTGCCTGGGGAAATCTGCTGCATGACGCGACTTAAGATTTGCAGCCAAAAAGTGAATAGCCTGTCAGTGATTACGGACTGTATTATTAATGCGTTTTATAATTACATGGTTGTGTTCGTCACTATCACTGTACTGTGTCAAGGGGTGTGACTGTATTGATGCCTAATGTTGTGTAATTGTCACGGTCGTATGTGCAGCTTATGGAGGCCCTGAAGCAACAGGAAGAGATCAATTTCCGCCTCAGGCAGTACATGGACAAGATTATCCTGGCCATCCTGGACCACAACCCCTCTATCCTTGAGATCAAGACCTAGACATCACCGTTGATGGAAAAGGAAAAAAGAGCCACACTGAGCAGACAGCACCCCCTACAGCCCGGGGGGTGTGCACTGCACCATCACAGCCACTGGAACTAAAGTCATTCTGTGTTTACAAAAGGAGTTTTGGTACTTCACTGTAGTAATGTGTGAATCACAAGAGATGTTGATATCGTTCATTGCACTGCACTTCCCCCCAACCACCCCCCTCACCCGCCCCCCCCCCGAATTTTTCGAGTATATTTGTCATTGCTACTGTTGAAGTTTAAAAAATAATCATAATTAAAGGAGGAAGTCATTTTTTGTGTTCTTAAAATGGAAGTGTTTAAGTTTTGCGTAAGTACTAGCTGTGGGTATACAGGCGCAGTGTTGCACAAAACGGCAGCGGTATGTACATATGTGGAGGTAAACCGTATGAATGCATACGCAGGGAAAGAGAACCTCTGATAGACAGTCGACCCCCCCCCCCTTCCCCCCTCCCCGTTAACAGTGACTGTAATTAACGCCAAACCGCGCACAGAAGCCCCCGGAGATGGCCGGTGCGGTGGGGGAGCTGGTCAGGTTTCTGAATGGCGTGTAGGTCGATTTGAGAATGTGTGACGTGGCGAGTGAGGGTGTGCGTTAGCTGCTGGTGGCAGCGGTGCAGGACAGCTGCTGCAGGGAGCAGGCTCGGAGTGCTGCGTTTGGGCTGACGACCCGTTGCACAGCGGCAGCACCACACCGCAGACAGCCGGAGCCAAGGCCTCATGCCTGGTTAGGATGGAATGTTCTTTTACCTGAGGTGAAAGGATGTGGATGATGAGTCAGATAAGGCGTTTACGATGAAATGCGTTTATGATCTGCGCCGTGTGCACCTAGTGGCATCTGTGTGTGGGGGGGTGGGGTGACTGTGTGACTGCAGATTGTGGAGGCCAGTGGGTTCAAGGATGTTGCCTGGAAGGGATTTGATGAGAAGGTTGGATACTGCCAGTCTGTGTGAGGCGTACTGAGGCCTCTGAGATCCTGAAATCTTTTAGACCTGAGCGATGTGCCGGGACCACATGACCCTACATGGCGCCTCAGTTCGGCTTCCTCAGCTTCTCGTGTGTAAGGGAGAACAGCCTGAGGGGGGCGCTGTTGAGCTGCTGTTCACAGAGAGCAGATCTCTGCTGGAGAGCTGGCGCCGTTTCGCTCACCCCAACGGGTCCAAAACGCGCAGCGCTGCTGCACCCGCCCGATAACGCACGCGAGGGCTTCCCTCGGGACCAACGCTCCCCAAACTGAGGACGGTAATTTTGAAAACGGTCGTCAAATTTCGATTAACCGGCGCATAACACGGTCGCGTTTTTGAGTAAGCCCTTCCTGGTTGTGGGCCCGGTTTGTTTTGGATACGTGACGCTTACGGCGTGCCACCACAACGCTGGGGGTTGGGGCTGAGGTTGGGGTACTCCTGGGAGGGAGAGACGAGGTGTAACGAGCAGGTGACCAGGTGCCCGTGGCTGGGGGACTTGCTCAAGGGAGGGAGGGAGAGAGGGGGGGAGACAGTAGGCCCCTTGGTGGAGCAGCATAGAGAGCTGAGTGTAAACGCAGCTGCACAATGGATTTGCGTAGCAGTGCTCTGGACTTTTTTTTTTTTTTTAATCAGCTACAGTGGTGTGATGACTGTGTGCAGCAGGAACGCAGTGCCAGGCTCCTCTTCACTTTCGTTGCTGATTCAGTGTGAACAGCACGCTCATAGGTCTTTGTTCAGCTGAGAAGTTCCACAGGGTGGTTTTAAAGAGGGACGAGTTTTAATGAGATGCTGACCAACGTTTTCACAAAGCGTCCCATTGTCCCGCAAACAGGTTGCGCTTCATTTCGCTGCCCTGACTCTCCGCTGCTCTACCCGCCGCTCCCCCCACCCACTGCTAAAGCTGGCACAGTGAAGGCCAAGGCCGGGCATGACGGGCAGAATCCTTAGTCACTCGCAATCGCGTGAAAGCGGGGCGGTTGATGTGGTTTTTTGGTTTTTGAAATTTAAATAGTTTATTTTTGCGGATAGTCCGAGTCCGAGGGTGTAAACAAAATAAAATTTATTTTAAAGACTTTATTTTTTCACAGATCTATAAATAGTAAATGGGAGAGGCAGTGAAAGATGAAATGGGCACAGAGATTTTTTTTTATTGGTGAAGGTGCTGAACGAGCCAGTCAGTCCACATGGTCAGTGATAAAATTATGACCAGATGAGTCCATCACTGAAGGCCTTTGCGGTGTATATGTAAAGCCCTGTAAAGTCTGTATGCGAGCGTGTTGCTTAGCACCTGCAGGAAGAGAAGTAAACTCATTTTAAAGCTGATTTTTGTACCCTGCCATGCTGAACACCCCTGTCTGTTTTGGGTGGATTAGACGCTCACTCAGTTACCCATAGATATCAGCCTGGAGAATGTCTGGAAAAAAACATTTGTCTTGTGGTGAAGTATCAACTTATCCGATTCACGCGCATCAAGAGAAACACCATGGTAGGCTTTATAAGATATGCAGGGCTAAAATGTTGCAAGGATTACAATGCCAACTTCACTTGGGAATTAGTCAAAATGCAAACTCACAGCTCCCCCTGGTGGCTGTTACTGCTAAGGCAGCTCTGTGGTCTGAGGTCTAAATGTTTTTCCAGCAGAATTTGCGGTGCAACCGATTTGGTTCACAGTGTTTTGGTGTAACTCTCGTAATGACTCACAAGAGAAGAAAATGTCATCAGGCAAGAAGGTACAGTACTGTACAAAGAAGGTGGGGAATTAACTGGAATCTCTGCTTTTTTACACAGTATTTCTTCCAAGGGTTTCAGGGGTAGTAATTCATGTAATAAAAGCAATGGTGATCACATTTTGGTCGTACAGAGTCCATGTGTGATGTGTGCCCTGCCCTGGGCAGCACCAGAAATAATGTTTGTGCACTGTAGATGTCAATGAATGTATCCCCACACATTTCCCTCCTGTCAAAGGGGCTGTTGTAAAAAAAAAAAAAAATGTAAAAAAGGTACAACTTTACGGAGATATTTAAGAAGTCATGTGCATAGCAGTATTTGAACACACGTAATTAGGGGAAAGGCTACAGTTTTCTACTGTAAACTGTTTGTTTTGCTTTGTTGCACACAAAACGAGTTTCTTTGCATGCTCTCACTTTCTGGTATTTGTGCCTTTTTATCTCAAATGACAAACTGTCCCCCCCCCCCCCCCCCCCCCCCGTCTCCCCTTTGGCCAGCTGCACAGAGCTTTTATACACTGTATTCTAAGCTTCTTCTCTTTTTTTTCATAAATTGTAAATCTTGTACAGAAAATAGTTACTATTTGTATCCATGTGCCACTCATCACACTTTAGAATATGGAAAAAAAATGTATTTTTTACCAGTTTTAAGATAAAGTAAGAAGATGATGTGTCTGTGAAAACTTTACTGCACAACGTTTTTAAGTTGTTGGTTTAAATATGTTTTATGGTTTTGGGACTTTTTTTCTTTTCCTCTTATTTATGACTGCAGTGTTGGTTTGTCAGTTTTTTTTTTTTTTTGTATTTGTCTTTCTTGATTTGACTGCTTTTGCTGTTTTGTCAGGTTTCCATTCACTTATTTTTCTGTCTTTGCCCATTTATCCCATTAAAAAAAAATTAGTCAAAGGCACTACTACCTTTCCCCCACGCCAAAAGCAAGACATGCTAGTCCAGAGGCCAGAGGCGACTTTCCATTCTCATCGACAGACACCGTGTCCAAACCTGCTGCACGTTGTTGGTCCTGGTGTGCTTCATCCTGGGCCACCATGATTGTTGCTGGGAGTTGTCTTGTCCTTCTCTTTTGAGATAAAAGTGGCTAATCCTGTTAGAGGAAAAATTATGCATTAAAACTATTACATTTCCCGTCCAGCCACAAGTTACATGCCCATTGTATAACAGCCTTATTTGGTAGATGTTAAGATTTATATGAGCTTTGCCCTCTGAAAAATGTGACCTTCCAGTTTTGAGTGTACTGTAGCAGGTCAGAGCACCATAATGACTTAAAACACTGGATTCCCATTTATTATATACATATTAATGGCGTCAGTCGTTGCTCCTGTTCCACAAAGTAGGCCTATCCTTGGGATTGCACAATATGAACAGGGCATTTGAGCATTGACATTGCAATGAGAGGACTGGCAGAGGGGGTAATACTGCCTGGTCACCCAAATCAGAGCATTGCTTTATTTCTTTAATCCCGGGATTTTCTTTAGTAGGCCTAATTTACATCTCTGCACCACCCAGTGCAGTGGTTTTATATTAACACACACACAGGCTGACGCCAGTTCTTACAGGTAATTGTGATGTACAAACTTCAGCTGTAAATAAAATGATTTGCTTTGGCATGACTTTAAAAAAAATGTTTTGTCTTTTTTGTCTTCGTTTAAGCAGTACGGCCGCTGAACAGCTATTGATGTTTAATGCTGGCGCGTGAAATCGTTCTGTAAGCGATTCCATAATGGCATACCGCTCGAGGTCATTTTTGTAGTGTTCTGACCACGTTTCATTGGAACGAATTATTAGGGTAAATGTTGTCTGTAGGGGGAACGTGTGGCATGGAGACGTCAGGCTTGGTAAAAGAGAGGACGTGGTTAGCGTCCATGAATTGTAGTAGAAGGAAGGTAAGGCCTCTAAGGGAGTAGCTGGTTAGCGGATTGGCATCCACTCGAAAAACATCTCAATGAATTTACCAAGTTAAAGCTATACAGCCAGTGGCTGATTTTCATTGGTCACTATTATTCCAAATCCATGATTATCACATTTACGAGTTCACAATAAATTACCAACCCAACAACACATTTTGAATATACGTTACGAACACGCTCTCAGAAACTCCAATGCAGGGACAGGGCTGCTGTGCGGTGGAGGTAGCTACAACCCGATGTTGCCGGGCCTTGGAGAAGAAGGGGGTGTAATGGTCGGTAAACTTGTGGTAAATATTATTGAATGATTCTCGAAAAATCCCGGGTACATGAATTTCACTTGATAGAACAGCTTCAGGAGAACTGTCGTTAGTCAAGAAAACCGCGGTTTATCCAGTAGGCTCATCAAAAAATATGAACAAGTTTCGTCGATTCGCTGTGTTTATATCCACGTTATACCAAAAAAAAAAGTACAACACGCAAAGTTATTTATCGTCAGGCGTCGTTTTCAAACGTTTTTGACGTTTGCTTGGAACTTTGACCGACGCTAACGAATTCACCCTTGTTGCGCTAGCTACTTCGCCACCTGTTGAGATGTAGATAATCAGGACTTGAACTTCGGCTGTAGGCCTATCGCCATCGCCTGCAGCACCGAATTTATTTTTTATTTTTTCAAAATAATGTTATCGCTGTGTTTTAGTTTTAAATAACCTCGATCTGTGTTTTCCAGTCATCTGAGTAAAATAGGCTATGCAGGGTTAGCCG
Organism: Anguilla anguilla; assembly: GCF_013347855.1. Lineage (NCBI taxonomy): Eukaryota > Metazoa > Chordata > Actinopteri > Anguilliformes > Anguillidae > Anguilla > Anguilla anguilla. The sequence goes on along the minus strand of NC_049202.1, from coordinate 69,638,812 downwards.
AGTCGCTCCACAGACCTCTGGTATCACACTTTAGGAGCCAGCTTCATACGTGGAGGACCCATCCCACGCTCAGACAGAAACAAGCCTTCGCGCATTTGAGACATATTTTGCCCCCAAGTGCTTTACTTTGTTCAGCATTTGTTGATCTAATCCTGAATTAGTCTGTCAAGCGCGTTTTCTATGCAGTGCAAAGCGAAGTGCCTCCAGTGACACAGATTCTCTGCTGTGAGATGTTACGCTGTTGTGCTGTGTTCTGCAGTTGAAACCTACTCCTCTGCTCAGACAGGCGTTGAGCAGAGAGACGGAAAGCGACACGGGCGAGTGTGCCGTGTGACGCCCCGAACATGTCAAGCTCAGCCCGCAGAGAGCGTCGCAGGTACTGCCTGTCCGCCGAGACGAAGGAAGAGACGGAGAAGGAGACTGAGTTGGAAACATAGAGAGACCCTGGCCACACTGCAGCATCCATTGGAAGATGAGGACTGGGAGAAGGAGATTATGGAGGCAGCTCCCACTGAGGATTGGGACAAGGAGACATACGACTCTGCCTATGGTGAGTAGGCTATATGGACACTCTCAGAACAGATGTTAAAAAAACAAAGTGTCATTTGTAACACCTCCATGTGTAATTAAGGACAACACATTTTGTGTTGTCAACAGTCTGTGTTTAAAAGTCTTCCAAGGTTCCAAGGTTAGGCTATGTGACAGTTTAATCAATTTTTATTTTGTCGGGGAGTGTGGTGTGTGTGTTACTTGTAGAAAAAATATTTGAAGAGGTCGACACTGGCAGATTTGTATGCGTTACATAAAACAAATTCACACACAGTAGAATCCTTCGCTTCACCTAAAAATGTATACTGGCATACAGTGTCAGACTCTCACTGTGCCATTTGGACCTGCCATAGAGCTGTGCAGTCCGCAGTCGGTCCCAGTGCCCAAAATGGCGGAGGGTTCTGCGAAGCCCTGCCTGGTGGCGGCAGTAGGTCGGTCTGTGGCTCATTCGATCTTTCCGCGGCTGGTTCGGTCTCTTCCGCCCGCGTCGTTCGGAGAAGCACCCACGGGCGTTGTGTCTGTTCCCGCCCGCAGACCCGGAGGACGCGCTGTGCGCCGCCATGCTTCGGACGACCCTGAACCCCGAACCGCGCGGCGTCCACCGCGACCTCTACAGCCCCGCCCTGCACCACGTCTCCCCGGTCAAGTGGGTCCAGCTTGCCCCCCAAATCGTGGCTGACCAGTTCATCGATGCCGAGGAATAAGTTTGTGTCCTTCCTGTTGTTTCGTTGTCCCCAAACGTTTTAATTTCACTTCGAATGGAAACCATTTTAGTTTTTGGGGGTGGGTGGGTGGGGGGGGGGGGGTGGGGGGTGGGAGTGGCGGGTTAGCATTTGATTGTTTTTGTTTTTATTGTTGGTCAGACAGTTTCCTGTGATTGGGAGAGGAAAGATGGAAGCGATAAACAGATCTTAGTGGTTTTGTGTTTCTGGTTCCGTGTTGATTGATGCGCTGTTTGTGAAACGGTACGAAGCACTGAGTTGAAGGACAGACGTCTGGAGTCCAGGGGACGGCCCATACGGTGCTGGTTTTTTCAGCCGTTCTCTCTGTTTATTTTTATTCCATAAGCCATGGCAGCTCTGTAAGTCACCAAGTTCACTTCTGAGACGCAAGAGGAAATGGCGGGCATTCTCCACACCATGTTCATTTTCCATCTCGTTGGCGTAAATAAACAAGTTACACCCAACCTTTTGGTTTCAAGTGAGATGTGCATTTATGTGTGATTGTGAGTGTGTGCTCATGGTTCAAACCGTGTTATTGCAGTTTTTGTAGATATCAGTATAAATGTCATCTGGGAAGGTTCCGTTATACTGAAATTGCAGCAATTTTGAGTTAATCGAGTGGTAGTGCTTTCCATGATGTCTGTGTGGGAAAAGCTTCTTCTTAACACAGACCAACACCTAGAGACCGAAGACTACCCAAAATAGAAAACATTCTGGGTGTAGTTGGAACTAGTTTGTCACTTTCACGTCATACTTTAGAATACTCATGAAAGACAACCTTTCTTTTTTTCACCCAAAACAAAAGTGGAGTAGTACCGAGCATTTCCAGTAACTTCCATTTGTGTTTTTATGTGTTGCACGCCATGACCACTAGATGGCGATGTTGATTTTCTTTTTGTGTCCACTTCTGTTCTTCAATTCCTTTGTAAATCATCCCATTTGCTCTTATTAAAATAAAAAAAATCCACAGACTGTATGTACTTCGTACTTTAGTTATGCTGTGGCAGTCATCATTGGTAAGTGTTACTCTCCAGCTGGTCCTTCTACTTGCCAATTCCCCTGATTTCCTTCTCTGCAATTTTCTGTGCAGATTGGTATTCCGTTGTGGAGGTGACAGGAACTGGTGCGGTTGTGTGTGTGTTGGGTGATTGACAGCTCTGTGGGAGTAGTTCTAGCGTGGGTTTATTGACTATTGATTTTAATTGTACCTTCAAAAGGCACTGTTGCCCTTTTGGTAACGTGCCTTCGTTTCTTTTGGGGCTGAAGGGCCTGTGCAGCCAGGCGGTTAGCTGGACCGCATCCTGTCCTCTGTGAGGAAGCTGCAGGAGGGGTCGGCTCGCGTCCCAGCAGGCACGGTTCCACATGTCTCGTCTCTGAATCACCGGGCGCTGCGTTTTAATCCTGACCGAACACATCTGGCGGTCGCGCCACGTTTGCCCCGTGTAGATCCGCGGTGCGTGGCTCGATAGCCGCTATTAGTCAGCCCTGTTGGATTACCCCCCCACTGGCGTCCCCTGAGCACCGGGTTTGCAAGGGTTAATAGTGACAGTCGTGGGTCGTTTTTAAAGGCCAGGAAGGTAAACTGCTGCAGTCTTCGACGGATAAAGTACACGAGTAAAGTACTGATAAAGAGTTTGTGTCCATAGTAGGAGACAATTGAGTGTGTATGTAGGGTAGGGTACAGTACAGTGTGGAGTGAATATAATAAGTTGCTGTTAGAGTATGTTGAGAGTAGGGTATGGTACAGTGCGGTTAGAGTATGTTGAGAGTAGGGTACAGTACAGTGCTGTTGGATTATGTTGAGAGTAGGGCACAGTCCTGTGCTGCTGGAGTATTTTGAGAGTAGGGTATAGTACAGTGCTGTTGGAGTATTTTGAGAGTAGGGTATGGTACAGTGCTGTTGGATTATGTTGAGAGTAGGGTACAGTCCTGTGCTGCTGGAGTATTTTGAGAGTAGGGTACAGTCTTGTGCTGCTGGAGTATTTTGAGAGTAGAGTATAGTACAGTGCTGTTAGAGTGTTGAGAGTGGGAGACAGGAATAGGAGACAGGAGTAGGGGACGGGAGTAGGAGACGGGAGTAGTGGACGGGAGTAGGAGACGGGAGTAGTGGACGGGAGTAGGAGACGGGAGTAGTGGACGGGAGTAGGAGACGGGAGTAGGGGACGGGGAGTAGGAGACGGGAGTAGGGGATGGGAGTAGGAGACGGGAGTAGGGGACGGGGAGTAGGAGACGGGAGTAGGGGATGGGAGTAGGGGACAGGAGTAGGGGACAGGAGTAGGAAACAGGAGTAGGAGACGGGAGTGTGCAGGGGTCCAGATGCCGAGTCATGGTCTGTTTCTGGCTCTGTGCCGGGCACAGCTGGGCCACTGGCCCTCCAGGCTGTTTCAAAAGAGCATGTGGCAAAGCGGGACGCTGGTGCAATGTGGACCCCACTTGGTCAGGACAAGGGGCCATCCAAGTGGGCCAGGCATGGCTTCAAAAACAATGTGAACTTGCAGTTCCAGAGTGAGACTGTCAGTGTTACAATACCTAAGTATTTAATACAAGTATTTATATATGTGCCAAATCACTGTCAGTGAAGTTCCACTTTAAGTCCTATTTTAAGTCCTCCAGACTCTTGTGCAGGTCAATGAATCTGATGAATGCACTGAATAAAAATCACTTTCAGTGCCTATTACTGTATTTTCTATTGAGCTCTATCATCATAAAATCGCTAATGTTACATTGGGAAGGTTATAGCGGCTGTCCTTTGGAACATGATGTAAGCAGCTTCAAGCCTTTACATTTACTTCTTGGTGATTTGCCATTTATTTGACCTCAGCTTCTTCTTCAGACTAATAATGAGTAGTGTTCAAAGATGGGAGTCGGCTGAAAATTTTAATCATTAAATAATTTCATAAGAGGTTATTCAGTAGTGGTAGCCAGTGTTGAGCTTGTCCTTTATTCTGTGGAGTTTTTTTAGATAATTGTAATTGTTAACCCTTTTCGTGCATGTCAGTTAACACGCCGTTAACAAAATGCTCTTTGACCCCCTATTCTGCAGTGGCTCTGCTCTGCTCTGCCCACATTAATGTGACTGTATTGTAAAATCAGTGCCAGTGCCTAATTGACCTGAGCAGGGTAAGGCACTTCAATGTTACAAAAAAGTTCAGCAATTTCAATCACTCATGAGTGCATTTTAAATGGGATTTGCCCCTCTATTGCACATACTTTTAGTCTTAAACATGGAAGAACTAGCAGTCCCAAAATTGAAGCCAGAATTTAAAACTTTAAATTCCACACATGCAGTGAATGTGCATATCACGAAAATAATTGAGCAATTAATTAAATCAGCTCTCAGGTATTTTGTCCCTAGCGCTCCTTGGCTGTGAGTGTCCTGCTTTGGGAACACCGGGTTGTTTTCAGGCTGCACTGTTGACAGCTGTCCAGCTGGAGGCGCTGTTGTGTAACGCTGTTCGGCCGGGGCCGCTCCTGCCTTGCCCTTGTGGACGCATTCTAACGCGGTGATCCATGACGGCTGTCTAGAACAGGAACATTTGGGTGTCTGGGTCAAGGTGCTGGGTAATGAGATGCCGCCAGGCTGGAGTCGCGAGAAGGGGCGGGCAAAACAAAAATAGACGCGCTCTAGACACAGACGGGAGAGGGGTTGTGCACTCCACGCTCCTAATGCCTGATTTTCGTCTTGTTGTCTGGAGCCGCGCTCCGACAGCGTCTGGAACCCGCTTGGTTCTGTATCTGTAACCACGGTGACCTGGTTCCCTTTGGTCAGAGTCGGTCTCGTATTGAATGAGGGGCTGTCAGCATCCCCTACCCCTACCCCTCTCGTGTGTTCTCCTGGGTGGGTGTTTTTGGAGTGCCGGTCGGTGGATGCTTGTTTTCCAGGGGGCAGCGCTCTGGTAACTGAGCTGCCTTTGGTTGCCATTGTGGAGTCCCGCTTCCTCATTCCCCGCATTGCTCTGGGCCCTGATAAGCCTGCCCTCCCCCACGCTACCGGTACAGGACGCATCGGGCAGGAATGTGCTTTTTTTAAGTCAATTATGTATGGTTTTTATCACGGCTGTCCAAATCCAAGGTTTCTCAGACATTTTTTTCTCCCTTGTTGAATAAATAAACATTCCAACGCTTCATCCACTTCCCATACATGCTACCCCCTCACCTGCCCACACCCCCCCACCCCCACCCCCCCCACAGTCCTGCTATAGCGGTCAGTGGAGACGGAACTCTCGAGAGGTCATAGCTGAAACCGCAGTAGCATGTGTATCCTCTCATGGCTGCAGGCTTTGTGGAGTGCATTTCTGTTTGTCAGTTGCAAGCACAGTTGCAGTTGCAGTTGACCGCATGGCCTACTGGAGTCTACTGGCGGCCTTTGTGCTGTGTCCCGGCCTCTGAACCTTGAGCCTCCAGGTTTTAAATGAAGATCCTAGATACGATGGGGCCTGGTGGAGGTCAGTACGGTGCAGGGCCTGGTGGAGGTCAGTACGGTGCAGGGCCTGGGGGAGGTCAGTACGATGGGGCCTGGTGGAGGTCAGTACAATGGGGCCTGGTGGAGGTCAGTACGATGGGGCCTCGTGGAGGTCAGTATGGTGCAGGGCCTGGTGGAGGTCAGTATGGTGCAGGGTCTGGTGGAGGTCAGTATGGTGCTGGGTCTGGTGGAGGTCAGTATGGTGCAGGGCCTGGTGGAGGTCAGTACGGTGCAGGGCCTGGGGGAGGTCAGTACGATGGGGCCTGGTGGAGGTCAGTACAATGGGGCCTGGTGGAGGTCAGTACGATGGGGCCTGGTGGAGGTCAGTACGATGCTGGGTCTAGTGGAGGTCAGTACGATGCTGGGTCTGATGGAGGTCAGTACGGTGCTGGGTCTGGTGGAGGTCAGTACGATGGGGCCTGGTGGAGGTCAGTACGATGCTGGGCCTGGTGGAGGTCAGTACGATGCTGGGCCTGGTGGAGGTCAGTACAGTGGGGCCTGGTGGAGGTCAGTACGGTGCTGGGTCTGGTGGAGGTCAGTACAGTGCAGGGCCTGGTGGAGGTCAGTACGGTGCTGGGTCTGGTGGAGGTCAGTATGATGGGGCCTGGTGGAGGTCAGTACGGTGCTGGGTCTGGTGGAGGTCAGTATGATGGGGCCTGGTGGAGGTCAGTACGGTGCAGGGTCTGGTGGAGGTCAGTATGATGGGGTCTGGTGGAGGTCAGTACGATGCTGGGCCTGGTGGAGGTCAGTACGATGCTGGGTCTGGTGGAGGTCAGTACGATGCTGGGTCTGGTGGAGGTCAGTACGATGCTGGATCTGGTGGAGGTCAGTACGGTGCAGGGCCTGGTGGAGGTCAGTACCGTGCAGGGCCTGGGGGAGGTCAGTACGATGGGGCCTGGTGAAGGTCAGTACGATGGGGCCTGGTGGAGGTCAGTACAGTGGGGCCTGGTGGAGGTCAGTATGGTGCTGGGTCTGGTGGAGGTCAGTACAGTGCAGGGCCTGGTGGAGGTCAGTATGGTGCTGGGTCTGGTGGAGGTCAGTATGATGGGGCCTGGTGGAGGTCAGTACGGTGCTGGGTCTGGTGGAGGTCAGTATGATGGGGCCTGGTGGAGGTCAGTACCGTGCAGGGCCTGGGGGAGGTCAGTACGATGGGGCCTGGTGAAGGTCAGTACGATGGGGCCTGGTGGAGGTCAGTACAGTGGGGCCTGGTGGAGGTCAGTACGGTGCTGGGTCTGGTGGAGGTCAGTACAGTGCAGGGCCTGGTGGAGGTCAGTACGGTGCTGGGTCTGGTGGAGGTCAGTATGATGGGGCCTGGTGGAGGTCAGTACGGTGCTGGGTCTGGTGGAGGTCAGTATGATGGGGCCTGGTGGAGGTCAGTACGGTGCAGGGTCTGGTGGAGGTCAGTATGATGGGGTCTGGTGGAGGTCAGTACGATGCTGGGCCTGGTGGAGGTCAGTACGATGCTGGGTCTGGTGGAGGTCAGTACGATGCTGGGTCTGGTGGAGGTCAGTACGATGCTGGATCTGGTGGAGGTCAGTACGGTGCAGGGCCTGGTGGAGGTCAGTACCGTGCAGGGCCTGGGGGAGGTCAGTACGATGGGGCCTGGTGAAGGTCAGTACGATGGGGCCTGGTGGAGGTCAGTACGATGGGGCCTGGTGGAGGTCAGTACGATGCTGGGTCTGGTGGAGGTCAGTACGGTGCTGGGTCTGGTGGAGGTCAGTACGATGCTGGGCCTGGTGGAGGTCAGTACGATGGGGCCTGGTGGAGGTCAGTACGATGCTGGGTCTGGTGGAGGTCAGTACGGTGCTGGGTCTGGTGGAGGTCAGTACGATGGGGCCTGGTGGAGGTCAGTACGGTGGTGGGCCTGGTGGAGGTCAGTACGATGGGGCCTGGTGGAGGTCAGTACGGTGGTGGGCCTGGTGGAGGTCAGTACGGTGGTGGGCCTGGTGGAGGTCAGTACGGTGCGGCCTGGGTGAGGTCGGCGCTCGCGACTGAGCGCTGGTAGATGTGGGCTGAGCGCTGGTAGATGTGGGCTGAGCGCTGGTAGATGTGGGCTGAGCGCTGGTAGATGTGGACTGAGCGCTGGTAGATGTGGGCTGAGCGCTGGTAGATGTGGGCTGAGCGCTGGTAGATGTGGACTGATCGCTGGTAGATGTGGGCTGAGCGCTGGTAGATGTGGGCTGAGCGCTGGTAGATGTGGGCTGAGCGCTGGTAGATGTGGACTGATCGCTGGTAGATGTGGACTGAGCGCTGGTAGATGTGGACTGAGCGCTGGTAGATGTGGACTGAGCGCTGGTAGATGTGGGCTGAGCGCTGGTAGATGTGGGCTGAGCGCTGGTAGATGTGGACTGAGCGCTGGTAGATGTGGGCTGAGCGCTGGTAGATGTGGACTGAGCGCTGGTAGATGTGGACTGAGCGCTGGTAGATGTGGGCTGAGCGCTGGTAGATGTGGACTGAGCGCTGGTAGATGTGGACTGAGCGCTGGTGGATGTGGACTGAGCGCTGGTAGATGTGGGCGACCTCTTTTCTCCTCTGACACGTGAAGGAGAAGCTCGATTGACTCGGGCCTGCCCCAGTTTCTCTCCTCCCTCCGCTCCGCTCTCGAGCCCTCAGATACCTGGTCTGCTTCACCAACAGGAGTTAGGATCCCCCCCGCCCAGGTATGTCAGGCTCTGGCCCCCGTGCAGACATACCTGCTGGGGGTTTCGCAGCTCGTGACCCAGGTTAGCACCAGGTTAGCATCAGGTTAGCGCTCTGACTCTGCACTCAGACGGGCAGTGCAGAGACAGGCTCTCCAGCTAATCCCGAGTGCGTGGGTCTGTGCGTGCCGACGGTCGCAGCTCCCGTCGAAATGCAGTCTCCTAGCCACTGTGAAGTGATGTGCGTGTTCAACAGAGGTGTCTTATCTGGGGTAGGCAGTAGGAGCTGCTGCTGTTCCCCAGGGCCCAGGCACCAGAGGCGTACTCCCACACACCATTAGAGGAGCCTTTCATCCCTGCTGTCTGTCCTTTATCTCTATGCAGTGCACTCTACCCATGAAACACACTCTATTCAACACTTTACCCATGAAACGCACTCTACCCTTGCAACACACCCTACGCACTCTACCCATGCAATGCACTCTATTCAACACACTGTACCCATGCAACACACTCTATGCAACGCACTCTACCCATGCAATGCGCCAGATGTTCATCTTCACTCTCTCCTCTCTCATTTCTCTCTCTTCCTTCCCTCCTTCCCTCTCTACAACCGTAGTGTAATAATGGAAGCCTTGACTGGAAACCCTGTTTGTTGGTGGGAGGGCAGGACTCCCTGCAGGTGCGAAAGATCCGGTGAGGGCCGTAGCAAAGATCGGGGGCCGGGGGTGCCGGGGGTGCCGGGGGGGCCAGGGGGGGCCTTGACGTCAGGGCCGTAGTTTTGGCCCCCGGCAGTTCGGCT
>NC_049202.1:69459638-69622138 GCF_013347855.1 Anguilla anguilla | reverse complement strand
AAGAATGTGAGGATCTCCTCTTTTGGTTCTTTTTTTTCGCAAGAAAAAAAAAAAAAAAAAGAGTTCTCGTTGCCTGAAGAGTGCGATGAACCCACTCGCCCCCCCCACCCAATCCATCACCTGCTGCTTGAACTGTAAACACTCGAGGTATTTGTCGTGTATTTCAAAACCATCTGACCGGAGTGTGCTAATGTTGCTATTTTAAGATGCTGGCAGAAACTTCTGCTCTGTGCTCTGGCCGTTGGAAAATAGGTTGAGCGGGGCCGAGGCCCTGGGGTAAGGGCCTGCCTCTTCAGGAGGAGGGAGGGAGGGAGGGAGGGAGGGAGGGAGGGAGGGAGGGAGAGAGAGGGAGAGAGGGAGAGAGGGAGGGAGGGAGGGAGGGAGGGAGAGGGAGAGGGAGAGAAGCTCAGCTCGGGGCAATCCTGGGGGGTTGCGCAGTACAAAGACTGCTCAGAGTTCTGACTGGTGCAAAAGCTGCAGACGCTATTGCCCAGGACTCCTCTGGGTTTTGTCAGTCCCCTAGTTGGCTGCTGCTGCTTCTTTAAACTGTTACCTCCTTTCCTCATGCTCCTGGTCTCTGCCTGATCGCTCGGCCCCGGTCACGAGTCTGCGCGTGTGTCTGTGTGTGTGTGCGTGTGTGTGTGTGTCGGTCTTTGTCCCAGAGCTGCAGTCCTGTTCACTGTATTGGCCACATCATCTCTCCTAACTTCTCAGTGTGACAGTGGCAGATTTCAGAGGGCTCCCCTGAAGTGAAAGTCCTACCCCACCCCCCCCCACACCACCCCCAACAAGGCTAGAACCCTTGAGTATGCAGTCCTCATTGTCATTTGTATTTTATGCTTTTAAATTTGACATTTGGTGCATGACATGTACTGTAGTGCAGTACATCAGCCTGTGTAGGGCGGGGCACGTGTTTGGCAGGGTGTATTGGCAGAATGCATGTTTTTTGTGTGACGGCTGTTGGTCTTCAGTTAATATCTGAGGTTCCGGATAAGGGGGCACACCTCATTTCCCACCCTTGTAACCATCGCTGCTTGTGTACGCTGCATCTGAAGTGTCATGTGGCTGAACCTCAGCGTCCTCTCTCTGTCTCCTCCTTTTCTTTAACTGCTCCAGTTTCTGGGAGCTGCTGTTACTCCAGGTTCTGGGAGCTCCTGTTACTCCAGGTTTTTGGAGCTCCTGTTACTCCAGGTTTTTGGAGCTCCTGTTACTCCAGGTTTTTGGAGCTCCTGTTACTCCAGGTTTTTGGAGCTCCTGTTACTCCAGGTTTTTGGAGCTCCTGTTACTCCAGGTTTTTGGAGCTCCTGTTACTCCAGGTTTTTGGAGCTCCTGTTACTCCAGGCTCTGGGAGCTCCTGTTACTCCAGGCTCTGGGAGCTCCTGTTACTCCAGGCTCTGGGAGCTCCTGTTACTCCAGGTTCTGGGAGCTCCTGTTACTCCAGGCTCTGGGAGCTCCTGTTACTCCAGGCTCTGGGAGCTCCTGTTACTCCAGGTTCTGGGAGCTCCTGTTACTCCAGGTTCTGGGAGCTCCTGTTACTCCGGGTTCTAGGAGCTCCTGTTACTCCAGCCTCTGGGAGCTCCTGTTACTCCAGGTTCTGGGAGCTCCTGTTACTCCAGGTTCTGGGAGCTCCTGTTACTCCAGGTTCTGGGAGCTCCTGTTACTCCAGGTTCTGGGAGCTCCTGTTACTCCAGGTTCTGGGAGCTCCTGTTACTCTAGGTTTTTGGAGCTCCTGTTACTCCAGGTTTTTGGAGCTCCTGTTACTCCAGGTTCTGGGAGCTCCTGTTACTCCAGATTTTTGGAGCTCCTGTTACTCCAGGCTATGGGAGCTCCTGTTACTCCGGGTTTTTGGAGTTCCTGTTACTTCAGGTTCTGGGAGCTCCTGTTACTCCAGGTTCTGGGAGCTCCTGTTACTCCAGGTTTTTGGAGCTCCTGTTACTCCAGCTTCTGGGAGCTCCTGTTACTCCAGGCTCTGGGAGCTCCTGTTACTTCAGGTTCTGGGAGGTCCTGTTACTTCAGGTTCTGGGAGCTCAATATGCTGAGGACTTCCAGTCCTCTATCCCCCAATTACAGGACCCGGCTCCACTGTTTTATCCCACAAACCAGAAATTCCACGACTTCTTTTTTAAATGAAAATCGTTACCAGAATGTGCCTAGATTTCTCTGTCTGCTACCTGTCTCATGAATAGTGTGATTGTGGCTGAAAGGGGAAAATTTATTTTGGAACTATGCAGCTTTTGATTTAAACCTAGAATGATGAGAATATATTCAGCTGTTGTAAACCTTTTTAACTAAGCCTGTTTTTTTTAGTATCAGGTCTCTGACTGTTTGTAAGACTTGGATCTTTTTGCCCTTGTGTCCTCATAATTAAATGCTGAGGCCGTGGCTGGAATTGCCAAAAGTTGGTTTCTGGTAAAATAATATTCAAAAATATTACTGGCGAATAATGAAGGTTTTGTCTGAGAATTAATAAACAGATGCACCGTGCTGATGTTTTATTTGGAGACAATATTAATATACAGGGTTGGGAGAGTATTTTGAATAAATTGTAGACAGATCAGGGGAAGAGTTGTGGAGGGGCTGTACATTCCCACAGTTTGGCTCCGCCCATCTGATGTGCCAGTAGCACCCAGGACAGGGTGTCACACCTGCAGTGGATTAACTCCAAGTTAACTAATTAACAGCAGAGTAAAACAAAAGTTTAAAAGCTTTTTGGTGTACAAATGTTCGCGTTTTAGGATGCGTACCACTGACTGTCTGTTTTGGAACCAGCTATGTGTCTTTTTATAAACACTTGTACTGTAAAGATCAGTCTTGTCCAATCTGTATATCAAATTATAAATTGGTATATCTTTGCTAAATGTGTGGTGACTGAGTGTAGCACAGTGGGTAAGGAACTGGACTTGTAACCGAAAGGTCGCAGGTTCGATTCCCGGGTAGGACACTGCCGTTGTACCCTTGAGCAAGGTACTTAACCGAAATTGCTTCAGTATATATCCAGCTGTATAATTGGATACAATGTAAAATGCTATGTAAAAAAGTTGTGTAAGTCGCTCTGGATAAGAGCGTCTGCTAAATGCCTGTAATGTAATGGTGAGGCTGGAAATTCGGTCATTATTGGGCCATCGTTGTCACCTGCCTGTTTCCTGGGGCGACCTTGCTTTGGATAACCGAAGAAAAACAGCGGCTTTGACTTTATTAGTCAGATGGTTATTTTTGCGTATGACTCACTAAAGCCCCAAGTGAAATGCGGGTTCCCATGGGTGTGCCACAGGGATCTATCCTAAGGCCCATACATCCAAATATTATTTATAAATACCAAATGCTGCCTGTCAGGCTTTCTTTCCACAGCCGTCTCCAGGAAACCTTGTCGGTCATCAGCAAAGAGTGAGTTTTTCCTTTCACAGGGACCTCAGTTGTGATTTCCGGCGAACGCCTCTGTCTTTCTTTTCCCGCCTGCGGTTCTGTTTAGAGAGCGGCGGGCACCGTCGGCACGGGGCCCCGTGTGACCTTTGAACGAGGGCCCTGGCGAGAGCCGTTTTCTCTCTGGAAAGGTTAAGCGGCCTCTCGAGGAGCGCTCTCGTCTGTCCCCTGGGTGTTTTCGGCGGGGAACAGAGCCGCTCGTGGTCCCGGGGCGTGAGTAACCCTGGGGGAATGTCTCCATGACTGTCGAGGGCACCGCTCCAGCACATCGCTGTCCTTCCAGCGCTTCCCCCCCTCCTCCTCCTCCCCCCCCCCGCCGCCCTCATCTCATGACCTCATAGACGCTACCCGAACAGCAAGGCCCATCTTCCCTCAAAATGTCCTCCAAGGACAGGCCCCGTTTTCCTGCAGCATTACTGCAGCTTTCTGCACCGTTCTTGCACAAGTCAGAGTTTTTTTTTTTTTTTTTTTTTTTTTTGGAGGGATCATGACAACAACGCAAACATAAGTCGCAGCGTTCAATGGATGACAACTAGTAATTATGTGCTTACCAATGCGTGTGTGGTCGTTGTGCTTTTTTCACTTTGGAATTTAATCTCTTCCACGGCTGAAAATGTTTTTGCAGATGATGGATCTGTCCTGGAGAGCTTAGCGTTACTTGTGCGAATTTGCATAAATTTCTGAAATCCTTTGAATAGATTTTTTTTTTTTTTTTTTTTTTTTGAGGCCCAAGCCATATCCCAGCAGCGCTGGAATGACAAAGACATTACAAAGACTCGGTTTGTGTTGTTCCTTCAAAAAAATACGAAGGAACTTGTTAGGGAGCGGGTAATCTTCTCAACATAGCGCTTATTTACTGCGACTGTCTGCCTTCTTGGAGTCAGAGGAAGTGCGTGCAGTGTACTGGTGCATTGATCCTGCACATTCAGCATGAAGCCGGCATCACTACGTTTTGGAGCTGTAACCCCGTTTTGTAATGGGCTTGGGAAGACTGTAGTAAAATATCCTGGCTTTGCCTTTGAATACGGTCCCGATGAACCGGTAGGGTGTTTTTTTTCGGTGCTGGATATTAAAATGATCCCCCCCCCTCCCCCCTTTTGAACCATCTCCCCAACTGCTCCTCAAAGCAGTTTATTCTGCATTTTTACAATGCGTATGTGCATATTCAAATGGGGTGCGGCCCAGGTGCTGCCGAAATCGCAGGGAAACGGGGGGATGTCTGCCACAGGAATGGCTATTTGGAAACCGTTCTGGCGTTTTGCATCAGTTACGAAGACAAATATCTCGTTCGTCCTGCATACCCAAATCTGCTTGCGCTTACGCCCATTTGTATTGAGTGAGATGTAATACTGAATTACTGTAGGGGCGACATAGCTCAGGAGGTGAGAGCGGTTATAGGGGAGACATAGCTCAGGAGGTGAGAGCGGTTATAGGGGTGACATAACTCAGGAGGTGAGAGCGGTTATAGGGGTGACATAGCTCAGGAGGTGAGAGCGGTTATAGGGGTGACATAGCTCAGGAGGTGAGAGCGGTTATAGGGGTGACATAGCTCAGGAGGTGAGAGCGGTTGTCTGGAAGTCGGAGGGTTGCCGGTTCGATCCCCCGCCCTGGGCGTGTCGAAGTGTCCCCGAGCAAGACGCCTAACCCCTAATTGCTCCCAACGAGCTGACCGGTACCTTGCATGGCAGCCTTTCACCCTGAGTGTGTGTGTGAATGGGTGAATGAGAGGCATCAATTGTAACGCACTTTGGATAAAAGCGCTATATAAATGCAGTCCATTTACCATTTACTGACTGCTTCCCAAGTTCCCCGTTTCGTTAAATCAGTTTAAGCTAAGTAATGTTGAATATTTAGGAAGAAAAAATTGTTTTTTTTTTGAGGTGATAATGTTTACTTTGTAAACTTCCTTTGTAATTTACATTCTAGTAATTTCTATGTATCTGTGTCTTCATTCTATGTTGTGATCAGGGTGCTGAATGTGTGTGTGTGCATGTATGTGTGTGTGCATGTCCCTGTGTGTGTGTGTGTGTGTGTGTGCCTGTGTGTGTGTGTGTTTGTGTGTGTGTGTGTGTGCGCCTGTGCGTGTGTGTGTGTGTGTGTGTGGTGGCCTCTCCTCCCGGCTGATCCTTTATCCATGTGTGAAGCTTTTATCATTGTTCTGTGAACACTGACAGATGTGTGCTGTTTGTGTATGTGGTACAGAAACCACAGAAACATCTGCACGGAAACTGAACGGGTCAGATAGGGAAGACGCTGCAGATTGGTCTCACTGGACACCTCCAAGTGCGTATGGGAGGAGCCATGATAATGTAGTCTACACAATACACTGCTCCCAAAATAAGTATTTATTAACACTGTAATGCTTTTACCCACATGCTCTTCATCAGGCCATGGTGTTGGATCAAGGTGACATCCCTGTGCATACATACGTGTGTGTGTGTGTGTGTGTATGTGCATGTGCGTGTGTGTGTGCATATTTGTGTGTGTGTGTGTGTGTGTGTATGTGTGTTTATATGTAGATATATGTGTATATGTGCGTGTGTGCATGCATATTTGTGTATATATGTGTGTGTGTGTGTGAGTGTGTGTGTATGTGTGTCTATGTGCGTGTGTGTGTGTGAGTGTGTGTGAGTGTGAGTGTGCATGTGTGTGTGTGTGCATGCATATTTGTGTGTGCATGTGTCTGTATTTGTGTGTGTGCATGCATATTTGTGTGTGCGTGTGTGTGTATTTGTGTGTGTGTATGCGTGTGTGTGTGTGTGTGTGTGTGTGTGTGCAGGCAGTCCAGGCCGTGGGCTCTTCCTTCCTCCTCCAAGCAGAGAGTCGTGGGAGCTCAGATGAGGAGTGTCCGCGTGTTTAGAAATCCTCCTCTGTCCCGACTGAGCAAAGATCCAGAGCTTCTGGTCCAGGGCAGCACAGCTGGCGGCTCCCCGTCAGACAGGGACGGGGGGTTAGCGGTCTTACGAAACATCAGCAGGTCCACTCTCAGGGTGGCGGTTCACCCACATTACCCACAATCCTCACACACCGCTGAACCGTTCCCTTGGTTTTACCGATTTCATCACTGCTGGCATCTCAGATCTCACTCCCTTGTTAAACATAAAAACTGAAGTGTGTTAGGCAAATGTAAAAAAAAAATGTGTCGGCCCAGGGCTCATAGGTAAATCTACCATTTACAAGGGAAATAAACATGTTTCTAACATCAGTTCTGCAGTTGCCAATTATTCAGGCTTTTTTCTTTAAAAAAAAAAAAATGCTTCCCCCCAATTTTGAATGCCCAAAAGATTACGTCTGCACCATCGCTCATTGTCGCAACCTTCTCTGTTGATTGGGGAAAAGTGCAGACGAGAGTGTGTGTGTTCTCCTCCATAGCACACAATGTCAGCTGCCAGTTCTTATCACAGTGCAGTTCACACAGTCAGGCTCACACGGACAGGAGTCAGAGGAAGACAGTTCATGTGCAGCTGAACAGGTGGGCCTGTGGGTGACCTGTCTGTGGGGGCGACGGTCATGTGGTGCCTGTCATCCTGTCATTCAGTATTTTTGAGGATAACCCCAGTCTAAGGAGGTGAAGTAATGAAACTGCAGATTACAGAAAATTATGTTGACAGTGAGCAATATTTTTAAACAGCCCGAAAGTTTATCTACTCAGCTTGAAGCAAACAGGCTGTGCATAAAGAAATGCCCTTGTCTCATTGTTTTACTTAACGGTTAATAGCAGGGTTAAGAATGAGTGTGTGTGCGTGTGTGAGTGTGTAATTGTGCGTGTGTGTGTGCATGTGCGTGTAAATGTGAGTGTGAGTGTGTGTGTGTGTGTATACGCATGTGTCCCAGCCACACACAGCATGCATGTGTTAAGGAGGAGCACGGGACGCATCGAGTGCACAGGCCCCGAGCTCCACTCCATCTTCCTGCTCTTCTGGGTGGTCTCAGTGTCTCGAAGGGTGTGTCTCTGTCCTCACCTGGACAGTGCAAAACACATGGCGGTTCCCCATTGGACGCTGGCAGGCTTTCATCCAGACCACCACGCCTGCTAATTTTCCGTATAGAGAGCAGCATGTCAGAGGACAGTGCTCAGTATCTGTGCGGTTACAGCCCTGCTCTCTACAAGCATTGAGCTACCCGGTCTCAAATCCAGCCCACTGATCTGCCAGGACACATGTCCTAGAGACAGAGTGCGCTCCACGCCACTGCTTGCTCTCCACTGCGTCTGCTGCCGGAGGGGATTTTTTTTTTTTGAGACTTTGAGGCTTTTTTTTTAGGGATCGCAGAGTTCACTTCTTGGCTGGGATTCGGGTGCATAAAATGGCCTACTTGGCAGCCGACCAAGACGCAGCTCGCCGTTTACCCACGAGAGTATTGTTTTATTTTAAATCCTAACTCATTTGGAGCCTCTCCCCGAAGCGTGCTCGTAACGCGGTGTTTTTCCTCCGTCCCCAGCGGGCTTGTGGGGGTTTGATATCTTTGAAGCGAAATTCCCCCTCGTCCGCAGGTTTTCCCCTCAAAAACCCCGAAATGAGTAAAGGAATCCCGAAGCATGAGGTCATGAAATGCCGTTGTTAATCAAAATTGATTAAAACGAATCTGAGGCCAGTCAGGCGTAGGAACTACACCGTTTTGTTATCCCCGAAAAAGCTAATTCTGCAAGTATCCCAACACAGACACAACATTAGAGTTTTCAAAGTGATGCTGAAAACATGCTTCAATTCAGTGAACAGAATGAGTGTAGAACACCAAATTGTTTTAAAAAAACAGTTAATTCATTTGTTGTCTTTATTAGAGCAGTTTTACACACAGGGGTTTTTGAGTTGATGTCTTTAGCTCCGATTCCCTTGACTTTGCCCTGAATTGTAGAAGGTGTGGTTAGAGCCCAAATAAAACCATTCAAAAAGGCCACTTAATGACCTAATGGCAGTTCTACAGAAAGTGTGGCGGCAGTGCTACTGTACTGGAAAAGTGCACTCGGACATCTGGCTACTTCAGCTCAATGAGGATGCGATTGGGCCTTGTGAACGAGGCATTCTCGAACCCACTTGATTTAGTCATTTTTCTGGCGGCCATCATGTCTTCAAGATGAACCCGAAGCACATCTCAAGTTTTGGAACTTTAGGAATGAATCGGTGTAAGAGTTTACCAAAATCTCAGTTTAAAAAGGGATTTTTTTTGAGGATGATTGTGTTGTCATAATGTCCAGATTTTTTTTTTTTTGTTTGTTTGTTTTTGATGAACGTCACTTTCCCTCCGTGCTGACCTAAGAGCGCAGCGCCATCTGTTGGGAAGGGCTACGTGTGAAACGGCGGAGGAAATTGGGCCATACGTTTTACGGGCCGTGCCATGTTCGCCACAGAAAGGAAGGGCGGACACGGATCAAATCAGCGTCCGTCGGAAACCGTTCACTTTACCCAGCGTCCACTGCGGTATTAACGGCGTGGACAGTAGGGGCGGGACGTTGGGACTTTTCGCCACCGCCGCTCCCTGCGTTCGCTCCGCAGGCTTCCGCGCGTCTCTGCGTTCCGGCGAGCTCGGAGTTAATAATTAAAGGAGGCTCCGGTGGCCTCGGGCCGTTCCTCATATGATACCGCGCTGGTGTCAGCTCCCCCCCCCGAAATCTTGTGATTGGAAGCCCGGGACACGTTTTTTTTTTTTTTTTACAACAACGCCGTCTCTGTATTGATCCGCGAGCTCTGACGCAGTCGTAAAAGAAAAAAAGAAAAGAAAAAAAAAAGAAGAGAAGGAAAAAAAAAAAAGCACATTTTGTTCACATCGTTGACTTTGATACACGTGTCTCGTAAAAAATAAAAAAAAAAGCCAAGGGGTGAAAAAGACTGCGTTCAGACAGAGGGAGCTGTGGCACCCAGCGGATATCTCTGCAGATAAGAGGGCGAGGATTAGCGAGAGCGATCTGAGCCGATTGCCGTTCCCTCGTTCCTGAGCTCCTGATGCATCCAGCACTGCATTACATAAGCGCAGGAGATGAGAGTTAAAACCAAAAAAAAAAAAACCCAAACATTCACTCCCCACTGTACGTTCCAGCTCTTGTTCTGTAAGGAGCGATCCTTTTCTGTCACTCTCAACTTGCCTTGGTCGAAATTGAGGAAATCCGATTGCCTAATTGCTGCCTTTATTTTGTAGGGTGTACGGTTCACAGGTTTGATAAGTGTAGCACATGGAAGCGGGGCTTTGTGTGTGTGTGTGTGTGTGTGTGTGTGTGCGTGCATGTGTGTGTGTTTAAATCTGCTGGACCTGGGGAGACAGCTTGGTCTCTATGAGTGGGTGCAGGGTTTCTGGGTCAAGGCTCTGGAAAGCCAAAATGTTCCTTTCTGCAGAGGAACAGTCAATCCACTCCCACACTTGGTTTTATGGTTCTTTTTCTTTTCGGGGGGACCTTGAAGTACTCCAGTAATTATTGCATGAAACATTACACTGAAAAACTGGGGGAGGAGTTTCTCCACAGCAGTAAGTTTAGGAGCATAATTTCACTGTTCACTGTTTTCCTTTTCTTTTTTTTCCATAGCAGGGTAATTCCTGGGATTAGCAAGATAAAAAACGCATGGCTTCAATCAGATCAAAGAGTGTATATATGCATACGTACATACACACACAGATGCAGACACACACAGACACACAGACACACACACACGTATGTATGCATACATTGTGTTAACTGTCTTTCTCAGAGGCCCGTGGAGTCGAGGCCGATGTGTTCCTACTGGTTCCTGCAGCTGCAGGCCTCTAGCAGTATTCATAGGTGCAGCTTGCTGCATTCCAAATTGAACTGTAAGAGAGCACCGCGTCCCCAAAATGGAGAAAGGAGGGGGCGGGGTGGGGGGTGCGGGGGTGCGGGGGGGGGGGGGGGTCCACAGTGTTGTTTTGACAACAGAGGTACGCGGTACGTCCCGCGTGATCCCGGAGGACCACTTCGCAAGACCTGCAAATTGGACGTATGATGCACTCCACGTTTTGTGCATTTGTACCCCCCCCCCACCCTTGTCCCTGTTACGTGACCCCCCCCCCCCCCCCCCCCCCCCCCCCGCTGCTCACTACGTGTCTTATGCCGCTTTTCCACCGCATGGTGGACTCGACTCTACTTCGACTCGACTCGCTTTTGGTACCAGGTACTTCGTTTTCCATTGCAGATAGTACCCTCGTCAATGTAGCTGGTTGTCAATAGCGACGCCGCATGAAACTGCCGTTTCTGACCAATCAGTGGTCTGCAGTGTTTACACGTCACCTTTTGGCATCGCCTCAGCTCGCTTGGAATCTCGACGGAGGTGATACCAAAAAAAGTACCAGGTACCAGGTACCATCCACAACTTCTCGCCCGATGGAAAACCAAAAAAGTCGAGTAGAATCGAGTCGAGTCGAGTCGAGCCGGTACCATGCGGTGGAAAAGCGCCTTTAGGTTCCACCGGGACTGCCACTGGAAGGCCGATACCTCAGTCTGCCTCCAGGGGGCCGGCTGGTCTCCAACGAGCCGAGCGCCGGCGTGCTCCTCCCGAAGAGGACTGAACCTCCTCCGGGGGGTGAGCTGTAACTCAGGGCCCGACTGCGGACTGGGCCAACGCTCGGTGACAGCTGTGAGCTTGGCCTCAGCCCGGGGTTGGGGCATATTAATGTCAGAGAGACCTCCACCCCAAGGAATGGAAACCAAACGCGCGTGTGTTTTTTTTTTTTTTGTTTTTTTTTCTTCTTGTCATGCCAATGATCAAAACAGATGATAAGCAACAACTGTGTTTACAGTAAGTTTTATTGCACCAGCGAAAGCCAAACATAGAATTCAACTCCCGCTGCGCCGAACGACAGTTGGGAGACTACGCGCGGTTTATTTAATCGCTCGTTTATTACCTTTCCCTCAAGAGGCCCCCCAGGATTAGGAGATGAAATCAATCAGGCTGTTATTCACTAACCCCTGTTCCTGAGGAAAGGGGCATCTCCATGTCCTGTGTTTCATAACATATATTTGACAAGCCACTTGTATGATCGCAATACAAAATAATAATTAAAAAAAACATTCAAATGGAAAAAAAAAAAAAACCATTCTGTAGTCCTGACCCAGTCGTATGTGAATTTTAAGAATGGTCATGAGCGTGTTGGTTCTGGCGAACTTGGACACGGGCTGACTGGTGAGGCGGGGGGTCTTGTTGAAGCGGGAAGGGCAGTCTTTGACACGAGCGAGCGACCTGGTGGCTCGATGACACCTTCTACATCCTGTGTGGCCTCAGGAAGGAAACCGAGTACAGAGGCTGATACGGTGGTGGAGGAGGACGGCAGGGTGATAAACAAACGGAAGACGGAAGGTCAGCGGAGGCTATTTATTCCCCTTTAAGGTGCTACTCTGGGGCTCAGGCGGAGACGACGTCCTCTCGTTTCGCTCCAGGCTCGGCAAAGCCGCAGTACAACCTGAGAAAGTCCTGAAAAAATCTACCCTCCTATTTCTGGTGCACTTGTTCACCTGACTGTGTAGACAGAGTGGGGTAAGGAACTTTTGGCATGAAGTTGCAGTATGTCATTTTTAAAAAAGATTTTTGGGGGGGGTGGGGGGGTACACACATTGCTCAACGCAGAAGGATACAGGTGGGAACGCGGGCTTCGCCTCGCCCCCTCCCCGCCCCTTCGACCGCGAGGGCCCATGGGAAAGCGCCCGCTTCTTCCTCCTGGCCGCCGCGCCGCTGACACTTTAGAGCCGGGTGACAGATTCTGAGAACGGCCGGCTAAAATAAGCCCTGGGACCCATCGAAACGCATCCCTCTCCCCTTGCAGGGCCCGGGTCGTGCCGAGTTGTGAAGAGGCCGGGCTGGCCCAAAGCACGTCAAAGGGGTCCCTTCCTTCAGATACAGAGTGACCGGTGACTTACACTGCCAGCAGCTGCCTGAGGAAGAGAGACGCAAACCCCCCCCCACACACACACACACACACAGCTCCATATGTGACCCCACCATAGTAAATCTGGGGGACAGCGCCCCGCCCCCCCCCCCCTCCCCCCCCTTCCACAACCCTCATTCTACCACAGTAAATCTCCATACCACAGAGCCCATTGCCCGCGACAGTCTGCAAAAAGGGGTATCTGAGTCAGGGGGCCAGGGATCCTTTCTCGGAACATGGAAGCATAAAACAAGGGCATAAATCAGGGAGACGGGTCCACTGGGGGGGCCACACGGAATGCCCATGAACCTGGGTCGAGACCTTGGATGGCAGGAGCGTTTTCGGGGTACGTGCATCAAGAGTAAGAGGAAGCAAAAAATTTTGGCGCTTTAAATTTTTTTTTTTTTAAACTCAACGCGCCTCTCAAATGCTTCACCTTTACCACCGTTTCGTAGGGCCAGAACGTTCGCAAACACATTGACGGGGAGAGACCTCAACCGGCCAATTAGATCGAAAGCCAGATGTCAAGCCAAAAATGAGAGTTTACAGTGGGTAAATCCGGTCAGGACATTGCTACTCACTGACTGTCGTGGGATTAAGTAGGTTGAGTAATTAGAGGAGAGAAGGCAGGGATGGGGCATGCGATGTCTGCACAGATGGGGTTTCTGCTGGAACCACATGAGCACAGTGTTAAAATAGTGCTGAAACTCTGATCTCCCTCAGCTTGCTTGGGGCTTTGCCTGTTCGCTGCACCTCGTAACAAACGCGTAGCACACTCTCGCAACGCTCTGTGCCTGTGAGTTACAGGCTACAGTAATCAGTAAAGAAGTGAGTTTCCACACATTTATTTTCCCCTCTTTTCATGCGACCAACACGTATTTGTAATGCCGGCAATAGTTTTGTGCTCTCAAAAAATTGCTTCATTGTTTTGGATTCTGAAAGCAGTATATCAATAGAGAGAAGAAAAAAAAGAAACTTAAGTTTGTTTCCTGCAATTCCTGCTTCACAGATGGGTCGTATCATACAGAAGAGGCATTCATGATCCACATAAAGCACTTTCAGAGATCCAGGCAAAAAGTGCTTTTTCCTGGGGGTTATATAAGGTCGACTCCTATCTCACTGCATAACCATCGGTTCCAGACCCGCATTCCCAAGCATTAATCAACTTCACGGAGGATTGCAGCCAAAAATGTTAATTTAACATGCGGTTGTTCACTTTAAATCGCCTCATGGGAAAACAATATTTCTGCACGGACACTTAATTGATAATGCAAATGAAGAGGCATTGGATGACCCACCTTCCCAGAAAGCATTGCAAGTGTTGGGATTGACGCAGGTCCTCGATAAATGAAAAATAACCACTATATGCAAAGCAGGGAGAACCACAGAGGTGTGGCACTTATCCAGAACAACGTACACAGCTTACATTCTTTACACAAAACCCATTTACACAGCTGGATATTTATCGCAGCGATTGAAATTAAGTATCTTGCTCAAGGGCATGACAACAGCGCCCCACCTGGGAAGTGAACCAACAACATTGGACCTGCGAGCCCAGTTCTCCACCCGTTGTGCTCCTCTGAAACCCAACAAGCGTAGGATCACGTGTGAAAACGCTGAATGGGCCTGGTTGCCTGTACTTAAGGTTAGTGTGGCCCCAAGAGGACATTGTATTGACTCTAAAATTGGGGTGATCGTTGGGCCGCATTTGACCCGGATGACCCCGATGTGACCGGAAATTTCAACCTGAGGTAAGAGCGTCCATCCATCCATTATCGATACACACTTATCCCGCTCAGGGTTGCGGGGGCGCTGGAGCCTATCCCAGCGTGCATCGGGGCGAGAGGCAGGAACACACCCTGGACAGGTCGCCAATCTACCGCAGGAGAGGTAAGAACACCTTTTTCAAAATATCTGCTGGCCCAAACCTTATGAAGTGCCACATTCCTTTCTGTTTACTATAGAAACTTAATATTTTTTTTACATTCAAGACAACACCTCACATTTGGGGTTATGAGTCCACCTTGTATATCGGCGTGGCAGTTTTTCACTGTCTAGGCTGACGTGAATTTTCTCCGTTTGGGCGATGGCACCAGCTGCCACCTGACATACGGGCATAAAACCTTGTATTGCGTTGCGATGTTATAAAAGCAAAACAAAAAACAAATATATATTCAGACCACAGTGACCTGGATGAAACAACATATCAGATTGCAATTATGTTGAGATCATCTACTTCAACCATCAAGCAAAGCACAGGCTGACACTGATAAATGGTTTAGGCCATGCTTCCTTTGAATTACAACATCTAGATAGACACTTTTAAATTACTAAATTATTTTGAGTTAGTATTTTTAGTTTCTTTTTAGAGTTATGTGTCCTTGAAGTAAAGCCAACAAGGTAAAACACAAATATGTCGCTTTTTGGTTTTAACAAAAAATATTTCATATTTGAAAGTTTTTTTATGGCTATGATTTTTCTGCTTCTTTATTATCTTTGATAGCCTTGAAAGAAGTCTAAATAATTTGTCCATGTGGCATATTCTTCACCTCATGCTGCTCATATAGTGCATCTGGCCCTTACCCTGGCTGTTCGAACTCTCCATGTAACCCCTTCATCTCATCAGACAATATCAACAGCAAACTTACAAATGAGTAAAAATAACTGAGCATCGTTGTTCCTCTGGCAGGGGCGAAGGCTGTGGTTGCTTTTCACTTAAGGGGAGAAGCACACGAGCAGATCGGGCAGGAGCCTGGGTTAACAGGCACTTAACAGTTCTGCAATTAGGTTCAAGGCCCCAGTGTGAATTACGGGCACCTTACATTTAAAATGAAAAAAAATTTCAAATTCTATAAATCGTGCTTCAGATCTCGTCAGCGCACAGTTCCGCGTAGTGACAATAAAATACGTTAGGCTGTTACCACGAAAGAAGTGAAGCGGACCGTGTCAGTTTGTGAAAACACATTCGGAGTCTGGTTAGGCGTATGAAAGGCAAACAGTGGATCGCCTCTGTTGATCTTGGAGAGGTAGGTGCCCCCCTTTTTTTTTTTACAGTCTACTTCAGAGACGAACGTGCACGCTGGAGCCAGTGCTGCTAATTCCCCAGAAATCTGAGTCCAAGCATATCCAAGCAGGCTATTAAACGGGCACGGGTCACTTCAGGTCTGGTCCAAGTACTGTAGCTTTCATCAGATGAGGCTAGTGGTATAACAGCAATAATAATAATAATAATAATAATAATAATAATAATAATAATAATAAATCATAATATACCACTGGTCAGTTAGACTTCTTATAATCTCATTATTACAATAATAATAATAATTAGGAGTAGTAGTCATCATGGTAATACTGCTTTTAGAGTCCAAAAGCTGTTCTCCTGTTGGAAAGTTTTATTTTCCAAAAATTATAGATCGATGTAATAAAGTGGACAATGTGTCAATTTGCATGGTAATGGTCTTATAGGTGTTTTCATTTACAAATTATCATTTAAAGGTATAAATATTTCTTCTGCCTATAAATTAGGATTTATAGGTTATTATGAGCTCGAGAATTATATGAATTGTACAGCCCTGTGTGCGTGTGTGTGTGTGTGTGTGTGACAGAGAGAGAGCACAAATGTGTGTGTGCGTGCGTGTGTGTGTGCATGTGGGTGTTTTTCATTGCATGCAACAATAAAAGAAATGATAAAGCACCCATCAATAGTTTAGCATTACAGGAGCACATTTAATCATAAATTATGAATTCCTGGGTAATTAAAATCACACTATTATGTGACAAGCGCCAAATGGCTTCTTATTACAAATGAGCCGATATGGAAGTGCCAAATTAAACTATTTCTGCTCTGGAAGTCATTCTTACCATTTTTGACTAAAATACTTGTCGACATATTATTTGATAAAAAGAGAAAAACAGAAGCCAAATGCTAGTTGGCCTTTCAGTTGTACAAGGCACGAGATAATTCAGCCAATTTAGTTAAGAAAGTGTGTGGGTTTTTCTGAATAAACCACATTATCAAAGCATCAGTGGGGTTTTAGCAGGATTTTAGATTAATTTCATAATGGTCACTTTCTGCATCCAGAAGAGATTTATATGACAACCACCTGTAATAACATTTGTACACGTACAGGCAATGAAGGAGACAAGCCAGCTTACAAGCATACATTCCAAATTATGTTATTTGATTCGTTTTTCTACTGAGGCCATTTGCTATTTTCATTCAGTTGCTTACCTACAATAAATCATTTTTGGTCATGAGTTTGGGATCCAGAGAACAAGGCAGCATTCACTAGATTACCGTAAATATTTCACATGATTGCAGACGGGAACATGAACAAAACATTTCCGCTAGACAGAAGAGTTAAGGAAACTCTCGTGACAAGGACCATAAAATGAAGTTTGCTCAGAGCAGTGTTTATAATGTCTGCCCCGTCCCGAATAACCCTTCTGGATGTGCTTCTGAGATTCGGTCTACCGTTCTGAGATTTGGTCTTGCCTTGAGCTGACCTCCCTTTTGAGTCCTTTAAGGTAATGTGACAAATGTGCCCCGAATAATTATTTATGAACAACCTCCAAAGCTCCTTTTTTCTTTTTGTGAATACTAATTTTCAATTCCACAGAAACACCAGGTGTTCAGAAAGCTTTCAAGCAAGCCGTGATTTGGCAAAAAAAAAAAAAAAAAAAAAAAAAAAGGAGGAGGGGCTTACATCTGACGTGGGCGGAGCTCGGTCGTGACATGTCGCTGCTTCTTTAAGACGCCCTCCGACTGGCACTCGTGAAATCTCTCCACGAACGCCTAATTGGCCGGATCGTGTTACCAGCGCCAGCAGGCCGAGGGGAAGTGGAACATACAGACACGTTACGGGCGCTGATGTGCAGCGCTAAACTGGAAGTCATTACTTATCAGTGACAGCCGCGCAACCTGATACGCCCCATCTGCCATCTGCGGCGCGGGACCTTGCGTTGCAAAAACAAAATAGACCTCGCCTGCGTCTTCATCTCGGTCGCGAGCGCCGGGGGAAAAAAACAGACCCCCTGGCAAAGTTCACGTTCAAAGAAGTATTTCATTAGTGCCCGTGTGCTCGGACACGGTGACACAACCGCCCCCCCCCCCCCCCTCCAGCCACAGGCACAAATGCGCTAGTCTCTCCCTGGGTCAGGCTGCGCAGTTCTGAAAAACAAATCCGAGAGTCTGTCATAAGGTGCAGATCCCTATCGAGCGTGTTTTCCGACACACAGCGAAGCCCGGGGCTCATTTTACAGTGTCAACCAGGCCAGCGCCAGTGTAATGCCCGTGCCAGTGGCACCAGTTCACAGGCACCTTTAAAATGGCAACAAAAAAAGCCTGATACACCCCATGAAAAGGCAAGACTCATAAAGTCGGATCTGGCTATGGGATTTGCACGATATGGGAGTGTTTCTCACACAAACCTGCTCGATTCCAGAAAACACCGCTCTTTGAAGCAAGGCCATTTTAGGACTAAGCTGCCATTTTGCATTTTGTGAGGGAAAGTCAAATCAACACTGACTTCATCAGCATGCTCCTGGAACACCACAGCACTTAAAAGCAAGTGTGTGAAAACACAGTGACTAATTACACTGTATATTTCACCGTTCTAGTTGGACGTGACCTGAGATATAGAGACCGGCTATTTACCAGAACAACAACAATGCCTTCTGCATATCCTGGTCCATGTATTTGTAAAATTATCTCTGCAGTTTTGGTTTAGGGCTTTGTAACAAGAGGCTTGCAAGTTCAAGGCAAATATACAGCAGCGTCTTATCAAATTTCAGGTGACGTACCTTCGAACAAGGCATTTAAGGCTGAAATGCTTCAATAAATATCTGTCTAAATAAATGGATATGGTGTTTAAAAAATAATTTAAAAAGGAAGAAAAAAGCTACACGTGTCTCCAGGATAAGGCTACCTGCCAAGTGAATAAACGTTATTCTGCAGTATGTGTACAAACGTGCATATTAATAAAGGAGAAAGGACCGAAGCTTTTTTTTTTTCCATCCTTGATCTGAAGAAGATAAATATTTGACAAAGGCAGAGTTTAAAACACTCGTGTAAATAGCACGACCAATACAATCACAGCACTGTGAGCTCGTCGGAGGCCGGTAACACCGTCCGGCCCAACGCTTTGGCTGTGACAGTTCAGCGGTTCCCGCGAACCGCTGTTATTACTGCGGACGTGAGGCACGCGCAGCGCGGAAGGCCGGCCGTTAAGCCTTTAAAAGCTAACAGGGAAATAAGAGCGCCGTTTTTGGATTCAGTTTTTTTTACATAAGAATAAAAATGTGGTAATGGGTCATTGTGAGCGTCAGCCTGGGACACACACTCGCCCAACCCGCAGACACACACACACACACACACACACACACGCCTCGCCTACCACCGCAGAGACCCTTTGCATTAGCGACTCCTACTGGTTGGTCGGGGCGCCTGTTCAGCGGGGAGGGGATCTGGGGGAGATAGCGTGAACCTCTGTGCGCGTTACGCTCTCCCAGTTAAACTCCTCGCTGTCAGGTGAAAAGAAGCGGCTGGCGACTCCACATGTATCGGAGGAGGCATGTGGCAGTCTACACCCTCCCCAGACCGACAGAGGATAGCGCATCGACCAGGACTGTGATACACACAGGGAATTGGTATAACAACTAAATTGGGGAGAAAATGGCAACAACAAAAAAAGGACACACACACACACGCACCACAGGCCTGGTGACAGAGTGGTTCCTCAACTGTCACTAAACTTGGTTCTACTTCCAAGAGAGGCAGCTGAACCTCCGTTTCCCGCCGCTGTGTCTTAAGAGGGGCGTGTCTTAAAAATGTCACCTTCCAGTAGTTCCACAGAATTTCGACGCTATTGGTTCAGGCCAAAAAGAAGTGATGCGTGCTCAGATTTACATTTGCAGTTTTTTTTTCAGCGGTATGGAAAGCGTGTGTGCTCACGTACCTGTACCTGTAAAAATAACATTCTGTACCTTGGAAGCAGCACTTGGAAGGCCGTCGTGTCACACACCAGGTTCTGTATGCTTTCCAGAGGGTAAGCACACATTATATGCATGTGCTTCATGCAAAGCAGGTGCTGTCAGCTCATTTGCATTGCTTTGAATCAATGGCCATACTGAGGCGTTACCGTACCTCGGCCTCGGGGTAGAAAAGTATGGGAAAGAATGAAGTGCCTCTAATGGAGAGGCAAAAACAGGCACAGCGGAGAAGGCAGTTTCACAACAGTTGCTGCAGTTTCAATTGTGCAACTGCTTACCTGTCCATTCAATGCTACACAGCTGCTTCATTCAAGAGGAAAGCAGAGAAGCACACGCTGCTACTTTAAAATAAAAATGAAGTCGCATTACGAATTTAAAAAAATAATAATAATTTTTATTTAAATGTATCAAAAAAAAAACAACTCAAAAGTTTATTTTGAAACGGCAAAAAGCCGAGGCAGCCGCAAACGTTTGAGGGCGAGGCCCTTGTTTTGAAACGGGTCGTGGTTCCGGAGAAGGCTGTTCCAGGGGCCTCAGTCCAGCACGGTGTAGGGAGAGGTTGTGTGCCATCGAAGCTGTGAGCTCAAACCCCCACTCCCTCCTCCCCCCTAAGTGTGCCGATTGCGCAACACCGCGTGGCGTTCACATTGTTTACAGTGCTTCCGAGCTGACACTGTAGCCGTGGCGATTCAGTTTAGGCTGCAGGTCAACGTTTTGTTGCCTGCTGTTGAAATAATGCTAGCTTGTGTGGAGCTGGCGGGTGTCACTGAGCAAACTAGGCTTCATTCTGCTCCCTAATTAAATACTTTCAAGCAATCACAGGGTTAAAATGAGAAGGTCATGGCACACGGAGTGACTTCAAGACACGGACACCATTCAGAAGGGACAGTTTTGTTATGATGATCCCAGGGTATTTATTGACAACAGCGGGGCCAGCCCTACAAACGCGAATGTCTGTGAGTGACTGGCTGACTGACTGACTGAGTGATGAAGTTACACCATTGGTCGGCCGAGTTATGAAGTTACACCACTGGTTGGCCGGATCACGTGTGTTAGGTCCAGCCATATACTAGGTTTTAACCTGGTCTTGTTTTTACTCACCTGGGTAAGTGCAGTTCCATATGTATTTGCCAGTTGTAAAACTTCCATAACACTACCCCCGGCCATTTTACTAGCCTTTTTGCCTACTCTTTTTCAGAAGCTCCCAGAAAACCCCATGGCTTTCTGTTTAGTTTCCTGTAATTTATGGCGTTTTGTGCCTTCTGAAGATGTGTAGGTGAAAAACAGCTTAAAAATTGTGCACAGAAAAAACAGAAACTCTATACTTTCAATGATAATGAAAACATGAAATAATGTAAGAAAATAAAGATTATTTCTTAAAATTAAGTGCATTATCTCTCTGTTTTCACTGCCTTCGTTTGCTGGTTAAGCAGACCGATTTCTACATGCATGACTGACCATTAACATCATCCTCGAAATAGGCGAGATCGAATTATGCAAGCCCCAACAGATCCAAGCAAGGTCACACATTCGCTCAGAATGGACATAAGACTGTAAATAATCAGTCTTGGAGCACCGGAGGATGATTACACTTCAGCAAAGGCTTCAGTAAAACATCATAATTTCCATATTTCTCACCAGCCCTGGCTCCTTCCCCCACTCCACACCCTAATGCTAGCTGCACACACTGAAAACTACAACTAGGGCATCAAACAGTATCCCTGGTCACTGATACCTTCTGCCACAGATCAAAGAGGAAGTTGCTTGTTAAAGCCCTTTCCAGAGTTAACCACAACCAACTCCTCTTGCACACTGTTCCCAGAATTGTGTCATTAGGCGGACTCATTTGGCACGCTTCTTAGCGTTTTTGCCGCACCACCACTCCTCGACTCATGCCGAGAATCCAAAAGATCTGAAACAGCTGAAATTCTGTGTAGAACCACAGAAAAAAACTGAGTTCATAAACCATTATTGGACATGAACATATCCTGGGTGAGAGGACCACAACTGTTGGTTAAAAAAAAGGGGGACTTGGTTGCCGCATAAAAAAATCAGTCTTGTGTTAAGTGAGTTTTCGTGTGGAATTTTGACTTTCAGTTAAATGACTTTCAGTTAAAAAAAAAAGTAAAATGGAGCACCCTAGAGATTTGTCCCTGTAACCTTCATGGTTCGCAATGAAGGGCATCTCTTATGCCAAAGTGTGAAGCAACCGTAGCAGGATAATCACGTGGAGTGGAAGGGGTGGTTACAGACAACTTGAGTCTGTTCACACACACCAACAGCAAACCAATAGCTTCGCAAATATTCCAAAGCACTTCGAACACCATTATCATTCTGGGCAGGCAGTAGTCCACTCTGTCCATTTATTTCCCCAGTGCTAATGTTTTACATTATCAGTTTCTCCCTGAATTTGAATGCCCAGTCATGCCAACACTGCAATGCTCATCGACGCCTCTGTTCAGGACAGTGTGGTTCACTGTCAAGTCAACAAGTCAAGACACTTCAGCTCAACAGACAAACTTGACCGGACTGATTGGGTTGTGATGCTGTCATCCCAACCGACCGAAACCTACATCCCATCCCATCCCATCCCATCTCATATCTAGGGCCAACTGTGTGGGGGGTTGCTGGTTAGCCCCCTGGCCCGGTCCAGGTTTCATACCAAACAGGCCCAGGGGAACCATCCACGCGCCAGAACAGTGCCTTAAACACGATGAATCACCCAACAGTTTCCTAACGTTTCTTTCGCCACTTCCTCCCCACCCTGGAATGATCAGTTTCATACCGCCGCACTCACTGACAGCCTCGTCAGGCATTTTAACAGCATTTACCCCGTTTTCTCTTCACTCTCGTGTGCCAGCATGTACATGAGCAACAAACTCCACAGCTTCAAGAGAGCTGCTGCATAGTCACTGCCTTGGAGAAGCACACACACACACACACACAGAAACTGACCCTTGATACTCGTGAGACAGTAACATCATATATATATATATATATATATGTATATTACATTACAGTTATTTGGCAGGCGGTTTTATCTGTAGCAATGTGCAATAAGTGCATACTGAAGGTAACAATTATGCCCACTGCAACCCTCCCTCCCTGGGTAAAGCTACTGCAAAGCAGGCATTCCCATTCAGACCCACTAGCCACAGTTGCTGTTGGCATTGCTATGGTATTGCTTCAATTAATACCAGACCATAGACCACATGACTATACCGAGCTAGTCCTTAAGCGGGACCAACCCCTTGGAAGCAGCGCATGTATCATTGCTGGCGGCTGCTTTTTATATTCACACGATTTGCCAGCCAGCCTTCGGCTCCACAGCATGGTGATAATTTTGCGTCTCGGGTACGAAAGCATATAGGCATTATCGTGTGACACATATTTAGGTTGTTGCACATAACTGGATGACAAGTCGCTGACATTTATCTTCGGCGGAGCTGTATTGTAATGAAGCAGAACCGCAATGGCCCAGACACTTGGAGCACAAGCGTACAGGAAACATGAATTTGGCTGCAATTCCTGTTTTTTTTTTTTTGCTGAGTTTTTGGCAGTCTTATTTCTTAAACAAAGTAAACAATAAACTGTCAAGCGAGCTATTACTCTTCGCTTTCACACAATTCTAAGCAAACAGTTTGTATGTTGAGCACTGGCGAAATTGAGGAACGGTCACTCTACGCCCCTGCAAACGGACAGTGTTTATCCAGCGTGCAACGACACTGTTTTCTCACCCCTCGTCTCACACCTAAGTGATACATCAGAAGGCATCAGGCTCAAATTCAAACACCATATGTGAGGGGGGCTCCTAATTTCGGAAATATGCCACAGATGCTAGAAGCTCTCACGAGGAGGGGGGTGTGGGTGTGGGGGGGGGGGGGGCGAAGGCTAGCCCACACCTCACTCGCTCGCTCTCTCAAAGGTGCTCGTGGTTTTTTGTTTTTTGCGCGAGTCCCGAGCCGCCGTTTGGGGCGCTGGGTCATAGATTTGGCCTCGGCAGCCCTCGCGACACTCCACAATCAATCGGCGGATCTCTGCGCGGCCAGATGAAGCTGAAGGGGAGGGCTAGGCTCACCACGCTGGGTGTGCCTGACTACCCGACTGAGTCACCCCCTTGCCCCATCCCCCAACCCCCCACCCCCCCCCCCACCCCTGGCTGCCTGCCTTGCATTGATACACCGCCACCTGCTCACATGTAAATCACTCCCATAAAACTGCGTTGCCAGTGGGCCTGCGGACTCCGCGCAGAACTCCCACAGACACGAAGGGAGCCCACAGCGGGGGCTGGACGCGTCAGGAACGCGTTCCGCTCCTCCATTTCTTTCATTTCTTTGTGTGTGTGTTTGTCTGCCGCCGTCCCGCCGCACTGTACAGTGCAAAGTTCCTCCGCGCTGGAGACTGAGCGCGCTCAGTGGCGTACCGGAGTAAAAACCGCCGCTTCGGAGTTTCGCACTGTAGTGTAAACTATTACCCGTCCCTGCTTCGGCTCCCAGTCGTAATCCATCAACACCCTTGCAAGCCGAGATGTGTTTGTGCCTGTTTCTTCTTCATCACTACACCCCTTTTTTTCCCCACTGCTCTGTTCTCCATTCTAGATGGAAAACAATGTCTTGTTTTAATTTGATAGTCTCTTTTCTTTTATCTGTCATTGTTAACTCCTCACCTGAACTAATAATTGAGTTGGAAAACAAAACTACAAAACCCTCTGAAATCCCACCCCTCCCCCCCACCCCAGACACACCCATACTGTGTGCTTGGCATGAAAAGCCACCCCTCGTTCAACCCTCTGAACTCCGAAACCTTAAATGCAGTTAACTAAACCAGCGCAATTCAAAGGCCGATGTCCCATTAGTCCCTGCACGGTTCACTTAAACGGAACCGGGCCCTGGTTCTACGCTATATTCCCAAAGGTAGCGCTGCCGAATTTTGAATTTTGCCAGCGCTCCAAACCCCCCGTCCCCCGCCCCCTGACCGAGGCGGACTCATAGACAGGGTCCAGAGGAGCGGGTGCGCTCCCCGGGCTGAGCCCGCCGCGGCGGGAGCGCTAACGAGAGGAGCAGGGGCGCGCCAGGTCCCGGAATAGCCGTGTACGAGATTCCACACGCTGGGATGAGTAACTCCTACATCCTCCTGATGCAGGACACGGGCCTGACTCATCAGCTCCACGGTCCCCCCCGCCTGCGGGACAACCGCTTCCAGCCTCGGGGGGCAGGGGGGGGGGGGGGGCAAGGAGAACGGCCTCTGATGAGTCACCAAGGGAACAGAGGCTTTTGCAGGGCTATTCACATTTCACCCCCCTCACCCCACGCCTCAAACCGCCGGGCTGTGCCCTGCCGGCACCCCACGATCGCTCCGATCCTGGGTGTTGGAACGACAAAAATAAGGGCGGTTGCGGGCGACGGATCTGCATGTTAACTGAAAAAAAAAAAAAAATCATATAAACAACAGATGAAAGAATAGTAAAGTTACGCTGCCAGCTCCGGCTCAATCATACACCGTTGACGTGACCGAGACCATCATGAGCGTGTCCAGGTGTGTGCCCTTCTACACTGACAGTGATGCACAGCCATTCACTGCCCTGTCCCAGGGGGATTTAAGAAATAAACCACTTTGGAGTGGAATTCTAGTAGCACTCTTTAAGCTGGAAAACACAAGCCATGCAAAGTGACAATGAATTCTTTAACACGTGAAAAGGTAATAAAGCCATAGAATATATAGACTGCAATCATATTACTTTATTTATTTTAGTCCCAGATACAAGTCAGATACATGTCATACTTCAAAAAACATGCAGAAAAACAAAAAAATACATACACCATATTATGTTTGTTATCTGCATACATGCACAATAGCCAGTGGTTCTAACACAACAACAAAAAAGTTTAAGAAATATTAAACATAATTATTGTAAACCATACAAAAAATAGGCGTATGAAACCGTCGCACAGCGAGTCAGTTCCGTGGAATCGCGGTAAACATGTGAGGGATCGGAACTGGGCCACTCGTGGAAATCTGTTGACCATTGCAAGAGCAGTAAGGATTTTTAGGGGCATTATGACTGAGTTAATGAAACACAGCTGCCCCTAAAAGCCCCTCACTTATCTTGCTGCCTTTCTCAAACTTCTTCCACGGCCTAAAAAAAAGCAGTATCCCACCATATCGGGAGCTTTGTTCCGCCGCTAGCCCTGCTCGGCTGCTAGCTCTGCTCCGCTGCTAGCCCTGCTCGGCTGCTAGCTCTGCTCCGCTGCTAGCCCTGCTCGGCTGCTAGCTCTGCTCCGCTGCTAGCCCTGCTCGGCTGCTAGCCCTGCGCCGCTGCTAGCCCTGTTCCGCTGCTAGCCCTGCTCCGCTGCTAGCCCTGCTCCGCGGCTAGCCCTGCTCGGCTGCTAGCCCTGTTCCGCTGCTAGCCCTGTTCCGCGGCTAGCCCTGCTCCGCTGCTAGCCCTGTTCCGCTGCTAGCCCTGCTCCGCGCGCGGCCTGCGGAGGGTTGCCAGGACCCAAGCGCTCGGTGCTTAGAGAGCAGAGACAGGGCCAGGGCTGCTGCATCAGGTCCCAGCTCCAGGCAGCTGGAAGTTACTAGACTCAGCTGTCGACAATCCAACAGTTGAGAAGATTAAATTAAGAAAGAGGTGGGGTGGGGGGGGGGGGGGGGGGGAGCTGGGTGCTGGAGGCCGGGGAGGATTCACTCACATTGAGTGCGCATGCCATCGTTTATTTTTTTTTGTGTGTGTGTGTGCAATTTATGAGGGTTTTAACTACAAATTTTGCAGACGTTTTTTTTAGAGGGGTGAATGGGTTCAATCCACATTCTTGGAGAAGGGAGAAGTCTTTCTACTTCATTAGTGTTTAAGCATTCACAGAAAAAAAAAAAAAAATCAAGACACACAGAAAGGCCACTCAATTGCCATCAGTGAACCATTATTAAATAATGAGCGCTCTATTTTAAAATTGTCTCAAGAATATGATATTATCCCAGCTATGTCAACTGTTGCGTTCCCTTCGGTGGTAATCAGAACATTGGGGGCCTGCCATAACTTGACACAGAGATCAGTGGCGGATCCTTATGCAGACTCACTGGCTAATCGCAGTCGCTGAGCCGCTCAGATAAGGAGATCGCAAAAAGCACTGCCATCGATGGGATGAGTTTGAGGGGACCTGCACCGTTGTATAATTCCATCGGGGAACTTTTGGCAGGCAGGCAGCAGCAGCAGTACTATATGCAGATAAATATCACAAATGTAATCGGCTCACTTGTACATGCCAGAATTCCCATATCCACTGTACTTGCACAAACTGTACTGCTTTTTAAAAAGTCTAGCCTCCTTAGACAGGGACTGACTTGCCATTTCTTTTCTAGTAGTAGGAATGAACAAATTTATTAATTTCATAGATTGCTAATCGATATTTAAAAAAAATACATGTCATATATACTACATGTTTGTATTATATATTTTATACACAATACAGGAATGCTGATAAAAAAATATTTTAAGGAACGTGAGTATTTTATCAAACATTTTAAGAAATGAATGCCAGTAAATGGTACTCAATTACTGATCTCAATTATTGATCAGAAAGTATAATAAACTCAGACATTAAAACAATCTGAATGTTCATAGCTTCAATCTCGGACATTACACGCTGCAAATGTATAAATAAAATACAAATAAAAGCCACTCTATAGATACTACTCTATAAACCATTATTTAACTGTTATTAACTAAAATTCCAAATACGTGATATGTCTAGCATTATTATTGCAATTGTGTTTCATTTAATAACATAAGGATCTCACTGATAATTAAACAATTAAAATCTGCTGCATGGCGCGAGTGAGTAGGTTTTTAAAAAAATGTGCATTCATTTTTGCTCCAACTGAGTTAGGGTAATTACATTTAGCCTAATTTCACTGTCAAGTGTATACTGATCTGGTTCTGACACCTCAAAGAATTCCCTATCTGAAATCGTTTGTTTATGAAGGCACTGTTGGGCATGTGTAAACAAATAAGCAACGATATTTGTTTATACTGTTCTTATTATTCTGTGCCCCTGCATTTACCTGAAGATTAGTTCAGTTTTGAAAAACGGTTATGCCGGGAATAATAACTGAATCAATTAATCAGGGAGGCTCCTGCATTGTCTGAAGGCCTAACATGAGGAAAATCTAGTTAAAGAAATTCCTTTACTTCCAGGGCAAGACTGGGACATTCCCTTCTATCTTTTTAGCATCAAAAAGGCAACACTTTCTTACGAAGAATTACCAGATATAATACCCAAATACTCACACATACAACTACCTGAAGTAAAAATAGAAAATAAAATATATATGAAGAAGGCTACTGTACATAACACCAAGATATGGAGATCATAAACTATTTCCACTATAAATGGATCCAATGTATGTAAAAGAAAATATATAGGAGACAACTATGAAAAGGTATGAAAACTAGATCAGTATTCATTAGTTAGCTTAGTTAAACTTCGTTAAATTTTTAAAAAGTGTCCAAAAAAATCACAAACCAGTATCCACAGTGAGTTTCAGTGATAAAACCCGAGGAACAGTGCCACTGTCATCTTAATCTGAAATCTACTAAATAGTATAAACTCAGTTCAAAAAAACGGTCAGTGGCATACTTTTCAAGGTTTAGGGATTTCTGCTAAGTAACATTTCATGAGGATCTACCACCAATATTCCGTGAAAGGAAATATAGATCGTATTTTAGACGAGAGACAAGCGAGAAGCATTTGCCATTAGCCTACTAGACAAAGCACTCAAACAAAGAGGCAGGAGTCCTGTCCTTCGTTATTCCTTGTACAAACTGAATGGCAACTGTTTCCAAACATTTATAATATATGTTTAAAATACAATAAAATAAATATCTGAGGAATTAATGTCATACAAAATATTCAACACAGATTTGTCTCTGTAATAAATAACAAAAATAAATATGAAAATATTCTAAGTTCTTCAGGAGTAAAGGGTCTGAACCGTCAACAGACTGAACTTTGATACAGCCTTAAATGAAAATGTAAATGAAGTTCAAGTTGAAAGCCAACTTCTTAGAACTTCTTACACTATGATCCCAGGTACCTGGTTCAAATGATGCAAATGCGATGCTTTAAACTTTATATTGTCTATATATCACAAATATTAGCCTATATTTAGCATTCTAATGTGGCTGATGAAGAAGGTGCAAGGATTTATAATAGTGTTGTAACAATTATTAAACTTTTTTTTTTTTTTCTCAAACTTCAATGTGGTTTGGCATCGAATCATTCTAAATTACCCTGGACACCGAAAAAATATTAATTCCAGTTAAACAACCATTAGTAGCAAGCTGGGACTTCTATCACATACGATAGATTTGCAGTTTAAAATAGCTGTGCGAGATTTTTTTTATTTATTACTGACTGGGAAACATTTTTGAGGATTTTTGACTCCAGCTCCGGTTTTTATGCTATTTCAGGTATTGCTCTTCCACAGTCCTCTCTCTCTCACGCACATTGAGTTAAAGGAGTAGCCTAGGCTACTTCAGTCTTTAGATCTGTAGGCTACGATCCTGGACGGTTCCCAGTAACGGGGTCGTTCCAGGATTTTGTCTGGCCCATAAAATACTGAAGGGAAATACATTACCAAAACTAAAACATGTGTTATTTATGAAGTCCCACGTTCCAAAATATCTAATAGGCTACAAAAGAATGTAAGATAATGGAGTCTTATCAAAAAAAAAAAAAAACTATAGACTTCCTTATTTCACATACCACTCCCCAGAAAACAGTCACAAATCATAACGCTATTTAACCAACTTCCACGAACATCTACAGATATACGTATTCGGCAAATCTGGCAACCTCATTGGATAACGTCCATGAATAGCCAACATATTCCAATTCAGTCGTACTGGATCTCACGCGTAGAAGTTAGCCTACCACATTAATGGAAAGTATAATTTGTAGGCTATCACATACTTTAAGAGTAAGAGTAAGCGTTATTCTGAGACAAAATGTGTTATGTCGTCATTTTAAATTGTGCATTTTCTCCGAAATTTAAAATGAAATATTAGCACATGCGACCGACTGTACCAAAGGCGGCTGTGCGTGTAACAGTAACCACAGGTACGTTATAAAAGACTACAGGGGGTTCGTATCTTCAAACGCTTCGATGTATATATTTGCAGCCATGTACCACTAACACCGTTAAAATACCGTTCCAGCAATAATTGTTTTATCCAAGGCTACACGAGTCAAAGCCGTGCAGCTTCATCCAAATCAAAAATATTATCCTATAGACGATGGTTATATGAGCCAAAAACTGGGACTTTGTAGGCCAGTTGAAAATTATCAAGACAAATCACCTTGCCCGCAAAGACCCAGCCTCTGACACATTCCAAACAACACATTTTAATTGATTTGGGTAAACAAGCTGTCAACGCAGTCGAATAGTCTGTTTCAGGTGAGTTCCATTGAAGAAGTAGGCTAAGCACATGTGTTCTGGTGCCGGTTAAGAATGAGCACAGTACTATAAACCTCGTAAACTTAACTATTGATACAGGAATCAAATCCATTTGCACTGAAAGCAATATTTTTTTATGAAAATTCATCGTTGCAATATTCGTTATAAGCTAGCCTATATTCCAACCGAAGATGAATTTCGGCAATATGCATTAGCCTATATTTATAACAAATGCTGTTACAAAGTCAATAGCCAGTTTAATATAGGCTAGACTACACAACGAGTACCATACCCTATGTATTAAACGGAAGTTACTTGACCACGTATTTTACCTTCCTCGTCGCCCAGCTCTTCTTTATAACGGCTGTCCTCGTTAAATGATCGGCGTCCTTCACAACGTGCAAAAAATCGCATGATCCACTCACTTGAATGAGTAGACCAGAAATGATAGTCGTTGAGTGCGAAGTTCGTGTTCCCATCTCAACCAGTCCTCCCTTTTTGATCAGTCATGATCTTGTACGAACCCCAAGTTTGGTAAGATAGTCCTTAGGGACAAATTGCAGCAATTTACTTGGAACAAACAATGGATTGTGCAGCCTGGCCCACCAAGACTACAAAAGTATCAGTTGCAACAGTATAGGCTATTACAAATATCAGGACACTCTTTAAAAAAACATTTAAAAACCAGATTTTCTTGTTTCTTGTTTCTTTTCGTTTTTGGTAGAGCGACCCCTTGTGTTAATGACGGGTCCTGGACAGATGCACTTGTTCAAATGTGCTTGTCATGACTGCCTGCTGCGAACAACCAGGTATAGAGGTTGTTGTTGTAGCAATAGCTGATGGACGCACGAGTAAAATTGTTTAAAACTGACCTCATCAAGCTCTTCTCGGGCGCCACTTAATGGCCAGACTCAGTCTCTAAATGGATATGAGATTAGACCGTTATTAACAAAATTGAAATAATGTGGTGTAGCATCAGGTTTTTTTTAGGTAAATAATGTCTCGTATTGATAAGACAGATACATCGTTTTCATAGGTCAATTTAAAGAAAGTCTCTTTCGAGACATACGATAATATTATTAAGCCACATAGGTGTAAGCTATGCTTAGTTCGTAGGTCATAAACATCATTGGCAATAGGCCAACAGGTAAGAAACAACTTTCAAGAAATATATAACCCAGAACGGCCAAAAGTGACGAATGTCACTACATTTCTCGTACATTTGCTCACATGATAGGAGAATGTGAGACCATGCCTATCCTTTGTGAATATTCCTTGAGGCTACTAGTGTAGGCTATAAACCGTTAACTATTCAGAAGCTTTCCGACAATTTTACAGGATTTTCTCCTTTTTGGAATATAAATCATGTTCGCTGACAGAGTCGGAAATAATGATGCTGAGTGTTTTGACTGCACTAGGTATCGATAGCCACTGGGTAGCCACTATTAGCGTTCTGTATTGATTATCACTTTTTGTGTTTTGGAGCGACACCTCGTGGTAAAACCGAAACACATGCTTTACAGAAGTAGCCAACTCTATCGTAAACTATTGACATAAATCGTTTATTTTCGCTAATGCAGTTCGTCAGGTTCGGACGCAACAGCATGAATACCTCAATCTGTGAGTAGATTTGATACAACACTCTTAACCCTTTAACTGACTTCTCAACTGTTCGGTAGAGCTGACTTTGACAGTGAAATAACCACGAGAAGAAAAATATAATCGGACCCGCATCCTAACTGGTGTGTGGCTCCAACCATCTTTATAATTTGGCACAAAAATAATCGAATTTTAACACAACTACGTGAAGCAGCTGGCCGAATACTTTTCATATTTTCTCACTTTCGAGACCGAGAGAGCACCACAAATCACTCCGCATAGATTAGGGCATAGAACAGGACTTTGGTAGGAAAGGGGTAAACCGTGATGTTTGTTTCAGATAGAAGAGACCTTAAAGAACAGGAATATAATGTTAATTATGAAAAATGTAAAATAAAAAATAAAAAATCGTAGTGTCAAAATTTTACAAAAACATGCTCAGCCGTGCGGTAAATATGTCAATAAAGGGTGGAAATCATCATGACTGAGGCAGGGCAGATGTTAGCATGATAGTTGAGAGTGTTTTAAATGGAAAAAGCAAATATATTGTAAAAGTAAATATATTGAAATTAGAGTATAGCCTACTACCTGAACACAAGGTTATCATATGAGATCAAAGGTCAGCAAATACAGTGAGCTCCATAATGTTTGGGACAAAGACATTTTTTCTTCTTGATTTGTCTCTGTACTCCACAATTTTATATTTGTAATGGAACAATGCACATTTGGTTAAAGTGCACATACTCAGCTTTTATTCAATGGTATTTTACATTACACTCTGGTTTCACCATGTAGAAATACAGCATTTTTTATACATTGCCCCCCATTTCAGGGCACTGTAATGTTTGGGAGTTATTAATATTATGTAAATGAATGTAGTCATGTTTAGTACTGTGTCACATATCCTTTGCATACAACATAACACCATAACACCCCCACCCCCATGTTTCACAGATGAGGAGTGTGCTTTGGATCTTGGGTGGTTCCTTTTGGCCTCCACACTTTGCTCATGTATAAAAAGTTCTGCCGTTGTACCCCTGAGCACGTTAAAAAGTTGTTAAGTCTCTCTGGATAAGAGCGTCTGCAAATGCCAGCAATGTAATGAAAAAGTAGCCCTAGCAAGCCGGCTAGCTAACCACTAATGATGACCAACCCAGCTAGCACAAAACGCTTTCACAATGTTGCTGCCATGTAGCGCCAATATTATAACACTGACAGCACATTCCAGTGACATTGTGAGAACATTCTCTGTGTGCTAGCTTGGAGGTTGCCATGTTCAGTCGTTCTATGATCGCAATAAAAGTTATGAAACATGTAACAAGTTGACCTATGTTGTAATGTCGCACCCATTTCTATCACATTACGTTAGCGAGTTTTACTGACGTACTGGAGCTCTCCAGTACGTGCCTCCGACAGTGGACCATCACTCGCCGCGCCCAGAAAATGACACGGTTTACGGATGTAGATAGCAACATTGTTTTAATCTAGCTAGCTAAGCAGCTAGCTAGCATAGCGTTTCGGATGTCCATTAATAATATTTTCCCTGAGGTTTGTCCAGGAATTGCAGCATTTTGGTGAGTCTAATGGGTTGCGTGTTGCTTATTGTAGCTTACTAATAAGCCATAGCGAAACAACAACGCTGTTTGTGATAAGTCAAAATGAGCTGATCGAAATATAATTATTTAAAATATGCTAGGACTACGTAGCTAGCAAGCAGCTAATATTTTAGTGCTTGACTAACGTTTGTCAACGAGGATACCTTCATCTATATAGCTGGTAGGCAAGCTAAGAATATAGTCTAGCCAGACAGTGCGTATAGCTAGGTCTACCGCTGGCTGGTTACCAGCGATACGTGCATAACCACGTAGCTGTGTTGATGGACAAGAACATTGTTAACGTTAGTAATGTCCTACTTACAAATGTTTATCGTTATCTAGACATGTCAGCACACATATCGTGAAGGGCTAACTATTAGCACTGAACCAAACATGGTGCCCATCAAGTAGCTTCGTCAGATACAGATACATGTAAGTCTTGCCAAGTACTAGCTATCTGTGTTAGAATGTCGGACACAGCTGACTTGAGGTATGTTTTAATATTAGAAAACGTTAGATGACTCACTGATCAGAAAAGCGGCGCCTCAGTATTAACTATAATGAGGCTTGCACCTTTTGTGCA
This sequence comes from Anguilla anguilla, assembly GCF_013347855.1. NCBI lineage: Eukaryota > Metazoa > Chordata > Actinopteri > Anguilliformes > Anguillidae > Anguilla > Anguilla anguilla. The sequence goes on along the minus strand of NC_049202.1, from coordinate 69,588,637 downwards.
GCTAATAGAATATTTTTAGACCAGTTTCCTGTTAGTCATTTAGAGCAGTAACATAGTCTAAAGTTTGTTTCTAAAATGTGCATACCTTAAGAGGGGTGGGTTGTGTAATCTGAACCCATCACGGCATTAAAGGTAGTTGTTAGTATTTCCCACTGCACACCACATTATTTTTTTTTATACATCATAGTGAAAACAGGGCTTTCCCTGGGAGACTCACTTTATCCCCTCTCACTAGTGGCCTACCAGTGTATGGGCTTTGTGTCATGATCCCCATCCTGTTCATTTGTCTTGCTGTAGGGAGAGCAGTGCAGGCGGGTTTCCGTGTGTCTCATGTGGCTGAGTCCTGTGGCGGGGCCCGGTCAATGGTATCTCCCACCATGAAGGCTGTGGTCGACGCGGTTTGGGTGGTGTGGAGCGTCGGCGCCTCGATCTACGACTACGTGAACACGAACGCCATGGAGGAGCGCATCCACGCACTAGAGAATGTAATAACTATCCACCAGTGTGTCATCGGAGCGCTGACTGCGGGCCTGGTCCTGCTGATGACCTACATCCTGTTGAGGAAGCACTGAGGGCATATGGGTGATGCCAGCACGCGGGCACCAAGGTGCGTCAACTGCGGGCGCAGGAATCCAGCCTGGTCTGACACTCACAAAAAAAAAGGGACACAAACTGTCTGTTTTTTTAACACTGCCTTAAGGTACTTCTTGTTGACAGGTTCAAAGGTAGACATGCCACATAACATTTACTACTGATAAACTCTTTCATGTTTGCACTAATTTCCCATCAACAGTGGCCATACTTGAGAGGCTGTTTTCTGGGCAGTACTTTAATTTGTCTTTCTTGCTAAGATAAACTGAAATCCTGTATGCATATAATTCACCCTTTAGAATTCCTGAGTTGATAGAATGGTGCTTACCTAGTCCCAGTAGCGATCCAGGGAGAAGGCAGTGGACTTTGTGGAATCTGGGCATCAAACCCAGTCCCTTGGCCAATCACAGAAGTGACGGAAACATAATCTGGCCAGATTGGGTGCACCTCTGTGAGAATGGAACCGTTGAGCTCCCTAGAATCTGATGAGCCCCCTAATCTCTGTCCTGCCACCCTTACAGACAGACTTGAAGCTCGTAGATTCACTGGAATTTCCTTCTGAAGGAGGGAAGGGGTTCCATTTGAAAATCACGAAATATATGGGCCACACAAGGCCAATACTCAGCACCTTTCCCAGGGAATATAGGCATATTGTCCAAAGAATCTACAGTCTTGCTCTTAATGTGTAATGTACAATTGCTTACCTATTTTAATTGGGTTACATTTAGATACTGTATGATGTATTAAGGTTTTTAAAATGTTTTTGTGAAGGCTGTTAAGCACTATTCAGACAGAGCAGAGGTTACCAAATTTACAGCTCTCTAAAACCACTGTAAACCACTTTTAAGGTTATCATAGGTTTAACTGGAAACATTTAAAGTGTCCTTAATCTTTAAATCTGCAGTTATTAGGCACATCATTTGTTGGCTTTTGAAGTGACTGTCTCAATGCTGTGCCATTCTCTTCCACGTAGATCAGTCATCTTGTAGATTTTTACATTGTGCTGCTTTTTCTCATCTGATGGGCATTGATCCAACATGTCATAACACTTTTTTGTACTCTGTGATCATGAAAGAATGTAATATGTAGGGATGCACAATAGGGTCACTATGGAGCTGATATAAACTAGCTGACCTTGATCATATCAGCCGATGCCAATACCTCCCTGCTTTGCACTACATCACAAGTGCAAACCGCAGTTCCCAGCATTCATAGAAGTAAATGTGCACAGTTCTCCAGTAATGAAGGAAAAAATGTAACACATTTATTGGCATAACAAAATACCGAAGCTTACTTTTGTATTAATCAGAGAGCTTTAGTCTAGAGAACTACTGAGTCTGTATAGCTCTATATGAGCAGGTAAAAATGATAAATTCGTGTTTCGAATGACTTTGACTAGGCTACTTTTTGTGCATGACAATTTAACTAAATCTACTGCATCAGCAGCACATGAAATGTGTTGCCTCCATGGTGCATGAACGTTGTGTCATCACATTGGGCATAGTCTTAGCTTAACGGCTAGTGCCGGCAAGTTCATTTTAAGATGTCTGCCGATGCAGGTACAACCCCACATATTATTGTGCATTCCTAGTAATTCCTTACGGGCAATATTATGGTACTTTATCATGTTTGGGGTGTTCATAAAGGGCTTAAAAGTATAGGTTTTTTCAGAGTGTAGTATGTAGACGCTGGGCAACAGCCCTGTTTCAGAAAGCAAACTTTTTTTTTTTAGGTCCATGCATTCCGAGTGCCCATTCCAACACAAATATATTTGAAAGTATAGATATGAAAAATAGCACCTAAACCTGATTGGCTACTCAGGTTTCAGGATCAGTGACTTCCAATGGAGTGATTTCTTCCAAAACACAGGCCACCAGAAGTCTCATAATTGGCCTTGGCACACTGGCTGATTAGTTAAAAGCAGAGGGTGGCTAATATCATTCAGCTCACAGACAGCTGAAAGGGAAGCATTTTAATCCTCACCTGACCCCAAAAGCTGATAAACAGTTTGCACATGTGAACTGAATTTGTGACATGGTGTTGGTGGAATACTGTTTAAAGAATTCACAAATGACTACTGAAAGAGAACGAAACTTTACTGTAGTTCAGAGCCCGATGTACATTACTCGTATGAGGTTATACTATTTGTGAAATATTTTGGGTCCACACCCTATCCGTGTTCAGATTATCGGAATGCATTTCCTGAATTGACGCCTGCAAGCAAACAGAATGTGACACTACAGCCGTGAACTAATGGTGACTACACAGACACACGCTCTTGTTTAAATCATGTTTGTGTGCTTCATTTATCCATTTATCATTTGTGATATCACGTCCATTTTTATTTCTGTATGGAATGGTGTGCCAGGGCCTGCGGATGGCACAGGAAGTCAAGTGTCAAACCAGGATTAAAGAGTTAATGCACATGTAGCCAAACCAGAGCAGCCCTGCTTTTCTGTTTGAATAGTTCAAAATATGTGACGAGGGACTAGCACAGAAACGCCCCATAAAAACTATTTTGTAGGAAGTTATTTATTTGATGTTAAATATTGCAACAATGTTCTAAATTCTAATAAATGTTTAATTCTACGAAGGTCTGAGAGAACGGGTTGTTCGGATTTGTAATTGTGTTTCGTACACGCTCAGCTCGTAGAGTGTATTTTTGGCCATAAAAGACACAGAATTTCCCAGTAAACCAAACTGGGGGAGGGGCCAGAGTCAACCAAAATCCTGACCTTAACAAATGAGAACAGTTGAATCTCAGAGTCAAAAGTCGTGTCTGGCAACACAGCCGCTTGTGCCCTTCATAATGACAGAAGGTTTGAAAGCATCTCTGAACAAACAGTGAAATGTGAGCGACACCGTGGCTGCCAGCTCCTGGTTGTGTAAACAGAGCGGGCGCTCTAGATGTGGCCTGTCTGCAGCAGGGTGTACTGGGAAACGAAGTTCTCCACGCACTGGCCCTCCAGGCTCTTCATGGCTCGCCAGTGAATCTTCCCGCAGTTCTCTGGGTTCCCCCGGGGGCTGAGCTCCTCCCTGATGTAACTCAGCCACAGCTCTGCAAAGATCGCGAGGCACATTTTCAGAAACAATGCAGCAAAACGGGGGGCCCCGTTTCCTTACCAAGAGTCGCGCTGCACTTCTGCGCGTTCCATTTTGGCTCTTCTGCGTTCGCTTGTCTGCGTTTGTGTCACAAAGATGTTTGCACTACCACACCCGATGCCCTTGGACACACGCATTAAAGGTCAAGGCACTGTGAGTGTGGAAAACCTGTTGTGCAGGCCCCGATTTCCTGTTGCGAGCTCTGCCGTCCGCACAAGAATGCTCACCATTGTCTATCGAGCCGAATTCTCTGAGCGCCCGCTCGTAGTAGTCCCTCAGATTGCTGATCTTTGGAAGTTCCTGTGAAAACAAGATTGGCACTCTGGCTTTGTACAGTCTTGACAAATCATGGTGTTGCAACACACGGGCATTTGTGTGGGGTTAAACATGTGGCCACATTTCCCACTGTGACAGCACAGACAAGGATACTGTGAAAATTCTGACACGCTACAGAAGTTTCAGAGGACTACACACACAAGCATTAACATGGCTGACGTACGTTTTGCACGGATTTTCAAACCTCGTCACAAAGTAGGTTCATACTCGTGTCCTGGAGCGAAGGACGTTGGCGAATGAAATGTCATACCCGAGCCTTACCTGCTCTTTCTCTATCTGGATCATTCTGGTAAAAAATGCCTTGGAGAAGGGGCGGCTCTCGTGTAAACTGCAAGCAAAAGGATGATCAGTACATTTCTGGGGCATATTTTTAAATGATGTTGTATGCACTGTATATACAAGATAATAAGATAATCTAGGGGGATATTTTAAAGCATCTAGTTCGTCAAAGGCATTAGTCACAGCAGGTTTGGCTGTGTCAGTCACTGTTCATGGCAGACGAGACCGTTCTTTAATTGAGTGAAAGTAGTCATCCTCAGGCCTGTACCTAGTGAAGGTCTTTCTGGCCTTCTTGTACCCGCCAGTTCTGTAGGACCAGTCCAGGTACTTCTCCTTCATCTCCATGGACACGGCAGGTACCGGGGAGGACAGACCCCTCTGAAAACAGCAAAAGCAAATTCTACAAGGTCACAGGACTGAATGGCAAAGTTTCATCCTTACCAAGCTTGCTTCATAATAGGCCTGGCCTAAACACTATTAAGTTAGCTGCGTGGGTGTTTGGCAAATAAATGGCAACAGAACGCAAAATATAATTTTAATAGGATAGGACGAGGACAGTGACCTGTGAAGGAAGGGGACTCATATTTTAATGATAACTTTCCATTAGATTTACTGGAACAATCAGCTGGACAGTGAAGAATTGGTAGATCGTAACCAAGCATGTCAGAGGACTAGAGTTTTGTATGAATGTACTGGGATGGCAGGTATGCCTCGGCGGGGCGGCATGCCCCGTATTACTGATCCAGACATGCAGGGGGAGCTGGTATAGGGTACCTGGAATAGGGCCTCTGTGTCCTCAGGGCTCTGACTGGAGGCACTCCACTCTACCTGCAGCAGCCACAGCGGGAGACTCTCCTGGGAAAGTCAAACAAACTATAACCACACACTGCCCCCCCCCCGTTTTCTACACAAGCTCTCCGGCAACCGCGGGACAGCTGGTCCGAAATCCACGCAGGACCAAACATTTTAACGTACCGTCAGCAGAACTTCAACTTAATGTGCGCGCGCTGAAATGGGGGCTGTGAAGTCCACATGTTTCAGGATAAACAGTCCTTTGTAGCAGTGAGGCCTTATATAATGACCTATGTAATCCCACACATACTGCTACTTGTTTCACCTCAGGTCACACCAGCCAAAACAATGACTACTCACTACTACTTTTGTTTAATTAGTACTAGGCCGTGTATGGCTACAGAAGGAGTTTTTTTTTTTTAACCCCATTTCAGTCTGAGGAAGTTGGCAGGCCTTTGGATAAATCGGTGAAGGACAAGATAAGATGGATTTAGCCCAGAGCATTTTTTCATTATGAGAAGATAACTGGAATCAGGGCATTTCTGGTGTTCATATTTCAGACCTGCCCCATATACTGCGCAGCGCTGCTACCTTGGGATTCACGTGTTTCAGTGCTTCCTGGAATAGCCTGCCGGCATCGGCACTCCCCAGCTGCACCAGCAACTGCAAGCTGCAGCTCCAGGTCTGCACCGATTGGCTGAAGCGCTTTGTGGCTGCCATGGCGACTCGAGATGCACTCTCAGTATCTCCTGCTGCAACCAAGACCTGCAACTGGACACAGACAGAGTTTACATTATTTCATACATTTTTTTTTTTTTTTAAACATATAACACTTTCCATCCATTGAATTCAAAGTACTTTCCAAAAAAATTGTAACAATTATACGTGGAACATAAAATTGGATAACTACTGTGCACACCTAACTACCTACAATTTCTGACCCAAATTCTGATAATACTCCTGACTTTCCAGAACCCTCCTCTAGGTCATGAACTCTGTCAGTGCTACACAGGAGTCACATAATTGGCTCTAGCCTGTATATTACAGGATGCATTCATCAAAAATATTCAGTCAGTCCACTTGATACAACTTTACAATCTTGGAATTATTATTTCTGGAGCAATGGAGTAAAAACAATCCTGTAAGGGGACAGAGCAGTGCCCCACCTGGGCTACTCTAAATTCTACACCCACAAATCTATAGTTTGCAAAAAAAAAAAAAAGATTTTCAGTTTGTGCGTAAATGGTAAAATGGACTGCGTTCATATAGCGCTTTTATCCAAAGCGCTTTACAATTGATGCCTCTCATTCACACACTCACACACCAACGGTGAAAGGCTGTCATGCAAGGTACCAGTCAGCTCAGTTGGGAGCAATTAGGGGTTAGGTGTCTTGCTCAGGGACACTTCGACACACGGCCCGGGGCGGGGGATCGAACCAGCAACCCTCCAGACTGCCAGACGACCGCTCTTACCTCCTGAGCTATGTCGCCCCATGATGCGTGCACTCCTAATACACTCAATATGAGCTGCTCAGCCTAAGCGCGCCTCAGACAGACAACACGAGGAAAGTCTGGAGTGTTTGTAGTCTCTTCAAGCACTGAAGGGGAGGGGTTAGGCAATGTACCATAGAGCGCTGTCCTCTCACCCATTTCTTGTAGAAAGGCTCCTGCAGCAGCGAGGACTCATCGGCCCTCTGAAGCGCTTCCAGAAGCTTCTCCTGCCTCTGGAAAAACATGGACACGCCCAGGTCAAGCACAGGAGAGGACCGATGACCACCTTTCATTTCACACGGTTCTGAATTCACAGAAAAACCGCTCACAGCCGTTATTTTTTAAATCCCAGATTTCCTCCGGCTACAGGCTCCATGATGAGGAGGCTACAGGCTTAGTGCCCAAGGTTACCTTGTCCTTGAGCTCCTGGACGTTGGTCTTCCTCTTGAATCTGTCCAAGCAGAAGGTGATGTAACAGGACCACATGGCCTCTGTAGGAACGGGGGGGGGGGAAAGCCATATGGAGGAAAGCCGCACACAATCGACAAAATCAGCATACGCAACAAAAACACGAGTACAGGAAAGCACAGTTTTTCCGCAGTTGAAGGAACATTCAGTGCAAGTTGGGTGTGCATATATACATGCACCACGTGTCAGTCTATAAGGTGCAATGTTTGTGTGGGTGTCGGAGCCTGTCAGCCAGTCTATGTACCTGAATTGAGGCTCTTCAGGCCCTCCTCGTACACCAGGCAGCACCGCTCCTCTCTCCTGGCGATGTCCGTCGCACGGCCCTTGGCCGTCGATGGCACCGCCCCCATCTCCGCCCCCAACCCCGCCTCCAACTCCCGCTTGGCCATATAGTCCCAGGTGAGGGGGTCATCAGCGTATCTGCTCTGCAGGCTGAACACACACACACAGACACACACACACACAGAAATGATGAAAACCTACATCATGCCATTCTGTGGTTCACTACTTGCATTATTTAGTTCATGATAAATAAGAGAACACAAAATCCAGTCTCACTCCTGAATTATGAAGTCCTGCAGTGTCTTCGTGAAGTCGAAAATCTCAGCAATTTTCAAGAGGGACAGCACAAACTCAGCGCCTGGGAAGAGCACACGGGTAACAGGCCTCTGCATTGCACTACTCAAACAATCAAAACAGTTTTCATGCAGAGCTGTGCGGTACATATCAAAATTGTACCTTGAATTTTTTCAGTTGCGTCTCTGTATACAATCTCAGCCAGCCTAGCATCCATGATCTCTGCGGAGAACTCGTACTCTCCCTGTGGAACATAAAAGGCTCATATTAGGACCCTGTCAAAGGAAAACTCAGTCCATCATTGACAGGATATGTAGGGGAGGGGGGAGAATTATCCACAGATTCTCCTGACAAATGATGTCTGGCTCCATGTTCCTAACATTCAAGCTTAAAAATTTCAGATGCCTCATTATCAATTTTCATAAGTTGCAATACATCACCGGAAACCACTTTACCGACAGGAACCTCATGAAGCCACAAAGCACACAGGACAGAGGGACAAACCAGCTGCCAATCCGGTTTGATATTCAGAATCTGAGGCCGAACCCACCAGGTCCACCTTGGCCTGCTCCAGCTCCTGCTGCTGTTTCCTCAGCTTCTCCGCGTGCATCAGCTCCATGCGCAAGTACTGTCCGGAGAGATGAGGGAGACGAGTCAGGATGATGTCAGAGTGCACTGCCACCCCCTCCCCCCCCCCCCCCCCCCCCCCCCCCACACACACACACACGCACACAGACAGACACAGACAGACACACACAAAATCTAGTTCTGACTGCGCTGTTGAATAAACCATGATCTCAGCCATATCAGAGAACACCAAGACCAAGACACCGCAAGCGTGAGAATGGCAGCCAAAAGCTTGCCTTTGTCCTCAGATGCAGTTTTGGGGTGTTAGACTTAAGAGGACCTGATAGCTCCTCCAGTATTTTTAGCTGGATGGCCGGTGTGATCGGGGTTCTCCCCCTAAGTAACAACCATAGACCGTATAAAAATGGTAACAACACAGGGACTAAACCCGCTCCTCACCTCTTGGTAGATTTTCTCACTCTTGGGGTGAAAGCGCAAAGCCCGCAAGAAAAGGTGCCTGGCACTTTCAGACGAATTCCGATCCTCCATCTCGAACTTGGCAGCCATGATCCACAGGGCTAAATGGGAAAGAGGAAGCCAGTCATTCTGTCTGCCCTTCACTACAAACAGAGCAAACACCAGGCCTGAACCCCCAAATAGCCAGTACATGAGGTATATTATAAAATTCCCCAATATGATGACTTTGAATACAATTATTCACACAGAATCCAAATTACAAAAACCTCCCTAGTCACTGGCTGATATCTTAAATTTCAGATGGGCTTGGTCTATAAAATTGTTTTTAAAAACACACCTGCAGACAACATCTGATCAAAATCATAACTGATTCAATTGTAACGAAAACACTCAACGTGTTAATTGTTCAATTTTCATAAATGTAACCGCTCTTTTTTTTTTACTCATGAGTACACTGGTTAAACAGAGGCTGATTTATCAATGGCTGAGCTAAGTCGGGTCTGAGTTGAGCCGAGTATGGGTCAAGTGTGGCATCCATTAGACACACAGTTTATAATAAGAGGGCGTGGCTTATTACAGAAAACATGTCACATCCCAAATAATTTAAACCAATTAAACTGAACTATTTTGTGTAAATTTACCTGGTTTGTCGGGATGGATGGCCAGCATAGAGGAGAAAACCTTGCTGAGTCGAGACTTTGTGTTCTGGTTATGGGGGGGGGAAAGCACAACAATAAAGGTTAACTAATGCCTATTGTCTGAAAAAGTAATGAGGAAATTACTTGTTTGACATACCCATTTCTTACAGAAGGCAACATGGGACAGCCACAGCTGCACATCATCCTATAAATGTAAGGCAAATATATTTAGTCCTGAACACAGACAGTTTCATGCATCAGTGTATTCACTGCCAAATTTCCGTGTGCAGGTCGGTTGTCTGAGGAAGACCTGTACCTTCCACTTTGCAGTTGCTCGTCGGAAAACGTTGTTTATTCTCTGCATGATGGTCAATTCGATCTCTTCCCTCTTAAAATGGTAACCAATGCGCTGAAAGTCAAAGACATGAAAAATAAGAACCGTCCACCATCTTGAAAACCTTATTTTTTGTTAACAAAAGAAAGCAATATAGCACCATTTCCAAACAATCGATGAAGTAGTCATTGGTCCTAGCAAGTTTTATAGGCTACTGTCAGCACTGCTCGCCTTGAGATCCAGACTACGTTTTGCGGCGTGACCTCGCCTACATATCCAGGAGCTAAATAATATAATCAAACTGATTAATGTTTCATTCTGCACAGTTCCCATGTTACCATTTTTTCCACAAGCCGATAACACTGTACAATAATAAACTCGGAAAGCTAGTTTACCGATCTTCTCTTCTTTATCAGCTCCAAGACGTTAATCTCATGCTGGAAGAAAGACATAACTGAAATTAGTGAACACAGTCTATTATAAAATAGGTTATACGTTTGTTCATGGTATATCAGTGCCGCGGTTAGTGATTTACTAACAACTCTGCATTTCTACCAAGAACATAAACTAAGGTTTAAGAGCTATTATCACACAGCGTACTTGCAATTACGTGTAGCCAAAAACTGTCCATTCTGCAAGACCACTCACCTGAATATATGTGATGAAATCTTCTTTGCATATTGTCACTCTGTGCAACTTGTATTCCAGGGCCGTTGCTTTTTTAATCATAGCCCTGAAACACACAGATCGTTTCGCTTTTATCGCTGCTCCGGCGATGGGATAGAACATCGGATGGGAAGGATAGTACTTCATCAAACCGCCAACAAACTAGGTAGCTAGCTCTTATTTGCAAATGAAGCAAACAGTTAAAAGAGAATGTATCTTAGCGGCGCGTGCCATGTAATGCCTATTTTGCCTCCAGCAACACAGATAATATAGCTAGCCAGGTAATTCAGCCAACGAGATGACTTACTTGACTTCATTTTTGGTGAATAGTCCCACTCTTTCCAGCTGCTCTAATTCCGGAATCCTGTCCTCAATCCGTTGTTGGATTATTTCCGCCATATTTCAGTTGCTTCAGGTGTATATAACTATTACAGCTTCCTGAGCTTCTGGATGATCTGGCACAATATAGTTACAAATGCTGCATCCCAAATCCACTGAAGCCTCAATGTGTGTACATGTTCCACACGTGTGGAAGTTGTCAGCAGCTTCGTTTCCGGTCCTGCTGCTAAATGATTCCGTGAAGAAACATCAGCTCAACTTTCACACACCCCGTGTAGAATTTGGTATTATCGTTTAGGTTTCGTTCATTCTCCAAATGACAATTCATGTACAGACATGCTAACATACATGAATAATAATATAGATATTAAATCTATTAATTTGCAGTTTAAGAAATGAACAGGATTCGATTGCCTAGTCTTCGTCTGGTAGACCCAGGTAATTTAAACGTGGCTATGACGGAAAACTTGAAAGATATTGGTAATAAAGGGTTTCTGGGGGCTCTGGTTAGGGGTATGACAGTAAACATAAGCAACAAACCTCACTAATGGTGAGCTTATGGACAGCCATGTGAGCATAGTTCCATTATAACATCATAAGTTCTGAGCATAACAATACTTGGATAATGACGCCAGTATGCATGTGATGACACTGGACTCAAATGATTACACCATTATAATGTCCATGTTGGAACAGACCGTTCCTGACTTGCTTCTGACATAATGGTTTTGTGGTTCAGCTGTTGTGATTGGAGCATTGTCCTTTGCCATAGTAACACGAAGGCCAAAGGCTTACATTTGTTAAATGAGAAGTAGGTTACTGAAACTACTCCCCCTAACAGCAGGTGCAAAACGCTCATGTTTGTCCGCACACTGACTGACGGTCCAGCTCCATTTCATGAAAGTCCCTTGTCTATTTTCGTTTGCACAGGACAACGATATTCCACCAGTCTAAATTGTATTCAGTACAATGACAAATTCAAGTCTGTCCTGGATTACTGACAACCTACAACTAAAAATGTATCCATTTGTTACACTGTATACACAAAGAAGAGAGTTCCTGTAAATTAGTAGCTCCCTTGATGCACCACGCTTGCACGACGATTTCCCGCAAAATCGTTTCAAAGGGGAAAGGAGCGCGAGCGGCAATTTTGTTTTCTCCACCGAACTTGTCTTTTACGCCCTTGAACTCACAATAGACCAATCATAATATCCAGAGTTCAAAGTCCCTCGTGGGGGCGGGGCGGATAGAATTTCGGTTTTTGCTCATAACGCGAGAGAGTTATACAGGAGTTTCAGTAGTAGTCGCGAGACTAGTCACGTATTTAATTTAATGCTATACACTTGTAATTTTATATTTATTAAAAGGTCAAAATGAAATCTGCTGTAAATTGTATCTTGAAATAGAGTAAGACATGTTAACTTTACATTTAGACGACTAGTTACATTGGCTAGCTAACTAAACTTGCCTCCAGTTCTCAATTCTCAATGGCTTCACCGGAGCCACTGCAATAACAGCAGTCTAGCTATTTAGCCAAAGTTAACGTTAGCTAGCTTTAGTAGTTGTTCGGAAAGGGATATAGAATATCTAGATACCAAACGAGCTGTTTTGCTTCCTGATTTCTAAAGAAAATTTACTGATCCATAGCTAAAAAAAATAGTCGAAGGAGCTATTTTACAAGCTTAACCAGCTAGCTAACATTAGCTAGCTAATTTGAAAAGACTTGGTTTAGGAAGCTGGTCTAGCTAACTATCGATAGCGTGCAGCCAGCTAGTTAGCTTCGCGTTGTTATCGTCAGCCAGCTAGCTATTTTTCACCAGCACTAGCTAACTAGCAAGTTTTTTAAAAAAGTAAAGTGTCAACAGCTATTGGATTTTGAGCTGGGTTTTCGTTTCCTTTGTTTTGAAAAGGGACTTAATCTGGTGCTGTACCAGATAAAGGCTTTACAAGCCGTCGTGGTTTGCTGGATGGCTCCTCAGAAACCGAACACGGGGGTTGGTAGTTCAGGCGCAGGCCACGTTATGGGAACCGGTACCGGTTGCAGAACCAACGGTGCTGTCTACCCGTCTTCAGCTGTTATGATGGCCTCGGTGAAGAAGCCGAAGATTGAACACATTCAAGCCGACCATGAACTGTTCTTGCAGGCCTTCGAAAGTAAGTAGCTAGCTACAGCTAGTTTGTTGATTCAGAAAAAAAACGAGGGGAAAAGTGAACTAGCATAACTTATACTGTCACGATAGACAAGTAGTTGCGTTTGTTGTGTGGTGAACATAGTGAATTATAGCTAAACAGACAGCTTGGTAACACACTACTGGGTCGTTAGCTACTTTGGAGCTAGTGCTAGCAAAATTAAATATTTAGCTACATAGTCTACGCATGTGTTATCCACAGTAGGCAGGTAACTGTTAGCCATTTAGCTAAATGTGGTGTTCAAGGTATTTCGAGTTACTATCGTGGTTTGTTAAGATGGCTTATCACAACAGGGCTAACTACCAATACTAACAACTGATGAATAGGTAACGTTAGACTAGTTAGATTTGGTGCAGACCTATTTTTATACAGTTTATGGTGCAGACTCCTCTCATCAAGAGAACAAGTTTTTAATGTTATTCAATATCAACTGAATTTGCTTGATTTCTGGATAGGAAAATCGCTTATGTTACAATATCGGTATAATATCGGAGTGGGCAACTTTCTATTCGATGCAGCAAGCCATTTTCAAACTGGCAAATGTTGGATAAAATAAGTTAAGACAACAAAATTTACTAGTTGGCTGAAATGGGAATATGGGGTTTCAGTGATTCAAGACATCTGCTTGTCAAAGTGGCAAAATGGGTTATTGCAACGTAATGTTATCTAGTTACTTCTAATTTGCATCCCCTGAGAATGATTCACTGTTCTTAGACCAAAAGGTAATCTTCACGGGAACACGAAAGTTATCGTAGCCTACATGGCGCCTAACGTTATGCGTCGAAATTCGCTTAGAACATCATTGAACTCAATTCTTGTCTTTAGACACGTTAGTTAAATGATAGAGTTCAACCTTCCCGTATTCCGCAGGATGCCATTTTATGGTAAAATCTGTCAATCATGACTGGTCCATTCGTATGATCTAGCTAAGTCTTGTCTGATATCATTCCCCTCCAGTCTCAGTTGAAATGAAAACAGATTGCCAGTATCTGATTTTTAGGCAGTGATGTATGAAAGCTAATTTGGTGAGCTGTCAAATGGGGTATATTGTGCAGTAGCTGTATAATCAATATTTGTTGGATGCCACAGTGCCATACTAGTTAACTTGAACATGCAGGTAATTCGTTCAATATAGGCAGTGGTTTGACCACTTAACCAACCAAATTTTGGTTATTGACCATATCACTGGTCGTTTTCCTTTAAAGGCTGTCAAAGATATGTTGAGTAAAACCTGCTAAAATGGTCTTTGAAATACAACATGCTTGTGCTCTACTCCATCACACTAATAAGAACTGGCTAGTCTCCAAAGTGAAGACCGTTGGCTTGTAGCACATTGGTTACATTTTTGGCTGAACTGGAAAACCAATGACCCAACCAAACATGGTAGTGTGCAGATTGGTAACATCTTGTTTTAAATTTGCAGAACCTACTCAAATCTATAGATTCCTTCGCACAAGGAATCTGATTGCGGTAAGTATGTTTGGAAACTATCTTAAGCTGCTCTTCCAATGCAGTTATCAAAATAGAAGTTATAATGTTATTTAACCTGATTCAACATTATTAAAATTATATATTAATTACTTTAAAAATTTCTTTCCTCCTTCTCTTAGCCTATATTTTTGCACAGAACTCTCACGTACATGTCCCATAGAAACTCAAGAACACACGCCAAAAGGTAAATGTAAATGTAGTTAATTGAATGTCTTTGTTTTATTCATTATTTTAATGTGAATTCTCTGTAAATTCTAATTGGCACCATATTGCATTGGTCCTTGTTGGCAGTTATTTAAAATTTTCAAGATCCTGCCTGCCTTTGCTTGCTCAGAATGGTCATATGTTTTGTGCGTGAAAATTGCCTCCATTTAAAAAAAAAAAAAAAAAGGCACTATTAGGTGTAACGCAAACACAAATTATAAAGCACAACTGTAGTATAGTGGGTGAGGAACTGGGCTTGTAACCTGAAAGGTTATAGGTTCGATTCCCGGGTTGGACACTGCCATTGTACCCTTGAGCAAGGTACTTAACCATCATTGCTTCAGTATATATCCAGCTGTATAAATGAATGCAATGTAAAAAAAGTTGTGTAAGTTGCTCTGGGTAAGAACGTCTGCTAAATGCCTGTAATGTAATGTATCATTTCCCTGTGGCTTTGTTGTAGTTCTGTATACTGGTAAATGTTTAGTACCATTGTTGCACCGATGTGAGATACATGTTTGTCATGAAGTCTTTCCAAAGTTTCTTAAACAAATGCACCATTAACAGTGGCTTATCCTTAAACGGAAGCAAACTGAGTCCATCTTTTCTCTAAAATTATATTTTGACTTGTTTCTGGTGTTTTTCTATAACTGTAAATACAGAACCAAGTGAAACTACTTAAGATGGAATTCCTGTTCTTCTCGACTATTGATGGTCTTCCTTGTTTATAAACAATGTATAATTTTAGTCTGCCGTTTAGTTTAGTTTGTCTTCTGTGTTGCTGTGCACCCACAGTACCGAGTAGAATATACGAATAGGGTTTGTGATACCAATCTTTGGAATTCACACCACTGTTCAAGCATTAATCCTTCCGTATGCACTGGGTGTTTTCACCAGTCCCATCTGTGCAGTGAAGATGTAAAAAGACACCGGTTATGCAACTGGGGTCTCAGGATGAGTAGTATCGTTTCCTGAAGCCTTATCTGTGATGAGTTGCTCTTGCAGACACCGTTTCCTCATGCTGAGAGAGAGAGAGAGAGAGAGAGAGAGAGAGAGGTCACGTCAGAATCTCTCTGCATAGCTGGCATCGGGTCTTCTGTTCCTTAACCAGATGCTAAGTGAATCGCGGATGGACCTTAAGCACAATACAGATCAGGGACCTAGAGTGAGATATGTCTGGTCACTTCTCAATAGCAGGAGCTTAAATCCTGAAAATGGCAAAAATTTACTCAACGAAGGCTGTAATGTAGTAGTGAAAATAACCAGGGTCCATATGATACATGCTGTCACCAGCTCAGGGAAAGAGTTCTCTCCATGTGATGTCTAGCATTCCCAGTTTGTCCACCCATGCCCATTTTGCTCCCTGGCATAGATTAGTAAAGCAAAAGGGGAATTCTTTATTTAAATGGTGGCACTTAATGTAAGTGATGTGGTGGTAGTTTTTCTTGAGAAATTTGTCTGTTCAGCCACATGAAAATGAGAGCGCATGGATTTATTGCTGTTTTGCATAGGAAATTACATTTCAGGCATTTAGCTGGTGCTCTTACCCAGAGTGACTTGGAATGAGTGCAAAATGAAGAAAAGGTCTAGGTCCATAAATCACCTTCATCACATGTAGCATATAATTAGAAGCGCAACAGCTGAGCAGTGACCCTCCGTGGTGGGTAATCCTTAATCCTTCGTCACTAGAATTAACACGTGGAAGGGAAGTTATTGAATATAATTTTATATAAACTTTATATAATTTTATATAAATTTTATGTTTTTATTTTGGGATGGGGGAATATCGGGCAGATGGAGGGGGAAGAGGGGAACAAGAATCGGGAATCAGAGGGGAGAAGGGGAGCAGAGATATAAATTTCCTGATGAGAGGTGGTCAGGCTGTTCCACCATTGGGGGAGCCATTAAGGAGAGGAGTCGAGGCTGGGAGGGGCGATGACCTCGTCGCCTCAGAGATGGGAGAGCTAGGTGCCCAGTGACGACAGAGCGTAGAGTTTTTGGGTTGGGGTGTCGGGCTGGACCATGGCCTAGAGGAATCAGTGTGCAGCTCCTGTAGCTGTCTTGTTCGCCAATTAATATGGCAAATTAATCTTCAGCTAAAAAGTATTGAAACTGTAGCAGTGTGACTATGCCACTAGCAGCAGTTCTGACTGTCATCTGATCACAATCCCAATAATTATAACTGTATGAATGTTGGCAGCTTAAAAACAGCCTTGCAGGAATTTCACACCCTAAACTGTAATAATATTTGTCCATACTGAGGAACTGAGGCCCGTGGGAGTAGGTGGTACTTTTTCCCACTATGTTAACTTCATGTATTTCAGCCGGTTTAAAAAACAGGAATTTGGAGCGATTGACGGTTTTGGCACGATGCATTGCATTGTTCTAAAAATATGACTGATTAACTTGGAATTGAGAAATGTCTCACCATATAAAGTGAAGTATGTACAGCATTTAGCTGGTGGTCTTGGATTAAAAAAATAAATAACTAAACATTTTTATTTGATAGTGAGGATTCTTGTGTGATGTCTCTGTTTATTATGCGGAAACCTCGGGTGCTGAATGATAATTAAAGCTGTGATGCAGGTGGATAGTAGTGTTCATTTCTTATCAACCATGTAGCACAGGTTTCTGAATCTTTCACTGAGGAAAGAAGTCTTTGAAACGGCTTTTCAAATGTATAAATCATAAATACAGCAAACGATTAGAATAATTTTGTCTTATTTTACTGTATGTGTTCTTACTTAATTTTTTCATGTTAAAGAAGTTGAGTTTGGTGAGAAGGATGTGGAGGACTACTTAGGGACTTCAAAGCAGTCTCTCTCTCCCCCCTCCCTCCCTCTGTCCTCCTCCCTCCCTCCCCCTCCCCTCTCTCTCCCCCTCTCTGTGCGCTGACCCCTTTGGGGGCTTACGTGGTTTCTGCTGTGTCATTAAACCCCGTTTTCTGCGTCTTCAGAAAGTCTTTCAAAGTGGATGACCTGCTGCTGAAGGTGGAGAAGATGAAGGGGGATCAGGAGGCGCTCAGGTAACTGATCCCACGCGGTGAGGTCATCGCCGGAGCCCCGTGTTTCAGATGGCGCGCCCTTCATGAGGGCTCAGATTTGCTTCACCGTCTTCATCTCTGTCTCCCCAGTTTGTCATCTCATCTGCAACTTACATTTACTGGATTCTTCCATAAGATAGGTATGTGTGGTTTTTTCCCTGTTTGTAGATCAGCTCCCGGTTTGCTGTTATATTAAACTGTTAGCTCTGCTGATAATTACAAATAGCCAGTATTATCAATTATAGTTTGCTTTATTGTGACTTTCAGATATTCTAAGCAGATGCCAATAAATTAATGCTACAACTACATTTTTTATTCTTTTTTTTACTTTACAGAAAAGCCATCGCAAAACTCAGAGAATGAGCAGAACTCTGTGTCTTTAGAGGTGCTACTTGTTAAAGTCTGCCATAAAAAACGAAAGGTAAGCGTCTGGGAAACATTTAAAGCGGTAACATCTAACACCGCCGAAAGTCAAGGAAGTTATCAGCACTCGTACGTCGCTGTTACGGCTCCTTCACCGAAATGTTGAATGTGTCTGAGTAAGGTCTGGAATTGTGGAGTGGGGTGGGGCGGGGTGGGGGGGGAACCAGAATGTTCCGTTTCAAGCTCTCATTGAAAGGGCAGGCCCTCTGTTTCCTGCGGAGTCCACGCAGTAATGACTCGGCTGCATTGCTCATGAGTCGGATGGCAGTGGTGATGCGTGGGCACTCGTGTCACGAGCCCTGTTTCTCTC
Organism: Anguilla anguilla; assembly: GCF_013347855.1. Taxonomy (NCBI): domain Eukaryota; kingdom Metazoa; phylum Chordata; class Actinopteri; order Anguilliformes; family Anguillidae; genus Anguilla; species Anguilla anguilla. The sequence goes on along the minus strand of NC_049202.1, from coordinate 69,570,320 downwards.
TGCCATCGTGACTGGCCCACGGCCCTTGTGTTCGGTCTGTCATACGCCCCGCCCACAGTACAGTGTGACCCCCCCCCCCCCCCCCCTCGACTGCTGTTGGTGTTCAGTGTGGCACACCAGCCCTCCCCCCTGGCTGCTGTAGGTGTTCAGTGTGGGGCACACCAGCACCCCCCCCCCCCCTCCCCTCGGCTGCTGTAGGTGTTCAGTCTGAACTGGCACACCAGCCCTCCCCCCTGGCTGCTGTAGGTGTTCAGTGTGGGGTGCTGAGCTCTGCTTTGAGAAGGACTGGAGGAGAGACGCCAGCGTGGGTGTGCTGTCCGTTCAGAGAAACACAACGCACTGCAGGAGGGTCAGCCTCATTCATCACAGCAGCGCCCCACCAGAAAATGAGTTCATGACCAAGGCTTTCTCGGCTGCTTTATTTTGGATTATTTTCAGGTTTTTTTCAGCAAGCATCTCTGCAAAGACCTGTTGTCTGTTAGTTGAGTCAGTTGTACGTGTGTGTGTGTGTGCTTGAGTGGGAAGGGTTCATGTGGGCACTCTGCTTGTGTGGCTACTGACTGAGTGAGTAGTAGTTCGTTGTTCATCATGTGTCATGGTGCTCACTTGCGGAATTTGTTTGTTGTGTTCGTAGGACGTCAGCTGCCCAGTTAAACAAGTGCCTACAGGTAAAAAGCAGGTGCCTTTGAACCCGGACTACAGCCAGGCCAAGCCCAGCAGCTTCCCCTCCCTGCTGGTGTCCAGCAGTGAGTTTGAGCCCAGCAACAGTCACATGGTCAAGTCCTACTCCCTGCTGTTCAGAGTGTCCCAGCCGGGCAGGAGCCTTCTGAACGGCCTTTCCAACGGGGAGACTGATGAAAACATCGGCAAGTATTTCACCGCACTCTTAGCGCAGTCTTGCACATTCCTGTTTACAGCGTTTGTGTGTGTTTCTTTTTGAATGGGGGGGGGGGGCTAAGCCCCTTTTCCTATAAAGAAGTAATTCATCAAAATATATCCATGATGTGTGTGGTCCTGCCTGCAGTCAGCCTCCACAGGGTTAGGCTTGGATCTGTTGGACTCTCAACATCTGTTTACTCGGCCCTGTAATTTCTGTTCCCAGATGTTGCGGAAGAGCTTCCGAGCAGAAAGAAGAGGAGCTCCTCCCACAGAGACGGTGAAGAAACCAGCTTTGTCGCACAGATGACGGTCTTTGACAAGAACAGGTGATCAGAAGACAGTTTGTTTCTTCTGCCTTCTACCTCTGGCTTCCCTCAGAGCTGTTTGTTGTCCTCCTGTTTGTGTGTGTGAGCTATTATGCTTTAAGTTGTGTTCTTGAAGTCGGATGAAGAGTATAGCACTTTCCATTCCATCTCCGCCATTTTGGTCTTCATCAGCAGCCCTCTCATTATGGACGTGGATGATGGCCATTTGTCTTCAGGCAAAACACGTTTAACCTTTTTACAGGAGAGTTCGGATGGAACAGTGAGGATTCGCCTGTAATAGTAGTCATTATGGGTCGGTTTCCCAGACAAGGATTCAGCCAAGCCTTGCACTTGAAAACATTTCCCCAATGGAGATTTGGGAACCAGCCCTACAAGTCTGCCACAGTTGTTGAAAAACTGCCATTACTGCAAATAGAAGAAGAGTGGGGAAGAGAGGGAAGACTGTGGAGGGAGGCGGTGGTACATATGCACCAGGGCACAAACGCTTGTTTTGCCGAAGTGGAAGATGAGCCGATATCGCCATGTGAGGAGAACGCCGGCGTTTATCTGATCCGTGCCGGCCTGGTTACGACAGAGAACGGAACACGATGAACGCAAAGAAATACCCAACCGGGTGGCCGTATTGCGTTTCCACTCGGCCACCCGGTTGGGTATTTCTTTGCGTTCATCGTGTTCCGTTCTCTGTCGTAACCAGGCCGGCACGGATCAGATAAACGCCGGCGTTCTCCTCACATGGCGATATCGGCTCATCTTCCACTTCGGCAAAACAAGCGTTTGTGCCCTGGTGCATATGTACCACCGCCTCACCTCCACAGTCTTCCCTCTCTTCCCCACTCTTCTTCTATTTGCAGTAATGGCTTTTTAAGCCTGTCTGTCTCTTGTTCTCCTTTCTTTCTTTTCCTATCTTTTCCCCCATCCTGTCAGGACGGATTAAGGTGTACGTAACTATTGAGTAGCGTGTGGCAGATGCTGTGTCTGAAATGGAGATTAACGCAAAAAGTGGGTTCACTGCCATCTTCCTGTAGCATCGGCATAGTGAATAGTAAAATATCAGTTACGTAGTAAAACCTGACTAAAACTCCTCCAGATATTGGTAGGGTTTGCTGGATTTTTTTTTTGTCGTCCAGTTTTTATAAATCTATTTGCACTAGGGTTTCTAAATAAGCGCAGGTAGCCTTCTGCTATGACGTTCCCCAGTTTCTCAGTAAAAGTGCATGCCCACAGTTAACTCTTTTTAAGAGGTTTACTTCTGCTCCTGTTTTCCTAAGACTGACTGTTTGCTTTTTCCAGGCGCTTGCAGCTGTTGGATGGGGAGTACGAAGTGTCCATGCAGGAGATGGTGGAGTGTCCCGTAGGCAAGAAAAGGGCCAGTTGGGAAACCATTCTGGATGGGAAGGTGTGTTCTGATTAGGGGTGCAAAATGCAGAAATTCTGCAGCCCGTGTCAGTAATTAATAAATTAACTGGGCACTGTGGCTGATGCTGATAGCTTCGTGCTGTTCATTCCAGCACAAACGCAAACTGCTACCAGGTTTCCGCGTTTGTGGAAGAAGTAGATGAGCGCATCCAGGTGTTTTTTCCGTCTTTCATAAATGATTGCACTCACCCACCATTGGCTGATAAAAATTAAGAGTTTCAGGTGACTATGGTTAGGCTGTTCTTTTTGGAATGAGGTTTTCCCTTGATACGCAGCATTAATGGCGCATGAAATACATTGGTGGCTCTATCGCATGTATGTTGCATAGTAATATTGGCCATAACTTATCAGCTGCTATTTATGAATTTATTTCAAGTTATTAATGGGCCATACCCGTGCCACTTGGATATTATTGTACATCCCGTAGTTGTGGAGAGAGTTTTGGAGCCATCCTGACTGGCAGTCTGGTGATCCTTTAGGGAAGGTCTTCCATGTTTGTATATTTAGTGGACAGCTTGAGGGATGCCCTTATCATTCATCACAGGGTGGGCTATGGGCAGAAGAGTTGGTGAGTGGCTCACACTGGGGGGGGCGGGGGTTTGGGGGGAGGGGGAGCGAGACGGTGCTGATGTTGTGACCGTTTTTTTTGGCTGCTCCACAGCGGCTGCCTCCGTTTGAGACCTTCTCTCAGGGACCGACGCTGCAGTTCACCCTCCGCTGGACCGGCGACGCCCACGACCGGCCCACCGCCCCGGTGGCCAAGCCGCTGGCCACCCGCAACTCGGACGCCAGCGCGGTGGAGAGCCGCCCCAGCATGCTCAGGCCTGCGCCAGTCGGTGAGAGAGTCCCCCCCCCACCTTCATCCACGTGGAGCTCACCTTCAGCCACGTGCTCATTTTTACCTGTTTCTGACACCCAAACCGCCCCCCCCCCCCCTTCGTTCTGTTCACAGCTGTGAAGGAGTCGATTGCCACAGATATTCAGGCAAGAAGGGAGCAAATCCTTGTTGAACCTCGTCAGAAACTGCGTATATTTTATCAGGTGAGTAGTGGAATGTGATGGTGGGTGGGGGTGAGGGGTGGCAAACTCAAACGTAAGCCTGGGCCTGGTGCTTTGAGCTTGGCACTACCCTCTGGCTGGCTGCGTTTTAAACGTACATATCTTGTTTTAAACGTATCTTATTAGCCTCATTGACTGCATCAAGCAGGCATTGTGTGGAGCTAGTTAGCTGCTGGTTTGTGGGGCAATTGCTTAGTCACCAGCTGCTTTTCATTTGCTAATTAGGGCTTGTAGTCTGGCTTGGAGCGACGCTATATTAGAACTGTTTGGAGTTAGTTGGTCAGAAAGTGCAATCAGGATTCAGCTGTGCAGGACCCGCAGAAGTTCTCCTAGAGCGGGCTAAGTATCTGTTTTTTGCCATTAGTGTAGCTAGATTAGACTTCTACCTGTTTTGTAGTTTGCCCAGCATTAGTTTTGGTGTTTGTTTGTGAAGTGTAGTTTGAAGTGTAGTATCTTATTAGCCTCATTTGCTCTTAACTGACTGCATCAAGCAGGCATTGTGTGGAGCTAGTTAGCTGCTGGTTTGTGGGGCAATTGCTTAGTCACCAGCTGCTTTTCATTTGCTAATTAGGGCTTGTAGTCTGGCTTGGAGCGACGCTATATTAGAACTGTTTGGAGTTAGTTGGTCAGAAAGTGCAATCAGGATTCAGCTGTGCAGGACCCGCAGAAGTTCTCCTAGAGCGGGCTAAGTATCTGTTTTTTGCCATTAGTGTAGCTAGATTAGACTTCTACCTGTTTTGTAGTTTGCCCAGCATTAGTTTTGGTGTTTGTTTGTGAAGTGTAGTTTGAAGTGTAGTACCTTATTAGCCTCATTTGCTCTTAACTGACTGCATCAAGCAGGCATTGTGTGGAGCTAGTTAGCTGCTGGTTTGTGGGGCAATTGCTTAGTCACCAGCTGCTTTTCATTTGCTAATTAGGGCTTGTAGTCTGGCTTGGAGCGACGCTATATTAGAACTGTTTGGAGTTAGTTGGTCAGAAAGTGCAATCAGGATTCAGCTGTGCAGGACCCGCAGAAGTTCTCCTAGAGCGGGCTAAGTATCTGTTTTTTGCCATTAGTGTAGCTAGATTAGACTTCTACCTGTTTTGTAGTTTGCCCAGCATTAGTTTTGGTGTTTGTTTGTGAAGTGTAGTTTGAAGTGTAGTATCTTATTAGCCTCATTTGCTCTTAACTGACTGCATCAAGCAGGCATTGTGTGGAGCTAGTTAGCTGCTGGTTTGTGGGGCAATTGCTTAGTCACCAGCTGCTTTTCATTTGCTAATTAGGGTTTGTAGTCTGGCTTGGAGCGACGCTATATTAGAACTGTTTGGAGTTAGTTGGTCAGAAAGTGCAATCAGGATTCAGCTGTGCAGGACCCGCAGAAGTTCTCCTAGAGCGGGCTAAGTATCTGTTTTTTGCCATTAGTGTAGCTAGATTAGACTTCTACCTGTTTTGTAGTTTGCCCAGCATTAGTTTTGGTGTTTGTGAAGTGTAGTTTGAAGTGTAGTATCTTATTAGCCTCATTTGCTCTTAACTGACTGCATCAAGCAGGCATTGTGTGGAGCTAGTTAGCTGCTGGTTTGTGGGGCAATTGCTTAGTCACCAGCTGCTTTTCATTTGCTAATTAGGGCTTGTAGTCTGGCTTGGAGCGACGCTATATTAGAACTGTTTGGAGTTAGTTGGTCAGAAAGTGCAATCAGGATTCAGCTGTGCAGGACCCGCAGAAGTTCTCCTAGAGCGGGCTAAGTATCTGTTTTTTGCCATTAGTGTAGCTAGATTAGACTTCTACCCGTTTTGTAGTTTGCCCAGCATTAGTTTTGGTGTTTGTTTGTCCGCAGCTCCTTCACGTCCACCACCACCCTTCCCCACTCCCCCAGCTCTGTTCCCTCCCCTTGTTTCTCCACTTTCTCTCCCCTCACTGACTCTGATGTTTCCCAGCTCCTACTCTCCCACCGCCCTACCACCTGTGCTCTTGACCCCATCCCTTCCTCTCTCCTCCAGACCATCACACCTGACATCCTCCCATATGTCACCTCCCTCGTGAACTCCTCCTTGTCTTCTGGATGTTTCCCCTCTTCTTTCAAGCTGGCCCACGTCACCCCACTGCTGAAAAAGCCCACTCTGGATCCCTCTGTCATCCAGAACTACCGTCCTGTCTCCCTTCTCCCTTTCCTATCCAAAACAATTGAATGAGCTGCTTCTAATCAACTCTCCTCTTTTCTCTCCCTGAACAACCTCCTAGACCCCTACCAGTCTGGCTTCAGACCTGGCCACTCGACAGAGACCGCACTCCTCTCGGTCAATGAGTCGCTTCACGCCGCACAAGCAGCCTCCCATTCATCTGTCCTGATCCTCCTAGACCTTTCTGCTGCCATTGACACCGTCAACCATCCCATCCTCCTGTCCTCCCTGGCAGTTATGGGGATCTGTGGCACAGCACTTAACTGGATTGAGTCCTACCTCTCCGGTCGCTCCTTCCAAGTCGCCTGGGCTGGTGCAGTATCAGCACCTCGCCCCCTTGCCACAGGAGTTCCCCAGCGCTCTGTCCTTGGTCCCCTCCTATTCTCCCTGTACACCCAATCTCTTGGTCCTGTAATCTCTGCCCATGGGTTGTCCTATCATTGTTATGCCGATGACACCCAACTCTTTCTCCTTCCCGCCCTCTGACACTCGGGTCTCTGCTCGCATCTCTGCTTGCCTGAGGGACATCCAGAGCTGGATGGATAACCACCATCTTAAGCTGAACCCAGGCAAGACGGAGATGATCTTCATCCCTGCTCCATCCTCTAACCTTCTCGACTTTTCTATTTCCCTGGGGGACACTGTGGTGTCATCACCCACCGCAAAAAACCTTGGAGTGGTGATGGACAACAGACTGTCCCTCTCCCAGAACATCACGGCGGTGAGTCGAACGTGCAGGTTCTTCCTGTACAACATCCGGAGAATCCGCCCCTTCCTCACCACCTACGCAACCCAGCTCCTGGTTCAAGCGATGGTCCTGTCCCGCTTGGACTACTGCAACTCGCTACTGGCTGGTCTGCCAGCATCCGCCATCAGACCCCTGCAGCTCATCCAGAATGCTGCAGCGCGTCTGGTCTACAACCTCCCCAGACATTCCCATGTCACCCCCCTGCTCACTGACCTCCACTGGCTGCCTGTTATGGCTCGCATCAAATTTAAGTCCTTGGTGCTTGCATACCAGGCAGCTAAGGGGTCAGCACCAGGGTACATTCAGAGGATCATCAGACCCTACACACCAGCCAGACCTCTCCGTTCGGCCACCTCTGGACGCTTGGCACCTCCCCCTCTTGGCGTCTGCACTTCCCGCTCCCGTCTGCTGTCTGTCCTGGCCCCTCGCTGGTGGAATGACCTCCCCGTGACGGTCAGAACAGCAGAGAATCTCACCACTTTCAAACGCAGACTGAAGACTCATCTCTTCAGGCTGCACCTCTCCCCACCCCTCTCTAGCCTATAGTTCAGCTCACTGTATCTAGCTAGGATAATTTGATTATGTTAGTGTATCTGGCAGGATTGTTTTTGTATGATTAGGTGTGATTCCAGTGCTAGTTTGTACTTGGTAGGATTCTTGCTTGCTGAACAAGCTTACTCTACAGGGTTGGAGTCCTGATCGATGTGGTCACTTCTGGCACTACGATCCTTACTTCACTCTAGTGTTTCTTTTGCGCCTCTACATCATGAAACCTATGCACTTGTTGTACGTCGCTCTGGATAAGAGCGTCTGCTAAATGCCTATAATGTAATGTACATTCAGCACCTCCTGAACCCCGTGTTGATCTGTTCCCCCCCCCCCCCCCCCCCCCCCCCCCAGTTCCTGTACAACAACAACACCCGGCAGCAGACGGAGGCGCGGGACGACCTGCACTGCCCCTGGTGCACGCTCAACTGCCGCCAGCTCTACAGTCTGCTCAAGCACCTCAAGCTGTCCCACAGCCGCTTCATCTTCAGCTACGTGGTGAGAACCCGCAACCTCCTCTCCTCTTCTCTCTCGGCTGTGCCGTGTGACTGGCGTCTGCTCGCTGGGTCAAGGGCGGATGTAGCGTCACAGACGCTGCTGCTCCTGATGTGGGATGGGTGCTGCTCCTGTTGTGGGATGGGTGCTGCTCCTGTTGTGGGACGGTTGGGAACTGGGTGATAATTTTTAGAGGCCCGCTGTTCAGGCAGTGGTAGAAAACGTGTTGGTGAAGTGTTGTGCTTGGGTGGCAGAAGATGGCGTGCTGCGTAATGAAGAGTGTGACAGGCTGTCCTCCTCCTCTTCCTCTCCAGCCTCATCCTAAAGGAGCCCGGGTAGACGTGTCCATTAACGAGTGCTACGACGGCTCGTACGTGGGGAACCCTCAGGACATCCACAGCCAGCCCGGCTTCGCCTTCAGCCGCAACGGCCCCGTCAAGAGGACCACCGTCACCCACATCCTGGTGTGCAGGTAGGAGCCCTACAGGGACGCCCATCACCCACATCCTGGTGTGCAGGTAGGAGCCCTACAGGGACGCCCATCACCCACATCCTGGTGTGCAGGTAGGAGCCCTACAGGGACGCCCATCACCCACATCCTGGTGTGCAGGTAGGAGCCCTACAGGGACGCCCATCACCCACATCCTGGTGTGCAGGTAGGAGCCCTACAGGGACGCCCATCACCCACATCCTGGTGTGCAGGTAGGAGCCCTACAGGGACGCTTGTCACCCACATCCTGGTGTGCAGGTATGAGCCCTACGGGGACGCCCATCACCCACATCCTGGTGTGCAGGTAGGAGCCCTACAGGGACGCTTGTCACCCACATCCTGGTGTGCAGGTATGAGCCCTACGGGGACGCCCATCACCCACATCCTGGTGTGCAGGTAGGAGCCCTACAGGGACGCCCATCACCCACATCCTGGTGTGCAGGTAGGAGCCCTACAGGGACGCCCATCACCCACATCCTGGTGTGCAGGTAGGAGCCCTACGGGGACGCCCATCACCCACATCCTGGTGTGCAGGTAGGAGCCCTACGGGGACGCCCATCACCCACATCCTGGTGTGCAGGTAGGAGCCCTACGGGGACGCCCATCACCCACATCCTGGTGTGCAGGTAGGAGCCCTACGGGGACGCCCATCACCCACATCCTGGTGTGCAGGTAGGAGCCCTACGGGGACGCCCATCACCCACATCCTGGTGTGCAGGTAGGAGCCCTACGGGGACGCCCATCACCCACATCCTGGTGTGCAGGTAGGAGCCCTACGGGGACGCCCATCACCCACATCCTGGTGTGCAGGTAGGAGCCCTACGGGGACGCCCATCACCCACATCCTGGTGTGCAGGTAGGAGCCCTACGGGGACGCCCATCACCCACATCCTGGTGTGCAGGTAGGAGCCCTACGGGGACGCCCATCACCCACATCCTGGTGTGCAGGTAGGAGCCCTACGGGGATGCCCATCACCCACATCCTGGTCTGCAGGTAGGAGCCCTACGGGGACGCCCATCACCCACATCCTGGTGTGCAGATAGGAGCCCTACAGGGACGCCCATCACCCACATCCTGGTGTGCAGGCAGGAGCCCTACAGGGACGCCTAACACCCACATCCTGGTGTGCAGGCGAGCCTCTTCCAGCCCAGCACCGGCTGTACTGCTGGGGGTTTGAGCCTGAACTCTGCAGCTTTCCCTACTGAGCGGAGAGGACCGCTCAGACTGTCTATACTGCAGTCGCACATGAGCGTATTACTGTCAGTTAGTCTCTGGAGAGGGTTTCATGGAGCACCAGAGGGTGTTTGGGTTATTGGTCAGGCAAACACTACTAGGGAAGTAACGATACATCGATCCGGATCAGTGTATCTGTTCAAAAGGGAAACAATCTGTACGTTCCAAAAATCGACCCGTATCGTTCTGAATCATACCAACATACTTTTTTTAAATGTCCATGATCTTGTGCAGTTTTCTCTCTAGCAAGACTTGCGATCATTGTTTAAGTCTCTGACTCATCATCACTCACGAGTGTTGTTTTTCCTGCTGTTAAATGTGACCTCAGTAAGTTTTTGTCTGCTCTCTTTAAAAAAATAAATAAATAAAATAATGAAAAAGATTTGTACAACTCTGAATCCAGCTGCATGCACACAGGTGACTGAGCCAGTGCAGTTTGTGTCCGGCCCTGCCGCTGGGTGTTGGGGTGGGTGAGTGGCCACGCCCCCTAAGGCCACACCACCACCCCCTCAGACTCCTTGTGACTCCCCCGCAGGCCCAAGCGCACGAAGCCCAGCCTGTCGGAGTTCCTGGAGTCGGAGGACGGGGAGCTGGAGCTGCAGCGCACCTACATCAGCGGCCACAACCGCCTGTACTTCCACAGCGACAGCTGCATGCCCCTGCGGCCGCAGGAGATGGAGGTGGACAGCGAGGACGAGCGAGACCCCGAGTGGCTGAGGGAGAAGACCATCACGGTGAGACGCCCCTGCGGACACCCCCCCCCCCCCGTCTGCGTTAGAGCACCAAATCAGCCCCCCCCCCCCCCCCCCCCGCCCCAGCTGGCTTTAGTCGCAGATGTGTGCGATTTGGGTGTTAATACCTACACTGTGGACGGCAGTGTAGTATATAATGGGTAAGGAACTGGGCTTGTAGCCTAAAAGGTTGCAGGTTCGATTCCTGGATAGGACACTGCCGTTTTTGCCCTTGAGCAAAGGTACTTAACCTGCATCGCTTCAGTATCTATCCAGCTGTATCAATGGATGCAATGAAAAAGTTGTGTAAGCCGCTCTGGATAAGAGCGTCCGCTAATTGCCTGTTTTGTTATGTAATGATGGACTGCTTGCCTACGTCCTCATTAATTTACTTGTCCATGCATATGGCACTCTGAGTGGTTCTGTATGACAACAGCTGTACCGTGACATAGCTCAGCTGGGGCGACATAGCTCAAGCGGTAAGAGCGCTTGTCTGCCAGTCGGAGGGTTGCCGGTTCAATCCCCCGCCCTGGGCATGTCGAAGTGTCCCTGAGCAAGACTCCTAACCCCTAACTGCGCTGGTGAATGCGAGGCATCAATTGTAAAGCGCTTTGGATAAAAGCGCTATAATATTGCAGTCCATTTACCATTTACCGGTGGTTTCTGTGAGTGAACTGGGCATTTGATCTGGTTTGCGGTTGGTCGATGGTCCCCTCTGGCCTTGCCTCATTGTGTTTCTGACCGTTCTCCTCACAGCAAATTGAAGAGTTCACCGATGTTAACGAGGGCGAGAAGGAGGTGATGAAGCTCTGGAATCTGCACGTGATGCAGCATGGGTAGGTGGCTGATAAACCCTTTAGTCCGAAAGAAGAAAAGCCATTTTGATTTTTGTATGAAGGCTCCTACCCTGAGATGTGTATGAATACAGATTTATAAGGGAGTGAACATTATGGATGTCTGTTAAAGCCACTGCTGTGTAGAGCCGTCTCATTGTCTGCTGTTTATGGTAAATTCGTTTTTTATTTGTTGTTTTTTGTGACACTGAATGGAATACCAAATTGTACACTTCAGCAAAGAAAAAAAAAAGAGAAATCCCAAGGTGCCAGACCTTGTGTGTAAACCTTCACATAAGTCTGCCGTTTCTTGCGAAAGAACTGGTGATATGGCTATTTTGAGTGAATGAAAGTTACATTTTGCGACCTGTATCTCAGTTTAGGAGCCCTGTATATGAGAGAACATTACATTCTTGCCATTTTATATCCACCTTGATCATTACAGCCATGCTAAAAATGGGCTTTGTCGGCTCTAGTCCAGGTAATGGGTGTCTCACAGTCCTTCTCCCCCCAGATTCATAGCAGACAATCAGATGAACCAGGCCTGCATGCTGTTTGTGGAGAAGTGCGGGCCCTACATCGTGGAGAAGAACCTGTGCAGGAACTTCCTCCTGCACCTGGTCAGCATGCACGACTTCAACCTGGTCAACACCGCGACCATAGACAAGGCCATGGGCCGCCTGCGGGGGATGCGGGACCCGCCGGAGAACGGGTGCGACACGCCCCGCGCCGACGGCGGCAGCTGCCTGGGGGACGGGGACGATGACGACGCCGCCAACGCCGTCGAGGAAGCTTCCGGAGATCCCAGACACAGCGAGCACCTGAAGCTCTGAAGCTCTAAATCCCTGGCGGAGGGGGATAACCTGGGACCTGGGGGCAGACCGTGGCAGAAGAACAGGCCAGCGGTGGACTCGGGGCAGACCGATGCATTCCAAGCAGGGCGCTGGGGGGGTGTCGTGCGCACGGTCCGTTTCGGTGCCCCCGAGCTGTCGATCGATCGCCTTGACGAGCCGTCGTTTGGAGAACGTCCCCTTTTTGTCCTCGTTTCCGTTTGTGTCATTTGCATTCACCTGTGTCACAGTCTGGGTTGGAATACTTGTCCCCCTTATCAGATAGTTGTTAAACGGTGTCATAAGAATACTGCATGTATGGTATGGCTGCATTATGATAAACGATCATGACTATGTCCCGTCTCTCCTCTCTTGTTAACAGTTGGCCATATGATTCATTTGTAATGTATTTTAGCACTTGTCTTGTTCTAGGTGCCTACTTGGGGTGGGGTGGGGGGGTTTAATGTGTTTGAATAGAATCTTTTTAATGCAGCGGTTGCCTGATGCATTCTGAAGTTTTAAACGGAGCTTTTTGTTTTGTTTGTTTTCTTTTACATTTTTTTGTTTTTTTTAATTTTTTCTGTGAAAGGTTAACCTCTTGCAGAATGCAGTGCTGAGATTTTTGAGTAGTGCCAGGTCACTAAGGGCGGCCCATCCCGACGCCTGGACTCGCTGCTCACTGCAGACACGGCAGTGCACTTCCGCCCACCGCCGCCGCCACCGCGGTTGGGCGCGGAAGCGGCCTGCCGCCGGCCTTCACACAGGGTACTTTACTGACACGAGACCCGTGCGCGAACACTGATCACTCATGAAGATGTTTACAGATTTTCCAGTGGAAATGCAGACTTATTTTTTGTTTGTTTTTTGTTTTTGTTTGTTTATTACTACTACTTGGGGTCCGAGCTCTGTCGGCAGGACCCCAGTCGCATCATGATGTCTGTATGATCGCTCATCGCACACTTTCACGTTCGGGGGGAGAAAAAAAAAAAACACTGAAAATCCTGCTTCGCCCTGAGGAATGCTCCTCACTCTGGATCATGGCAGAATGAGAAGTCATTAAACCAAATATGGGCAGTTACCGCGTAATATCAGTGGCTTTAGCCAATTATTTTGCTGCGCTGTGGAGAACAAAGATTCGATTGGTTCAAATGTCAGTGATTGACAGTTCATTGTAGCTCCGCCCATTATGGGGTTCATGAAACACCTCTAGTGTCGTGACAGAGCCGTTAACTCCCATGAAAAGTTGTGTGTATAGAGTAGTAATAAGCAGTTGTGTGCCCTGCTCTTGGGAATCTTGCCTAATCAAAGGAAAGAAAGTACTTTCAGGGCAAACTCGGTATGCCAGGTTGAGAATTGTGTATGTTGGGTCCACACTCGGTTCATTTTGGGGGTTACAAGCCAAAGGGGGAGTTTTGGTGCTATTTTCTGTGAAATACGTCATGCTATATACTTGCTATTTTCCTCAACAGTCGCTTTAATTTGCTAAAGCTGTGCACATGTAGAATAATGGTGGTTTTGGGAAGACCTATATTTCTCACACCGACGTAGGGAACTATGCTTTACAGCTTCAGAAGGCATTATTTGCACACATTGTTTTGTCGCTGGCCCAGAAGAAGAAAAAAATCACCAAGAAACAACATTGTTAAATTTGTTCGAGTTGTGAATTTTGTAATAAAGGGATTACATAAAATCCTGTTTTCTATTTAAAATAAAAGTATTTTGTACCAGGTGTTATTTTTTTTATGATAGAAAAGTGCACTAACTAATCCATTGCATGCATGATTGTGGTAGACATAAAGGCAGTGAAAAGGGAATATCTTATTAAATCATTAATCCTATTTAAATCCTCAAACCATGAAAAATGTGTATCCTCTGCATTGATGTGCATTATATATAACAGTTATATATGTGCATAGACTTTAGATTTTGCATATTTCTCAACAATTGGTAGTTCAAAACTACATGTACGCACTGACGGAATCTTGCTGCACAAGTATGGTGAAAAATGTTTTTTTTTTTAATTGCAGAACAAGAGTCCTTTCCATATTTTGAAGAAAAAGTCAAAGTAAAAACATTTTTAAAATGTCTGCAGTAGACAATATATTTAAGAAATGACGAGTCCAATCCTCGGGGTGTAACAACAGAAAATGGACACGATGATCAGTGCTGTTCTAGTTGTGGTTCACATGTTGGGTGTAATGGCAACAAGTTGCATTCAGCTTACCTTGTAGTTGCAATGCTTAAAGGCTAACATGTTCACACTGCACATTACTGACAAACCGCTGCTCTCTAAATAGTTTGATTTCTGTACCAGCTGTTTTCTCTATAACCCTATAAAGTATTTACATCTTGACTGTATCTATCTAGACATGACAGATTTTCAGCGTTTATCCTTTTTTTAAAAAAACACCCTGCTCAGTCCAGATCTATTGGCAGCATGGTTTGCTGTGCTCTACAGATGAACACACTGAAATTTCTTGCAGGTATACAGGGCACACATTAGGGCTCAATACCCCAAATCCCACTCCGATCCCACTGCAAACATATACGCATTTAACATTGTTGCTCTCAATACACCGTCAGTCAGTGTCATTCAAAACTGAAGCATTGCTTTGAGGAACAGAAGATAAGCAATGGAGTCTATCACAGGTCTATGCTCTTACTAGTTCAGAGTGCATTAAAAAGTTTCACTCCGGATCAACCTCCTTCCTCAAAATTAGAGTTGAAAAAACTGAGAGACCACAAGGTGTTCAAACGGTTTTTTTTTTTTTAACTGCTTCTGAATGCATTCTTCCTAAAGCTGCACATTAAAACATATTTAATTACTACTCTACAATTTTCAGCTGTTCAGAGTATATTTGAAAAAACTGCCTAATTTGTGTATCTGAAATATTTTTCAACTAACTCACATTTAGGAATGCACATCAGTTGCATTGTACAGCATAATACATACTGAACTTGTGAAAATACTAAAAGGCACAATTTTAGTCTTCCCTCTTCTTCCAGCAACTGATCTGGACAAGCTATATTAATTCTGAAAACAATGTTTAAGACTTATCGCAGCAAAATATCTAAAATATGTATCAATCAGAATCTGTCATCTTACAGTACAGTTCCTTCACTGTGACCTGCTGACTGAACGCATCTGAAGCTGATCTCTGAACATTGGCTCAACGCGTTTCCCCGATGGGTCGCTTCCGCAACTTGCAGCTGTAGCTTTGAAGAACTTCATGTCAGTTTGTCTTCAGAAAAAAATATGCCACTGGAATGCTGGAGGACTGTAGACATTTCTGTCCTCTACGGGCTGGTCATTCAGTCGGCTGACCAGCGGTTTGGAGTAGAAGGTTAAACACAGGACCAGCCCTTGTAGGAAGGGTATGAGGGGGAGTGTGACACATTTTTTCCATAAACAAGACCAGGTCAAAACCTAGTATATGGCTGGACCTAACACACGTGATCCGGCCGACCAATGGTGTAACTTCATAACTCAGCCGACCAATGGTATAACTTCATCACTCACTCAGTCACTCACTCAGTCACAGACATTCGCGTTTGTAGGGCTGGCCCTGCTGTTGCGGGCCAGCCAAAAAGCATTTCAGTCACCAATCAATTGTTACGTATCAATAAATCAATCACTCAAAAAACTGTTAAATTGCTTGAAACTGAAATGTTTGAGATTAAGTCTGAGGAGTTACAAATTCTAAGCCACCACAGCTCAAGAAAGCACACGGCTCAAATTCAGCCCCAATGCAGACGAGCATAAGAACATGTTCATATTGCTGAGGGACTGCACCGTCCAAAAGACTCAACTTCTTCCTTGTTTGTCCCATTGAACATGGTTATGCTGGTGAGCAGGGTCAATAGTATCAGAAGACGAGAACCTTCCATCCAGGGTGCGTGAAGGAGCAGCCAAAGAAAAGGCGGTCCACTTCCTGATCCAGGAGCCAATCAAATACCACCTCTCTACTCCCTGAGCCAATCGTCACCCTCAACTTTAGGCTTCCCTTGTCATTGACGTTATTGTTGGTGACAGGAAGCAGGCTGACAACTTCCATGTCAAAGGTCACGGCTGAGCCGATGGTGATGGCTGGCAGCTGGTTGGTCATCTCTTTTCCATTCACAAACACAGCACCTGGAGAAGTCAAAATGGAGAATGAAAAGTTATTAAACACAATCAGGGCAAACCTACAGTCTACGGTACATTTCTATCACTTTCTTCCCTCACCCACAGTGACTCAGACAGTAGGCAGGGTGTTTGTGTTGGGAGTTTACTAGCCAAGAGAGGGCTTAAGAATGGGAACAAAATCTCACAGACTGTTTCAATGTGTACTGATATTGACACTGACAGAAAACTATAGCAGCAAGGTCTCCTCTTTACGCATCAGTGTTAGCTACAGCACCTTTAGAGGGATCATTCCTGTCTATGGAGCTGAAAGCAGAGTTAGCAGAGTGCCAGCACAGCATGCAAACCCTCCCTGTGGGGGCAGAGGTATGAGGAAGAGTGTGGTATGAGGAAGAGTGCGTGGGGCTCGCTCACCTTTGGGGGAGACGCACACAGCTCTGTTCCTCTGCAGCGACTCTGTGCCGGTCATGCGCTCCACACACACCCCCAGGCCGTCCCGTCTGTCTGGCTTACCGGCAGCCATGATCCTGAAACACACACACACACACACACACTGAGTCCACAGAACCGATGGGTGCCATTTCACCTTCACCACCAGCGAGCAGCTCAGCATGTACGTCAGCACATCTGAAACTGCAGCTCTGCGGGGGGGAGAGATCTCCAGGAGGGTTTGGCCGATGTCACCAAATTATTTTCAACAACAACTTTTTACTCACTGTTTTTCCATTTCTAATGAAGTTAACACAGTGCAGCCTGTATTTCAGTGTCTGCGTGGAAGCTGCGATTGGACTCCACAGCTGAACAGGGAGGTGGAGGGAGGAGTCTCATTAAAGGTGAGGACAGGCCAAGGTGAGACAGGTGAGGTGTCAGTCTTACCTGAAGGTGAGGGTCTGCCCACAGAAGCAGGAGGGGGCGCTGGAGTAGAGGGCGCCAGCGGGGGAGTCGCTGCGCAGGGCGATGTTTCTCCGGCTGCTCAGGATGTAGCCCTCGCTGCCTGGCTGCCACTCTGGAAACACACACGCACATCAGATGCATGTACACAAACACACTGATGTACAAACACACACACGCACGTACACAAACACACACACGCATGTATACACACACACACACAAACACACTGATGTATACACACACGCACACACACTGATGTACAAACACACACACACACGCACGCATACACACTGATGTACAAACACACACACACGCACACACGTTGATGTATACACACACACGCACACACACATATACACATTGATGTATACACACACATGCTCATCCACACACAAGCAGGTACACACACACACACACACACTGATGTACAAACACACACACACACACTGATGTATACACATACGCACACACACACATGTACACACACGCACACACACACACACATTGATGTATACACACACATGTGCACGTACGCACACACACATGCACACACACACATGCAGGCTCACACACAAAGCAAATGCATGTTTCAGTTGCCATCCCAGCTCATCACGCAAACACAGCTCACAGAACATTCAGTAGGCGCAGTGCTAGCGATATACCGTGCGGCGCTAGCGTGGTGTAGCCGGTTTGGGGAACGCTCCAGGGGCTCCACTCGGTGCGCCCCTCCCCCCTGGCGCAGACGCGGAACAGGTGGTCTGTGTGCGGATCCAGGTGCAGCACCAGGAACTCCGAGTCCCTGCCAATGTAGGCGTCCTCGTACTGGGAGGCGGTACTGCGGCGGAACTGCAGCCGGTAGTCCTGTGCGGTGAAGTCATCGTCCACCTGCACAGCCACATGGAAAGGGCTGCATCTCAAACTAACACAGATAACACAGTGCAGCCATACACAAAGGCCTGCATCTAAGACTCACGCAGGTAACAGAATCCATTGCAGACACACAGATAACACAGTGCAGCCACATGCAAATGGCTTCATCTCAATCTCATACAGATAACAGAAAACAGAATCCAGACAAACAGATAACACAGTGCAGCCACATGGATAAGGCTGCATCTCAAACTCACGCAGATAACAGAATCCAGACACACATATAACACAGTGCAGCCACATGGAAAAGGCTGCATCTCAAACTCACGCAGATAACAGACTCCAGACCCAGATAACACAGTGCAGCCACATGTAAAAGCCTGCATCTCAAACTCACACAGCTAACAGACTCCAGACACACAGATAACACAGTGCAGCCACACACAACAGGCTGCATCTCAAACTCACACAGATAACACAGTGCAGCCACACAGTCAGGTCCACACCGCGATCTCACACAGGTAACACAGTGCAGCCACACACAACAGGCTGCATCTCAAACTCACGCAGATAACAGAATCCAGACACACAGATAACACAGTGCATACACACAGTCAGGTCCCCACCGCAAACACACAGGTAACACAGTGCAGCCACACACAACAGGGCTGCATCTCAAACTCACGCAGGTAACAGAATCCAGACACACAGATAACACAGTGCATACACACAGTCAGGTCCCCACCGCAAACACACAGGTAACACAGTGCAGCCACACACAACAGGGCTGCATCTCAAACTCACGCAGGTAACAGAATCCAGACACACAGATAACACAGTGCATACACACAGTCAGGTCCCCACTGCAAACACACAGGTAACACAGTGCAGCCACACACAACAGGGCTGCATCTCAAACTCACGCAGGTAACAGAATCCAGACACACAGATAACATAGTGCATACACACAGACAGGTCCCCACCGCAAACACACACAGAGATAACACAGTCCAGACACACGCAGAGTGGTCTGTACATCAAACTCAAAAAGCTACAGTCACAATCACGGTCCAGCCTAAACCACACAGCTGGTCCCAGAGTTCACACACAAAGGCAGCTGCTGGGACAGTCCAGATGATAAAGGCTGAAGTGCGGTTTTGGGACCCACCTTGCACCAGCGCACCAGCACGCCCCCCGGCCGCTCCTCCAGCTGCTCTATGAGCACGGGGGGGTGCGAGGCCACACTGCCGTGGCACGCGATGCGCTCCCGAAGAGCGGCGAGCAGCGAGCCGTCCAGCTGGGCTGAGAGGCAGGGGACATCCACCAGCACGGGCACCTCGGGGAGACTAAAGAGCACACACACATATATACACACATATACACACACATATATATACACATATATACACACATATACACACACACATATATATATACACATATATACACACATATACACACATACACACACACACATCACATACACACACATACACACACACATATATACACACATATACACACACACATATATATATACACATATATACCACATACACACATCACATACACAAACATACACACACGCACACACACCACGTACACACACGCACACATACATGCACACACACACACCACATACACACAAACACGCACACAGACCCCACACACACACACCACATACACACACACACACAAACGCACAAACCACATACACACACACACACACACACACACACACACCACATACACACACGCACACAAACCACACACAGACACACACAAACGCACAAACCACATACACACACACACACACACACGACCACACACACACACACACACACACACAGTGAGTAATGCTCATGTACAGACACTGCCTACGCTGTCATTAAATACAAGCCAATAACTGAATCAATAACAAAAATAACAGACGGGACAGCAATAAATGCTGAAGGCACACTAGATCCACAGGGCCTGATTTAAATGAACAGCAGCAAAAGACAAAATATTCCCCTCATATTTGACCCATGTGACCTGCGATTATACTGTGATTTTAGCCCACTGCTGATGCCGCCAACTTAGACTGCGTTGTTGCTGTTCTCGTTTGTGTTAGTGTTAATCAGTTTAACCTTCAGGGTCCAAGTTGAACTATGCGGTTGTTCCCTGTACTTGGACCGGTACTTCTCTCTTGGGTTTTCGACATACTTGTTCCTGGTTATGGTTATACACTTTGTTGTACGTCGCTCTGGATAAGAGCATCTGCCAAATGCCTGTAATGTAATGTAATGTAATGTAATGCTTACACCACACAAAAGTCACAAAATAAAAGACACTATTGGCATAAGGAACGCATTTGCTACAGAGCCTGCCTGTCGGCCAGAGGACTACAGTGTAGCATAATCCCTCAGTGCAGAGACGGCTCGTTTGGTCTGCGCATAATCCCTCAGTGCAGAGACGGCTCGTTTGGTCTGCGCATAATCCCTCAGTGCAGAGACGGCTCGTTTGGTCTGCGCATAATCCCTCAGTGCAGAGACGGCTCGTTCGGTCTGCGCATAATCCCTCGGTGCAGAGACGGCTCGTTTGGTCTGCGCATAATCCCTCGGTGCAGAGACGGCTCGTTCGGTCTGCTGCTCCACGGATGACATGTCGGAGCCGCGTCAACCAGCAAATCCACTCAGAAGTGTGACTGACTGACTCCGCCCGCCCCAGGCAGGCCTCTGCCAGCGGCGTCGCCTCCGGGCGGAACACTATGTATCGCTCCCGCAGGAAATTCCGAAGCCTCTCTTCCGGACTCCGTGTTCTCCACCGGCAGACGTGCCGGCGGACGGACGCGACAGAGATAACGCGCCGGCCGTCGGCCGCTCCTGAGGGAGGAGCCGGGAGGCTGAACTCAGAGACGCAGAGCGAGCCGGCCTGTTGCTGGACTTAGGAAGCCAGCGCTCATCTCCCCGTGGTGGATTCTGCACCGTCTGAAACGTTCACTGCGAGACTGAGGTCACCAAACGATGACCCGTGGCTGCCATATTTAAACCCCCTCGGTTCAAGCCTTAGCTTTTAAGCATCGACCGGCTGGGCAGGCGCACGCTGTCATATTCTCTCACCTGTCCAGCTGAATCTGAAGGGCCTTCTTCGTAAAGCTTCCCAGCTTGTCATCGTTCTCCCCGATACAGCGAATCGCAGCCTCACCTGCAAGTTCGAAGGAACGAAGAACCAAATAGTAATAGCTTAATGGAGCGGCAGACATCTTTGACCGAGGGAAAATGCGTGTTCACATATTTCTTTGTTTTTCTAGCATATTCTCAGTTTAAACATTAAGGTGATAAGAAACAAAAAAGACTTAACTCTCCAAAGACCTAACTTTCTTGTACATGTCAATTGACTAATTAGTCCATGTAGCGTCAAATCGACAGACAAATTACATCAATGTTCACCATTTATGAAAGTAGAGAAATGTCTAGCTAAATCAGAAATTAAGACAAGCTCAAAATATGCACAGCCATGATCTTCAAATCAAGCACAGCCCTTCACTGCAAATATTCATGACTATCTCTTCCAATCTCAAGAGTCGGGACAGCAAAATGTCAACAGGGAGTTGTAGGAAAAAACAAGACCCTGGAATGCGGCCTGTGGATGGTAAATCAAACACCCTTCCATTTAACCTTTCAGAGTTTCATTGATCTAATCAACGTGAATCCATTGTTCCAAAATGGCGAGGCGTTTAATCTTTTCAACGGTGGCACATTCCCGTTGGGCCGTGCCAGTGGCGTAACAGGCAGGGCGGCGAAACACTGAGAGCCGCAGGGCATTGTGGGAAGGCGCTCGCAGGCGCTCACCTTCTCTCAGCAGCTCGTCGGCGGTGCCGACGCCCTGCTCGATGAGCCTCTGGCAGTCGTCCAGCGGCCGCACGCTGTCCTGCTCGATGGCGTCCACCTCCTGCAGCAGGGCCGCCAGCCGCTCGCCCAGCAGGAGAGACACCTGAGCCTGCAGCGTCTCGAAATGACCCCGCAGGGCCTCCCGCGTCCGGCCTGCACTGCCCCTCACCTGTAGAGCACACGAGCACACACACATGCACACGCACCACACACGCACAGGCATGCGCACACACACACACACACGCGCAAGCACGCACACACACACACGCACGCACACACACACACGCACACGCACACGCACACGCACACACACACAGGCACACACACAGCAGCATTTTTTCATTCAGAAGGGCCTATACCAATAGGACTACAATGATAGATCCATTTTTTTTTTAAATTTCACAGATGGAGGAATATTTTGTCTGGTTGGAAAATTATGGTTTGTGTGTGGTTTTCGTAGCATACGAGACCGGATTCGAGAACAGTGGCGTTTTTTACAGACCCCGGGGGGGGGAAGTGGTTTTTTAACGTGGAAGCTCTCGCTCTGGGTACACGACGCTTACATTTCACAGTTCAACATTTCCAGCTAACGTTTCTCTCGGAAAGAAACCCAGCACAACAGGAACCCAGCCAAACTAAAAACCACTGTGATTTCTGTCATGCAGGGGCTGTGTTTGTCATAAAGAGAATTCCCCTCATCTGCTTATGCCATCTTAAGCACTCGGGCTCAGTGGAAACACATGACAAATCAAATATAGCCCCTCGGCACCCTTTCCAAAAAGTGAAATCACATTTTACATGAATGAAAGGTCGAAAAAAACAGAAGAAATAGTTGGTGCTGATCTTTTTTTTGTAGGATACAAAGAGACAGGACCCAAATTAAAATGTACAGGAGGAGAAGATGAAGTCATCTTCAAGAAGTTGGCAAGCACTAAACAAAAACAGGAAATGCAGCAGATTGTATCAAGTTTGGTGCACACCCCCACCCCCTGTGCAGAGACTCCAGGAAATGTTATTCTTAGATACAAGTCATCTCAGACCTACTTGCATTGCAGTAGCTGTCTTTGTCACGATTAGACCCATCGACATTTCTGGATAACAAAATCCATGCCCCCATATATACCGGCATGTGTGACAATTAGCTGTAGGAGGCTCAGCAGGATGTTTAAACCCTAAGAGTTGCTCTCTTCCCAAGTACTGCGGGAGTTGTGGCTTAGTTTACAAATCACTCCCAGTGGAGCGCACTGGATCTCACTACATTACATTACAGGCATTTAGCAGACACTCTTATCCAGAGCGACTTACATTGTATCCAATTATACCGCTGGATATATACTGAAGCAATGCAGGTTAGGTACCTCGCGCAAGGGTACAACGGCCTACCTGGGAATCGAACCTGCAACCTTTAGGTTACAAGACCAAGACTCCTTAGCCATTATACTACACTGCCGCCCACCTCATCAACCCACTAGTGAAGCTCACAGTTTCCCCACCGAATCTCAGACTACAGAGAATGCAGAGGGGTCAGTCAGGCTTTGAGCAGCTCCAAGTCTGACTGGTGCCCAATGTCTGCTCTGTACCCGCACAGCAAAACAATGGCACCGGATGCTGTCCTGCTCAGGGGATGACTGGTGCCCAATGCAGACGGATCACTCTGTGTTTCTGGGCTTTCACAGATACCGAGCCAGCAGGGCAGTCGGGAGCAGAACATCAGGAACTCGCACTGTCACAAGATGCCCAGAATGAGAAGGATCGATATTTTGACTTCCACATTTGATAGTAAAGGACACAATACACATCTATGTAAACATGATCACACTGCCATCATGAGCCTAACTTGTCAATGCAGTCGTAAAAAAAATGCAGAATGTACTTCCTGCTGGAAATTACACGTAAAAGCAAAGTGTGCATTTATCGGCTGTGGTGAAAATGTGGAAAAGACACAATCTTAAGGCTTGTGAGAGACAAAGCCAGCCGAGGCACTTGTTCTTAGTGCAGTGATGGGATTTATGGTCCACATCCTGAAAATGGCAGTGTTGTCTGTAGCCGGGTATCTCATACCATTGTTCAGGGAGTGAAAAGAAGTGGCAACTGGCTTCTAGTGCGCACCTTTCCAAACAGAAGGATGTTGCAGTGACGGGAAAGGCTAATAATCATGACTTACCATTACAAAATTGGCTGAGAAAGGCACGGTGGGGAATAAACAAAAAAATTCTCATTATAATGAGGAAGACTGCCCACTTCAGCATGAGAAAGCTTCAGAAAATGTGCATGTGGAGCTCCAAATAGCCCACTGAGTCAGTAGTAATATTAGGAGAGATCCCATTTACGTAAGGAACCTCATCACCTCAGCACATGAGATTATCAGGTCCCATCGTTCAGGTGCGAGTCCATGAGAGACACTGGGCACAGGTCGAAACTGTGAGCTGCTCAAAAAACCTGACCGATCCCTCACGAGGGTAACAAGGGATCGCAGCTACACCACATTTTCGGTCCATCTGGTGTCCCGCAAGGGGAGCCGGAAATAACAGCATTGTTGACGACTAGCAAAAGTGGGTGGGGAGGGGAGGGAGGAAATTTGGGAGGACATGTGGGACGCCCTGCAGAGAAGACACCACAACATGCCAAATGTGTTCCACTCCCTCCCACCCCCCACAGCTTCAGTCACAGGCAACTCACAAGCCAGAGCAGATGGCCCCTATTGTTCCCACAAAACATCACGCACATATTATTCAGTCAACTGTATTGATTCTTAACTGTACACCATGTCTGGCCTACCCTGCCATTTACCTCAGCTTCACAGCATGCAACAGAGGGCCAGGTCTGTGTAGGCTGTTCAGGTGAGTGTAATCCAGAACTCCAGTGACCCAGGGTTAGGTAACAGAGAGGGGAAGACCGGTTTTGTACCTGGTTGAGGGCCTGGTTGAGTCCATGCAGACGCTGTTGCAGTTCACTCCTGTAGTTCTGTGCCGCCTCGATGTTCTCCTTAGCCTCCTGCAGCAACACGTCTGCCTCAATCGACATCCTCTACCTCTGCAGCAAAAGACACACAGGTCGGATACCCGATTCACCCACACGTACACAGCATCACTCTCTCACTCTCACTCTCACACCGGCTCTCATTTCACTCTACAGATCTCATCCTGTCAGTCCTTTGCACAGACACAACTAACGACTGATTTTAGAATTAGACTGTAAATAAAACTACTTAAAAAGGAGAAAGAAGGTACTCAGTATTTTCTACAATTCATACAAAACTCCCCTTTCTGATCTTCACAGTAGATAAGAGCATTCCAGTGCCCCACACAGCGCATTACCAGCAGATGTTCCATCTCTGTGTGTGTAATATCTGGACTGGCACAGCTATAACTAGTGGTAATTGGCCACTTCATGACCTGAATCTTTCAAACATGGACCGCACATCTTTGACAGCTCTGTGTGCCTATAGATGCACAATATAAAAATATGCATATAAAAAATAAAAAAGAAAAAGAGCCACAAGCAAATTGCTTCCTGTCAATCTAATCATGTGCCTAACAAATATTTCTCCTTTCAAATTAAATTGTAAATGCATCCAAGAGTACGCGCATTTGTATCAGATCACACAGGTAAATGATCGATGCAGATGAACAATCACTGTATCCATTCCACAAGTCTATTCAGGTAAACGGTGACTGAAATACAATTTTTTTTTTAAATAATAAATTCTGAGAATGTATGATGGGTATAGAAGGCACAATGTACACAATCTGCTTCTCTAAGCAGGACTAGTATTATGACACCAGACATCGTAATTTTGCCAAAGCATAACGTTGTTGTCACGGTTACCACGCCTACATCACCTGCCCTGACTGACACATGCTGCGGTTTGATTGTTTTTCGAATAGAGATAAGAGGCAACGTGGGAGGTAAAACCACCAGGGCCTAATCTCAGTGCTAAAAAAATGCTAGGCTGTGAGGGTCAGATGTAGCCTAACTGGTGGTAAATTTATGACTGGAAAACCGCACCCATGTGCCCAGTTACGGCACCTGACATAACTGCTATCAAAAGCCAGTAATGGACAGGAAATGCCAAATGTCTCAGCGAGTACCACCAAATCCACCGCCTCCACACACCATTACATTACATTTACATTAGAGGCATTTAGCAGACGCTCTTATCCAGAGCGACTTACACAACTTTTTACATAGCATTTTACATTGTATCCATTTATACAGCTGGATATATACTGAAGCAATGCAGGTTAAGTACCTTGCTCAAGGGTACAACGGCAGTGTCCTTACCCGGGAATCGAACCTGCGACCTTTCGGTTACAAGCCCAGTTCCTTACCCACTGTGCTACACTCCGTCCTACACCAGGGGCCCTAGTTAACCACACTCGGGCAGGCTCTCAGGACTTCAGGTGGCGTGATGTTCAGAATGCAGGTCAAGCAGCGTATTCGGCAATCGGTTTTAATTCGCCCCATAACATGACATTTTTCGGTTAAATTTTCAAAAACAAGAGCAGGCGTCAGACAAATGAGGAAAAAAAACCTGCTTGGTTTTTCCAAATCTTTACAAACAATGGACACTTTTTTCTTTGCTTAAAATGTTTATATTTTAGCTGCGTCAAAAATAATTTGAGCATTTTTTTTTTTTGCACAATGATACATTATTACTTTGAGGGAAGCTGCTCATGAAGTCTCCTCTGCTAAAAGTTTATTTCCCCAAGGACCATTTATTTCACTTATGAAGCGCACTGTTGGCCTCAGAGCATAACAAACAGACAGATCTAATTCAGATAGCAGCATTTTATATTGCGGTTACCAGCCATACAGGATGTCATTGTACAAAACTAAAGAGCAGCAGGTTTCCTTAGGGGCACACATAGACGACCTACATTCTGGGGAAATGTTTCCTGGCAGAACACACTGTTTTTAAAAACCAGCTGAAATTATTTCTCATCTTTTTCAGTTTGGCACGCATGTCCCGTTTCTTGAGCAACAGCCTGGCATCATAGTATATTTCAATACGCAAAAATACTGCCTCCCTCAGAACTTAAAATAAAAAGCGATGACTGCATTAACACGAATGTCTCCCTTTCATGTGCAAGCAGGGTTTGAATGTTCTGACAAATGTAGCAGCTACACTCTCACAAGATGAGCTAATATAATATGAATATTTCCGTTGGTTAAAGGCCATCTGTCACACACACACACAAAAAACCCTCTCTGTCAAAATAAAAACACCCTTATAAACGATTTGGACCCCTGAAGATAAAAAAGCACTTCAGAGCACCAAACCATTACCTGGTTTACTACAACAAAACCGTTACCCGCATTATATTCTCACACACATAACCTACAATATAGCAAATACCTCTAAACAAACATAATGTAAGCAATAAATAAATCAGATCAGTCATGTCCATAAAAAACTCCGAATGCATCATGTACATTCAAAAATGGATATGAGCAATGACCTCCTATGACATCATCCTGGTATATTTGCATAATTAACTATTTCCGTAACTATGATTATTTTTGTGTTTTTGAACTGTAGTTTGCACTTCTGTTTCTCCTACATTGTAAGTCGCTCTGAATAACTTAATTTTTAATCTTTAAAAAAATTATTTAATTTAATAACATGATTGAATTCCAATTTAACTATGTTATATTATTATTATTATTATTTATGAATAATAATAATAATAATAATAGTAATAATACTAATAATAATAATAATAATAAATCTGACATGTTATGACTAATTGTAATGGCCTTAAAAGTGCAGCACCACCTTAATCCATCCGTGCTTCACAATACACCATTGTTTCTCTATTATTATAATGTAAAACGAAATGCGTGACACAACAACGAACAATGAATGTTCCAACTGAATATCAAAAGAGTCACATGCATATTTAACACACTGCTGGAAACAGAGTGCATTGTAACACACCAGCGATATGCGACCACACGATGAGTCAATTTTCATTAACTGCTGCTATATATCCTGGCATCAAATTAAGCTATGATATTTTACAAATCTGTTTGGCAAATTTGGCCAGCACTTGAATATGACCCCTAACTGCTCTGGCGAATGAGAGGCATCAATTGTAAAGCGCTTTGGATAAAAGCGCTATATAAATGCAGTCCATTTACCATTTACCATATGAGTTTTCATACTGATTATTGGTCACAAATTTCATTTTCAGATATTTCAGATATTATCAGAATAACAGCTATATCGACTTCAGCACATTTACTGATTTTTCGTTCCAGTTACGGTCCTACCTCGGATGATTAAAGCGAGCTAGCATGCAAGTCTAACTATATAAGAATCAATTATACATTATTTCCTATATAGCCAGTCTACAGTCGTTTTAAAAATGATGAATTAAATAAATCAGTAAAAACGTGCTAGCTGGCAGGACCATGTATTCCAGATGGATAAGAGTTAGCTAGCCCACTTCCTAATGTAACAGTAATAATTAGCAGTTAGCTAACTTGCAAACTTAATCACAACCAGTCAGCAAAGTATGTGGCGATCTGTATATTTCATTTACTACTTACGTATTACAGAATTTCCTAAGGTAAAATGCGATTACCTGATTCCAACTCAGACGCCACGCATGCTGTATTTTCACTTCAATTGCCTTCAAGTTATTCGCGAACCTAAAAACTGAAGCTGGAGATGTCACACACGTACCAAGATTAATCCTATCCCGAGGGCGTCCAGAGGCCGTCCCATTGTAGCAATGGTTCCAACCAATAAGAAACCCCGTGTGAAACTGACGCAGCATCCGCACCCAGCCGCTCGAGCGCGTTCGTTTTCCCTTTTCACAAAACCGAATAATGTAAATTGTACATTTCCCATCGGAAGAAATGGTAGATAATCATACTTATTTTTAGATAAAAATACAATTAAGCTAGAGAATGCAATATATTGCACGATTAAATTGTTCTCATTGTTCTGCTATGGCAAAAGATTTGTCCTCTGTAACTACGGGACAGATGTTTGGTATGACACAGAAGTACGGTATTTAGGAGCTGAAATGGGTTGTTGTAGTGGAATAATTCAGTTCCTGCATTCTGCTTTGCATGAAACTGGCTCAGGAGAAGTATCAGCTGCACTAGAAAGTCAAAACTACCAATGCGAGGAGACAGTTAATTGGCAGCAGAGGAGGATCAATAGAAGTGCTTCAGTCAGACCGAGGCAGTCCAGCAAATTCATAATAGAGGGTCCTCTCTTTAAAAGATTCTCATCTATGCGCTGTTCATCTGAGTGCAGTGTATTTTTGAGGATGTACAGATAATTTGTTGGCCTGTCGCAGATATTTTAAACATAATGTGCAACTGACTTTTTTTTTTTACTTTATATAAAACTTAAACGGCATATGTAATGTTTACAAATAACTTAGAAAGAATACTATTGCTATGTTCACTAGAATGTTTAAGCGTGTTCCCTGTAAATACAGTTGTTAAAATTTCAGTTAACACTTTCATACTGCCACCTGTCTCTCCCTCAGCCTGGCTGAATCTCAGGAGAAAATAACAAATAAGAACGAATGAACGTGTAGACATTTAATTTGCTTAGTTGTCTTGATGTATGACAGTTGACTGATGTTCAAACATCTGATCAAAAGTGTCATATTCATTCATGCCTCTTTTTGCCTCTATTTGAATGGACTTTCTGACTGTAATTCCAAATTAAATTTAGACACCCGTTGACTTAATGGATGAAAAAAAAATCGACATGGGAAGATGAACGCAAGCACTTTATGACAAGTAGACAGTCTTCTTTCAGGGGAGGTCTTTGTTCTAGTGAAAAAAAAATAAAGTCCTGTCTCGGTCGGCCTTGTCATCGTCATCAGACTTCTTCTAGTTTCGGCTCTGTGATTGGTAGATTTTTTTTTTGCGCAAAGGTAGTGACGTTTGGCGCCATTTGTCCAAGCAGACACAGAGTTGGGCGCACTTTTCAAAAAGCATCGAGCTTATTTATATTAGTTTATTTGCTCACATTTAAAACGGCAGCTATAGCGTTGGATATACCGATAGTGCTTAACCAAGGACGTTAATTATGTATGATCAATAATGTCAGTTTTAAGCTAAGTTGCTGTTTCAAGCAACCTGTCCCTTTGGCTTTGTAGCCAGCTAGCTAGCTAACTAAACTGTCTCGCGCGAGGATCTTCTGCAGCACTTGGAATTACCTGAAGAATAAAATGACTTTAACATAGCTTGCTGAGTTACTAGCACAGCTATTAAATTATTTAACACGCCGGTAAGTTTCTTGAACCTTGCTACGATAACAATTTTATATTTTAGTTATGTGTCGCTTCCTAACCAGAATGCTCCCAACAGTGTTGTTTCCTTGGGAACTAGACTAGCTAGCTAGTTAGCGAGTTAACTTAGCTGACATGCTATGAATCTACAAACTCATCGTACATCATATAAATACTTAGCTACAGTGTAGTGTTTCTCGGTGAACATAACCAGTCGTTTAACTAGCTAGCCAAGTTAGTTCGCAGGCAAAATAGCTCATAATATAACCTGACCGACAAATGTTTGATTTAAGATGTCTCGTTAACACGCGAAGTTAGCTAGACTAATGTTACCGCACATAAATTGGTGGCTGTCATAGTCAGCTGTTCGCTAACTTTATCCATTCTTCAGTTACAGCTTATGTCAACTGTCTGGGAAATGTAAACTGTTGATTTTGACGGGTAACGTAACAAGGGTAGCTAATGTTAGCTACTTCTGACCTGTGGTATTTTCTCTGCAAGATAAATGCTTGCGCGTTGTTATGCACGTCCGATAATGTTGGCCTGCTTGTATAATGTTGATATTTAACGATGGTCACGTTTGTTAAGTTTTAAGATGTGTGTCTTCTCTCTGATGTGCCTTACAGCCCTGTCCTGCCATACGCCACAGGTCTCTGGCTTGTTAAAGCTATGGCTGGGGCTGTTGCTATGGCCTCTGTTATTGAAGATTTTGAGACTCAGGTGGGTTTGTTCTATCTTCCGATTTGTGCCAGTCAGTGATGGGATAAGCTGGTGCCATCTTTTATGTCAATTGAACTAGCCTACTTTGTTCCAGTTTGGCACCAACAAGCAGTTTTGTTTTTTTCACAGCCCCGAAAACGACAAAGAAAAGACGCACCTCCTGTTAAGACGATCACCAACTACTACTCTCCCGTGCCGAAGCCTTTCTCGCCCCCCAAGTCCAATATCTTGGATTACTTCGGCAAGACTTCGCCGACAGGGGTGAAGAGCAGCGCCGGCACTGCAGAGCAGACCAAGGAGAACAGGAACAGGGAGCCCGAGCCGCCCGGCTGTGGAGAGAGCCCTGCGAAGCCGCGCAAGCCCCAGAGGCTGAGGCGGGGCAGGAGGCCGGGCAGGCCCTCCAGGCTCAGCGCGTCAGCTGGGGATGGACTCGCTGAGACGCCCCCGCAGGTGATCGAGGTGTCCGAATCGAGCTGCTCCAGCGACGGGGCGGTGGCGGAGGCGGCGGCGGCAGGGAAGCAGGCCGCGGGGGTCCTGGGCAGCGAAACCGCGGCTCTCTTGGCTCAGATCAGCCGCGACGACTGTGTCGTGGACGAGACCCCGAGCGGGGCGGAGCCTGCGCCGATAAGCACCCTTCCCAAAAAGAGCGCCAGGGAGAGCCTCACGGAAGGGAGCCCTGATGATGAGCAGCATCTGGAGGAGGGACCCAGTCCGTCCGTACAGCTGTTGGATCAGGCATCCCCAGGGGACAAGAGGAAAAGGGGAAGGCCTGTTGCCAAGCCTGTCAGGAAGACCAAATGCAGTTTGCAGAAGTGCTCACCAGAGGCCCAAGAGGCTGATGGATCCCCGTGTGACACCAGCCTGGAGGGCAAAGCAGATGAGCCCTCTCAGCTAAACAACAGCACCGTCGTCATCTCCTTTGAGGACTTTGTGCAGAGTCAGACCCAGGAGGACAGCAGCGCCTGTGTGGAGACCCCCGAGAACAAAGCAGAGGTGTTGGCTGCACCGCCTTCTGCCGAAGGCCAGCCCGGACCTTCCCAGCAAGTGTCGCCACGAACGCTCACCGTCCAGGCTGAGGTGCACCCCGTCTCCCCGGCGACCGAGCTGGCCAGGGCTGCAGACCAGAGGCTGGCGTCCATCTTCACGCGGCGGCGGCGAGGGAGCGAGGGCGGGGAGGGCAAAGCGACGGGTTCCCCCCCTCCCCAGGAGAAGCCCGAGCCGCCCCTGGGTCCCGTCCGGAGGTCCAACGTGGTCCTGCGGGAGGACGAGCTGGAGCTGTCCGTCATCGAGTCCAGCTCCGCGCCCAAGTGCAGCCAGGCGGAGAGGAAGCAGTTCATGAACGCGTTCAAGCAGGCCAGCCTGGACAGCGGAAAGGGGAAAGCGAAGAAGGGCCCGGGCAAACAGGGGGAGGCCGGGGACGACGCTCAGCCGGAGGAGGCAGAGAGGCAGGAGGAGGACGCGCAGGAGGAGCAGGGCCAGGCCTCTACCCCCGCCCTGAAGGTGGAGCAGGAGAAGCCAGCCAGGGCTGGGCAGAAGCGAGGCGGCAAGCTCAGGAAAAGTGGCAGGAAGAGAGCCCAGGAGGAAGCCGTGGTCCCCGTCCCGGCTGCGGCGCTGGAGGAGCCGGTGCTGCTCGAGGTGGGGAGCGAGGCCGACGGCGATGGCGCGAAAGACACGCCCTTTTCCACACCAGCTGGCGGGGGACCTGTCCGGAGGTCTGCCCGGACCCGCCCCTGCAGTGTCACCCCTGCCCGGGAAGAGGCCACGCCTCCCCCTAAAACCAGGAGTCGGGATAGGTCGAAAGGTCGGGGGGGCACTGAGGACTGTTCAGCCGAGGCTTCCACGCCCAGAACACGCAAGCCCAAGCACGGCATGTACAGAGCCGAGATGATCTCTCCCCCCGATGCCAAGGGCAGCCCTATCAGGTGAGCCTAAAATCTGACTCCTCCAATGAGGTTCCTGTCATTCTTTGGAGACTTGTCTTAATGAGTTGCGCTAAATTGGCCACATCCTCCACCTGTCTCCTTGCAGTTCAGTGTTGTCTGTTCTGTTGCATTTCCAGGATGAGATTGCGACGTGTCTTTCCAAACTTCGAACACCATGAGTCTGGTGATGCAGATGACTTGCAAATACTGAGTCCCTTAGCAGTTCAGGTTTGTTTCAGTTTCTCAATCTGCAATTTTTAAAGCCTATTACAGTGTAACCTCAAATTTTACACCATATACCTCTGACACTCCTGACTTCTGGCATGCTCTTTGTCCTATTTACTCCAGAAGTCCAGTGTGTCTAAGAACAGGAAACAGGCCAAAAAGCTGGTCCAGAAGGCCCGGGTTCTCCAGCAGAACAAAAAGGCGGCGGCGGCGGCTAACGCTGACAGTAAGGCCCCCGTGAGGCGCCTGTCCCGAAATCGGGACGTCCAGAAGAGCTCCTGTGAGGACGAGGTAATGAGCCGGGAGCCGAAATGGCGTTGCGTCCGTTACAAATGTTACCGGCCAGTATTTATCATTTACTTGGGACCGGATCAAGAAAATAAACTAAATGTGTTTAGCAGCTGTGATCAGATCAATATTTTGCCCTGGTGAGTCGTTACAGTTCTGAAACTTGTATTGTTGTATTGGGTCGTAAACCGAACCATAAACGTGCGGCAGACTGGGAGGGCAGCTGCTGAAGACTGAGCGGGCCGCACGGTGCGACCCTGCTGTGCGTGAGCTGCTGTGCGTGATCTGAAAGCGCTCTACGTTTGCAGGACTCCAGCGTGTGCCTGCCGGACGGGCAGAGCAGCCCAGCCCCCGCTGCCGAAGACAAGGCCAGCGGTCAGAAGCGCCTGCGCAGTTTGAACGATGTTCTGGGAAGGACCGCTGCTGAGAACAGAGCGGTCAAGAGCAGCGCAGGTACTCGACCGGCGCTACGTGCAGCTGCAACGCATTCTCAGTCTCCGTTTCCTGGTTACTCGTGCGGAGAGGTTGATAAACTTGCGATTCTCTGTCCTGTTTGTAGCCCCGAAAGTGGCCGCCGTGTTTCTGGGGAAGAAGCCTCCGAAGCCGTCAGCGGTCATCTCCATACTTGACGACAGCAGGTAAATCGTCTCCCCGAGGCCAGAGCTCATTCGGCGATCGTTGTTTTGATGGGGAAATGGATCACAGTAACTGTCTCAAACTCATGAGCTTTTCTGTTGTCGTTTTAACGAGTAAAAAAACAACATTAGTCTAAAAATTGCCTTATACTGACATGTATTGCTGGAGCACAGCTGAGGCAGTAGTTAACCCTGTACATGTATGTCTGAGAAAACTCAAATGGTGATACCTGTGTAGAATTTCCCATGTGTATTGTGTCTTGCTGTGGCTCCTGTGTTCAAGCTGTGCTGCTTACGGGGTTGTTGTGGCCCCCTGTGTTTAAGCTGTGCTGCTTACAGGGTTGTTGTGGCCCCCTGTGTTTAAGCTGTGCTGCTTACGGGGTTGCTGTGGCCCCCTGTGTTTAAGCTGTGCTGCTTACAGGGTTGTTGTGGCCCCCTGTGTTTAAGCTGTGCTGCTTACAGGGTTGTTGTGGCCCCCTGTGTTTAAGCTGTGGTGCTAACGGGGTTGCTGTGGCCCCCTGTGTTTAAGCTGTGCTGCTTACAGGGTTGTTGTGGCCCCTGTGTTTAAGCTGTGCTGCTTACGGGGTTGCTGTGGCCCCCTGTGTTTAAGCTGTGCTGCTTACAGGGTTGTTGTGGCCCCCTGTGTTTAAGCTGTGCTGCTTACAGGGTTGTTGTGGCCCCCTGTGTTTAAGCTGTGGTGCTTATGGGGTTGCTGTGGCCCCCTGTGTTTAAGCTGTGCTGCTTACGGGGTTGTTGTGGCCCCCATGTGTTTAAGCTGTGCTGCTTATGGGGTTGTTGTGGCCCCCTGTGTTTAAGCTGTGAGGCTTATGGGGTTGCTGTGGCCCCCTGTGTTTAAGCTGTGCTGCTTACAGGGTTGCTGTGACCCCCTGTGTTTAAGCTGTGCTGCTTATGTGGTTGCTGTGGCCCCTGTTTTTAAGCTGTGCTGCTTGCAGGGTTGTTGTGGCCCCCTGTGTTTAAGCTGTGATGCTTACCGGGTTGTTGTGGCCCCCTGTGTTTAAGCTGTGATGCTTACCGGGTTGTTGTGGCCCCCTGTGTTTAAGCTGTGCTGCTTACGGGGTTGCTGTGACCCCTGTGTTTAAGCTGTGATGCTTATGGGGTTGTTGTGGCCCCCTGTGTTTAAGCTGTAATGCTTATGGGGTTGCTGTGGCCCCCTGTGTTTAAGCTGTGATGCTTATGGGGTTGTTGTGGCCCCCTGTGTTTAAGCTGTGCTGCTTACGGGGTTGTTGTGGCCCCCTGTGTTTAAGCTGTGATGCTTATGGGGTTGCTGCGGCCCCTGCGTTTAAGCTGTGCTGCTTACGGGGTTGTTGTGGCCCCCTGTGTTTAAGCTGTGCTCCTTACGGGGTTGTTGTGGCCCCCTGTGTTTAAGCTGTGATGCTTATGGGGTTGTTGTGGCCCCTGTGTTTAAGCTGTGATGCTTATGGGGTTGTTGTGGCCCCCTGTGTTTAAGCTGTAATGCTTATGGGGTTGCTGTGGCCCCCTGTGTTTAAGCTGTGATGCTTATGGGGTTGTTGTGGCCCCCTGTGTTTAAGCTGTGCTGCTTACGGGGTTGTTGTGGCCCCCTGTGTTTAAGCTGTGATGCTTATGGGGTTGCTGCGGCCCCTGCGTTTAAGCTGTGCTGCTTACGGGGTTGTTGTGGCCCCCTGTGTTTAAGCTGTGCTCCTTACGGGGTTGTTGTGGCCCCCTGTGTTTAAGCTGTGCTCCTTACGGGGTTGTGTTCGTCCCTCACCCGCAGTCGGGAGGGCTCAGAGAACTCCCAGGACGACGAGGAGTTCAGAGCCCGCCGGGACTTCCTGATGAGCGGCCTGCCGGAGTCCTTCAAGAGGCAGGTGGCGAGGACCACGGCCAGCCGCGACGCCTACTCCCTGGCCTGCGCCTCCTTCCAGGCCACGGTGCACGTGCTGCAGAGGCCTCCAGGTGAGCCCGGCTCTGCCGTTTCAGGAGCGAGCCCGCTGTGGAGTTCGCCCCACCGCAGGCCATTTGGTCATTCTCCAGTCCGTCGTATGTAAAAAATTAATTTGTCCTTTATTTTTTTTGTAGAGTGTCCTTTTTGGGGCCTGCCGTGGCCTGGGTCCCCACTGTTGAAACGCCTGAATGGAGCTGGTCTGGAGCCCCCAAGACCTCTTCTGCCCCCAGGAGCGCTGGACTGCATAAAGACTGAGCCTGCCCTCAGAGCCCATATGGACAAGGTGAGCTGTGGGTTTTATTTAAGATCACACCTGAGGTGCTGCGATTCTGCCGTTGAGTTTATTAGGAACTGAAGTGGTGGTGTGGGCCCCCAGAAATGTATAGATTAATTATTGAGAGCTTTTTTAAAAATGTTACCCTGAATCATTGATTTGTGTAGATGCGCTACACCATTTTGTGGCATACGTACGGATGTTACCTGGGGCTCTTTTTGCCCGGTCCTGTGACGCAGGGCTCTGGCTGGAGGCAGGATTTCTCTGAGGACGTCCGCAGACGCCTGCTGGAGGAGATCAGGGCGTCCAACCCCCCGTTCCCCGTGCGCCGGTTCTTCGCCTGGTTCCTGAGGAGGCGCGAGGAGCACCTCCTGCAGCCCGCGTCTGCCGGTGAGGAAGGGGGCGGGGCCAGTCCGGAGGCGCGCACAGGCCAGTTGTGAAGAGTGGTACGCGTAAAGGGTGTTTTAAATCCTCTGGCGGCGAGCAGAGAAGCGAAAGCGAGCTGGACGGCGTGGTGATGTCCCTAAACAACTTCCACCCCATTTGTAACCCGCTCGCTCAACTGAAAAATTCAAATTGATGGAATGCTGCCAAACACATTTTGTGGAAAATGTGTAAACTAATCTAAATGAGGCCAACTTACTTGCTGTAACATTGGCTAGGTGGCTATAATATCGGTCAGGTTCACCGATTAGCTGCTTTGCCCACTATCGCTAGTTAAAACTGCTGATTGTGTTTATTAAGAAACACTGCACTGCTGTAAGTGTCTGGGTACGAGTCCTTCAGCTCCACACAGCATTTGATTGGATGGACTTATGGCAGATTATTATGTTTATGTCGCAGCCCTGGTCTCTAAACTTACGCTGCGTCTCTTCTCTGGTGGTATTCAGAGGCGGACGGAGACCCCGAAACCCCCAGCCTCCCAGAGGCCCCTGAGCTGGGCGGGAAGCGCAAACGCAGGCGGGACGGGGAGGGGGAGGGGGAGGGGGTCCAGAAGGTGCCCAAACGAAGGAGGTCTGCGCGAGGGGAGCGGGAGGCCATCGTGATAGCGGACGACCCCCCGGCCGCCACGGGGCCGCCGGACCCCCCCGCCCGGGCACCGGCGGGCAGGGGGCGGCTCAGCCGGGCGCGCGGGGGCGGGCAGCCGCGCCAGGAGGCCGAGGCCGACGCCGCGGAGCGAACGCCGGCCCACAAAGGCCCCGTGATCCTGCTGGAGGACACGCCGCCGCCCGGGCAGGCTGAGAGAGGTAACACTGCGAGCCTGGGTCGGGTTTGGGCATACTGGCTGTCTGATGGCCCTTGCCTTATGTCCGATAGCCCTTGTTTCTTCAGACAATATCTGCTGCAGTTTTCACTACTTTTCCACTCCTGTTTGAGCATTGAGCAGCTCTATAGTATTTATACACAGTGGTTTTCCGGGATCCACTGGGCTATTAAATGCCACACTAGACCCCCTGAAAATACTGGTGTGGTTCTGTGAATTAATTTAGATTCGCATTACACTGTTCGCTTTCCGGCTGACTCATAAATCTTCTGTCAGTGCTTGCGGTTTTTCGTTTGTGCAGCTCTGAGCTGTTTATTGGGTTTTACCCCCCCCCCCCCCCCCATGTAGAATGTGTGAGGGAGGACGTGTTGTGGACGGAGAAGTATCAGCCCCAGCACTCCAACGAGGTCGTCGGGAATTCGGCCGCGGTGAAGAGGCTGCGCAGCTGGCTGGAGGAGTGGAAACAGAGAGCCGACCGTGAAGAGAGGAGGAATCGGAAGGAGAAGAAACAAGAGGACAACAGCAATGGTATATAAAAAATTTAAAAAACCACCAAGTCTGATCTGGATGGCGTAAACACAAAAGCTTCATTCTGTACCCAAAAATCCAAATCCATTGTTAAGCTGAAGCTACAATTGCCCCTGGAATTTGGAAAAGTCAATTTCTGAAACAAATTCCTGAGCCCTAGTCTCGAAATCCCTTCCATTTTTCAGGAAAACAATGGCGCTGGCCTTGGCCCCAGTATGCTACTCAAACTAGATTCATTCAGGATGGGAGACGGGATATTGAATTGGTGTGTTTGGTGGACTTGCAGACTCCTGGGACTGCGGTGATTTCCGGGGTGAGGGTGATGTGGAGGACGGGGAAGAGCTGCTGGGTAACACCCTGCTGATCACAGGTCCTCCTGGAGTGGGGAAGACTGCTGCCGTGTACGCCTGTGCTCAGGAGCTGGGCTTCAAGGTCTGCACTATAAACCTCATACGGTCTGCACCGCAAACCTCATGCGGTCTGCATCACAAACATCACACAGTCTGCATCACAAACCTCATACAGTCTGCACCTGCATCACAAACCTCATACGGTCTGCATCACAAACCTCATACAGTCTGCACCACAAACCTCATACAGTCTGCACCGCAAACCTCATACAGTCTGCATCGCAAACCTCATACAGTCTGCACCACAAACCTCATACAGTCTGTACCGCAAACCTCATACAGTCTGCATCACAAACCTCATACAGTCTGCACCACAAACCTCATACGGTCTGCACCGCAACCTCATACAGTCTGCATCACAAACCTCATACGGTCTGCATCACAAACCTCATACGGTCTGCACCGCAACCTCATACAGTCTGCATCACTACATCATACAGTCTGCACCACAAACCTCATAGTCGGCATCACTACATCATACGGTCTGCACCACAAACATCATACAGTCTGCACCACACACCTCATACGGTCTGCATCACAAACTACATACAGTCTGAATCACAAACCTCATACAGTCTGCACCACAAACCTCATACGGTCTGCACCGCAACCTCATACAGTCTGCATCACAAACCTCATACGTTCTGCATCACAAACCTCATACGGTCTGCATCACAAACCCCATACGGTCTGCATCACAAACTACATACGGTCTGAATCACAAACCCCATACGGTCTGCATCACAAACTACATACGGTCTGAATCACAAACCCCTACAGTCTGCACCATAAACCTCATACGGTCTGCATCACAAACCTCATACAGTCTGCACCTGCATCACAAACCTCATACAGTCTGCACCGCAAACCTCATGAGGTCTGCATCACAAACCTCATATGGTCTGCACCGCAAACCTCATACGGTCTGCATCACAAACCTCCTACGGTCTGCATCACAAACTTCATACGGTCTGCACTGCAAACCTCATGCGGTCTGCATCACAAACCTCATACAGTCTGCATCACAACATCATACAGTCTGCATCACAAACCTCGTACAGTCTGCACCGCAAACCTCATACAGTCTGCATCACAAACCTCATACAGTCTGCATCACTACATCATAAGGTCTGCACTATAAACCTCATACGGTCTGCATCACAAACCTCATACAGTCTGCACCACAAACCTCATACAGTCTGCATCACAAACCTCATACAGTCTGCATCACTACATCATACGGTCTGCATCACTCACCTAATACAGTCAGCATCACTAAATCATACGGTCTGCATCACTAACCTCATAGGGTCTGCACCGCAAACCTTAGACAGTCTACATTATAAACCTCATACAGTCTGCACCACACACCTCATATGGTCTGCATCACAAACTACATACAGTCTGAATCACAAACCTCATACAGTCTGTACCACAAACCTCATACGGTCTGCACCACACACCTCATATGACCTGCACCACTAACCTCCTACGGTCTGCATCACTAACCTCACAGTCTGCACCACTACCCTCATACAGTCTGCACTATAAACCTCATACGGTCTGCACCACTAACCTTATACAGTCTGCACCACAACATCCTACAGTCTGCATCACAAACCTCAGACAGTCTGCACTATAAACCTCATGCAGTCTGCACTGCAACCTTATACAGTCTGCATCACGAAACTCATACTATCTGCATCACATCATACAGTCTGCATCACAAACCTCAGACAGTCTGCATCACAAACCTTGTATGGTCATCACTACAAACCTTCACTACAAAACTACCACCACAAAAGTCATATGTTCTACATCACAAATCTTATACTGTCTGCATCACAAACCTTGTACCTTTACCATTAAAGGAAGGATGTAGGGTCTAGAATGTTCAGAACTCTTTCCAGTGAAAACTGCTGTGTTTCTTATTATAACTGCGATGAACCTCACACTGCTATTCAACAGAAAGTCTATGTGTATGTCCCTCGAGCTGTTTTGTGATTTGAGTTGTGTATGTACGGTGTGACTGTATGTGTTCAGTGTTGTGTATGTACGGTGTGACTGTATGTACAGAGTTGTGTATGTACGGTGTGACTGTATGTACAGAGTTGTGTATGTGCGGTGTGACTGTATGTACAGAGTTGTGTATGTGCGGTGTGACTGTATGTTCAGAGTTGTGTATGTACGGTGTGACTGTATGTACAGACTTGTGTATGTACGGTGTGACTGGAAAGTGGAGTGCTGACCTTGGAGCACGCCTCCCTCTCCCGGCACCGCCTGTCTGACCGGGGCTGGGTTTGCCGGCAGGTTTTCGAGGTGAACGCATCCTCCCAGCGGAGTGGGCGCCAGATCCTGTCCCAGCTGAAGGAGGCCACTCAGTCGCACCAGGTGGACATCCAGGGGGTGAACGCCCACAAGCCTTCCTACTTCAGCAGCTACAGCACCGCCAGGCCTGCCTTTTCCCCACGTGAGCCTTTAGTCTCTGTTACCCCCCTGCCCTTTTCAAGTTCTGCAGTGAAGTCCTAAACCGAGATCATAATCTCAGTCCTCTTTTATTATCTCCACAATATTCTGCACTTGCCACTTAGTCATGCTTCATACTTATGATATACTCTTTAAGTGTTTTTTTTTTTCCCCTGGTGATGAGAAATGACCTATGCACATGTATGAATCTGTGGTTGTATACTATTGCCTGGTGTTACTTGTTATTCTGTAGCCGTGCTCTTGTTCTTGTGCTCTTAGGATATGCGCATGTTTTAAGCCATGCGTAAGTCACACTGGATGAGGTATCTGCCAATGAAAATACTAATAAACGATATCCATAGTCCATTTCCGTAGTTTTTTTTTTTTGCGATGAGGGACCCAGTGTATGGTAATGCCCCATGTGCATTTTTCACTCGCAGGGAAGGTGAATTCCCCCAGGAAGGTTCTGCCCTCCCCCAGGAAGGTCGTGTCCTCCCCCAGGAAGATTGTGTCCTACCCCAGGAAACCTCTCCATCCCACGGGCAGGCAGCCAAAGAGAGGAGCGCTGGCCCCCACTTCACTGGCCAGCTTCTTCAAAATGGCCGGCAAAGCCAAGGGCAGAGACCCGAGCGCTCGGGACGACCCGCCACAAAATGGTGAATAAAATGCACTGTCAGCACAGCACGGGGGAGCGGGGGAGGAATGTCCAGCGTGTTCGCCGTGAATAGCGGGTTCTGTCACTCACTCGGAATGGATCTTTCTGTCCCACCACAGAATCCGTTCCTCAAAAACCGGTAAAAACGAAGGAGAGTGTCCCGAAGGCCAAACCGTCATGTGACAAGAAGGAGCCCCCGACGGAGGAGCAGAACAAAAAGGCCGCCACGTCGCTCATTCTCTTTGAGGAGGTACTGTGACCAAGTCCAGCCCACGTCCTGGACTCCATAGGGCCCAGCCTGCACGTGTGCCAACACTGCCACCCAGGAGCCCTGTTTCAGTTGCTTTGTGCTCTATGTCTGAGATGCATAGGAAGTCTAGTGCAAATTCTTTAGGGGGCAGTGTGGTTGTATGTAACACTATAAAGAGCTTAAAATGCCTGTTCCTGGCGCTGCCCAATCCAAATAATGTACTCTTTAAAGCAGTGGTCTTCAAACCTTTCTCTGGAACGGGTTGCCCCAGTCAGATCCAGGTGTATTTGATGTTTCTTATCTCAAACACACCTGATGCAGCTAAACAAGGGCTTGATTAGTTGTATCAGGTGTGCTTGAGGTGGAACACGTCAAGTACCTGGATCCAGCTCGAGGTACCGGAGGAGAGCCCTAAGAACCACTGCTCTAAAGCATATGATGGAACAACTAGCATACCCAAATCGGCTGTGTTTCATTGTTTTAGACTGGGAGATAAACTGTTATCCTGAATAAAATAAATAAACGTAATTAAATGTAAGACAGACGGGCTAGCCACCGTCTCTGGCCTCCACACAGTCATCCAACTCGGGCCTCTGTTCTCCAGGTCGATGTCATTTTTGACGACGATTCCGGATTCCTGGCTGCGATCAAAACCTTCATGACCACAACCAAGAGACCTGTGATTCTGACCACTAGCGGTGAGCGCATTTTCTCCAAGAACCATTCAGCCAGTTTGTGATCTAGTGATGTTACAGTGCTGTGATCAACATAAATAAAATAAAACGCATCTAATCCTTGTCCACAGATCCTACATTTAGTGAGATGTTCGATGGAAATTTTGAGGAGATCCACTTTAAAACGCCTTCAGCGGTAAGTTCAGCGAGCCTTAGTGTGTGATATTTTTTTATCTGATTTTATTCATGCTTGCCGGCGTGTTTCAAAAGCGGTGTACGTGCCGACCCGAACAGCAGAAGGGCTTGCGTTGAGCGTTGAGCCGGTGTGTGTGTGTGTACGGACGAAGTGTAGCACAGTGGGTAAGGAACTGGGCTTGTAACCGAAAGGTCGCAGGTTCGATTCCCGGGTAAGGACACTGCCGTTGTACCCTTGAGCAAAGGTACTTAACCTGCATTGCTTCAGTATATATCCAGCTGTATAAATGGATACAATGTAATATGCTATGTAAATGAATGGTAAATGGACTGCATTTATATAGCGCTTTTATCCAAAGCGCTTTACAATTGATGCTTCTCATTCGCCAGAGCAGTTAGGGGTTAGGTGTCTTGCTCAAGGACACTTCGACACGCCCAGGGTGGGGTTTGAACCGGCAACCCTCCGACTGCCAGACAATCGGTCTTACCTCCTGAGCTATGTCCCCCCCATATGTAAAAAGTTGTGTAAGTCGCTCTGGATAAGAGCGTCTGCTAAATGCCTGTAATGTAATGGATAAGAGCGTCTGCTAAATGCCTGTAATGTAATGTAATGTAATGTGTGGGTCTCTGGTGGGTCACGCTCTTGTAACGGCCGTCTGGCAGGCGAACGTGACGAGCTACCTGCGGCTGCTGTGCCTGGCGGAGGGCGTGAGGACGGACGCGCGGGACCTCTCCTCCCTGCTGCGCTGGAACCGCGGCGACATCCGCCAGAGCCTGCTGCACCTGCAGTTCTGGGTGCGCAGCGGAGGGGGGCCGGGCCCCCACAGGCCCCTCCCGGCCCTGGAGCCCGCAGGTACGCACGGGGAGGGGAGGGGAGGGGAGGGGAGGGGGGGGGGGGGGGGGGCGGGGGTAGGGACGTCCAGCCAACGGCCCAGTTTCACCTGCGGGAACCTCGCCGGTTGCTGTAATAATGATGAGGGTGATGACAGCTTAACCATAGTCAGTGTAGTTGTAGTGCAAAGTGCTTACAGAGACATTAGAGTCGGGCTGGGAAATATGTCGATATCGTGATATGAGACTACATATCATCTGGGATTTTTTATATCGTAATATCGTGATATGGCGTAAGTGTTGTCTTTTCCTGGTTTTAAAGGCAGCATTACAGTGAAGTGATGTAATTTTCTGAACTTACCTGACTGTTCTAGCTGTTCTATTATTTGCCTTTACCCACTTAGTTATTACGTAGGCATTACTGATGATTATTTATCAAAAATCTCATTGTTTTATTTTGTGAAAGTACCAGTAGTCATCCCCACAATATCTTCACGATATCGAGGTATTTGGTCAAAAATATTGTGATATTTGATTTTGTCCATATCGCCCAGCCCTACGTTAGAGCGAAGTGAAAATGGCACTCCACAGTGGTGCAGCAGTGATGGCCAGCTTTGGGATGGCCTGGAGAAGCCTGCTTTAACGGGCCTGGGTTGCTGTGCTTTCCCCTCTGCGCGGTTTGCAGCTGTCACTCAGGGGGAGACGGGGTCTGCGGGTGCAGCAAAGCTGGCAGACGAGGAGCCGGCAGCCAGCTCCACTTCCTGTGACTCCAGATGCACCGAAAGCCTGCTGGGAATCCTGAACATCGATGGTCCACAGGACCTGTCTGACATGCTCAAGGTAGTTTGCCCTGCCTTGTCTTTAAGATTAGCCCAGGTGTTGTGACTATGAAATGC
Organism: Anguilla anguilla; assembly: GCF_013347855.1. NCBI lineage: Eukaryota > Metazoa > Chordata > Actinopteri > Anguilliformes > Anguillidae > Anguilla > Anguilla anguilla. The sequence goes on along the minus strand of NC_049202.1, from coordinate 69,526,395 downwards.
AAACCATCACTCACTGCCCTTGTACTGTTTAGACTGACTGATGATCTGCAGTCACAGATCTTAAGCTCATAAGTGGATTTTTCTAAACCCATTAAATGGATATCTGCAAAGTGTTTCTGTAGGGAAATGAACCCATCTCTGCCAGCCTGTGTCTGATCGAATGCCTTCTGTGTTCAGTGCTCATCCTCAGCAGAGCCACAGAGCAGCAGGTGTCTGGAGCTGCTGGTGGAGAGCTGGGGCAGGGGTGTGGACCTGCTGTACTCCAACATGGAAGCGCTCCTGCCCCTGCCCGTCTGCGCCCTGCAGCGACCCCTCCTCGGCCAGCAGGGGGCGCTCAAAGCGGAGCCGCGGAGCGCCGCGCCGGCGGAGGAGGAGGAGGCGAGCCCGGTGAAGGCGTCCTCCAGGATGCGGGGCAGGAAGCGCTCGGGTTTGACGGACAGGGATCTGTTTCAGTCCGACTCCGACTCGGACGACGGCTTCCTCTCCCTGCCGAAACTTCACGGCGCCCCCGCCTCCGAAGCGGAGGAGCCCTCCGCCGGCGCCGACGCGCCTCGGCCAGACCCCGCCGCGGAGGCGCCTCCGCCAGGACCCGGGCCCCTCCGGCCGAAGAAGGCAGACCTCTCCCCGGAGGAGCAGAGGCGCTCCGAGCTGGTCTCCAGCTGCCTGGGCTCCTTGGCGGAGTTCATGGACCACATGTCTTTCCTGGACTCGTCCCTGCATCACCAGCGCTGGCAGCCGGAGGGCGCCTGCAGGCCGGGGGCGTTCGGCTGGACGGGGGCCGCGGTGAAGAACGGGCTGTCGGACGAGCCGAGGGTGGAGGACGCGAGCGGGGCCTGCTGGGGGAGCTCCGCGCAGATTCGGGCCGCGGTGGAGAGCATGAGCTTCCGCAGGTGCCGGTCCAGGGTCTCGGAGGCGTGGGCCGAGCCCCAGGGGCTGCAGGCCGAGCTGGGGGAGCCAGGCGTCGGCCAGCTCACCCTCCCCGTGGGCCCCCACAGAACGGGCCTGAGCTTCTGCCAGACCAGCCCGTGTGAACCCACGTGAGTGCCTTCCTTCCTTCTCCGGCCTAACTTTTAGCGCTGTTTTGAGTGATAACATTTCCTATGATTACTCCCAACATTTAAATATTTTTATTTGAACTGCATTTGACAGGGGGAAATAGTCACACGGTGCTTTATTTCAGCAAAACTTAATTTTACGTTCTATCCTAACATGGTCGCGCATTAGATATGATCCCTACTTGATACATTAGTTTGGAGATTATTTGCCCTAAATAATTAGCTTTCAGTGTACTGAGTTGTGGTTTTTTTGTTTTGTTTTCCCTTCCCCTATTTCGCAGCGTGACGCAGAGGCGTTGCGACGTCATGAAGACCGTGCTAACCAGCAGAGCTTTCGGCACGCTAGGCAACAAGCCGGCCACGGCCACGGACTACCTGCCTTTCCTGCGTTCGGTCTGCCGGTCGGAGAGGGCGAAGGAGCAGGGCAAGGTGAAGCGCAGGTGAGCCGCCCTTCCCTGGTCTGCTGCGGGGCGTTTGTGCGCCGCGCACGCTAGCAGTTACCTGATCTCTAAATTCTGAAGGAAGCGCGTGTGAACATCAAAATGTGGCTTCTTCAGGAAGATCTGTGCGCTGGGTTGTGCGTCCTGGGCTAGAAGTCCTTCCCTTTCTTCGTCATTGAGCAGGTGCCAAGCTCTACACAGACAAGGAAACTTCACCACACTGACCTCAGCCAAATAATAGCGTATTTTGGTTCGTCATCATGTAGGATCATAGAATGTAAAAATTTATACCTTGAAAAAAAAAAAAAAAGTGAGGACTTGTGAATACACCCCTTGGTCCTCATTTCTATCCAGTTTTTATTATCTGTGATTATTATCCCTCATATCAAATATTTGGTTATAAAAAAAAAAGGCCTGTGACAAATTATGAATAAAAACAGGTACAGTAGACTGAAAGACTATTCAGGGTGTGGTTTTAGTCTTCGTGACTAAAGTGAGCAAGCCCTTTGTGTTCTGTGTGAACAGCTCGCCCACAAGCTTTAGGCTGGCATGTGAAACTACCTCTGGCTCTACCCACTACCTCAAATGTAGACAATTCTTTACTTTCTTTTTTTTATACTGCATACTGAGAAACCAAATGGCAGGGTAGTCACATGGTGTAGATCCAGCTACATTTTTTTTTTTTTTTTTTTAAAGTACTGGGGGCCAGAGGTACCAAGTGATTCAGTTTTGCTGTCTAGTGACGCTTGTCTTGTCTCCCTTCCAGGTTTCTGCATTATCTGGATTCTATTCACCTCGGCCTCTCAAAAAACACTGTCCAGCTCCTGGCAGCTGATTTCCCCTGATGTGAACACCGGTCTTCCTTTCTCATCATGTAATGTCTTCTTCCATGTAATCCTCTGTACAGTGATTTCCACAGGTGCTCATATACTATATGCAAGTCAGAGTAATTTTTTTTTTTTTCGGTTTGTTTTTATTCTTGCAGTGGCTTTGTACAGACGGCAACAAGTCGTATGTAAAGTTGTGTATTTTTGTACTGTTTAGCACTCTGATTTTTTTAAAAATATCAAATAAATTTACCTCTTGTTTGACAGCAAACTTCTAATACAATCATTGTTAAATCTCCAGCAGCTTCTATGTACAGATGAATTGAGTGAAGAAATTGAAATAAATTTTTGCATCTGTAAAAAGCTATAGGGCCGTTTCCCTTCCTGTGGTAAGGGGGGGGGGGGGGGACATGCGTTTCTTTCTGCTAAATGTGTAAGGCACTGACATTTCCTTTAAAAACTCCTCATTTCCTCACACGTGAGAAATCAAGGCTGGAGTGCATCCCTTTAAGGGTTTGAGTAATGTCGTTAAGTGGGTAAGGGAGTTTTCAGAATAAAGTTCACATCACCGAACTCTAACAAACTACACTGCTGACGCTGCACAGCTGAATGAGTTGGTGTCAGTAGATCAGCTGGACAAGCATCATGGCTTACCCTCAATACCCAACCTCTGAAGCAACAGTGTGCTAATATTGGACATCCAGGCAAATTGGGAAAATGCAAGAATTAACAACTAGGAACTGGAGGCGTATGTAAACCAAGAGGCGGTCGATACAAAATACTGTTGAGACGCCATTTTAATCAGTTCACACAGGCTTTGCAGTGTGGAGTGAGATATTGAGGGCACAGCCTGAGTGCATGATGGGACAGTTCTCTGCTGAACCGTGGCCTATGCTCCAGTGCAATGCTTTCTGAACGCTAGGGTTGAAAAAACGGGTAGATCTGGATTTTTACAAGAGCTGCTTAGAACAAAGTACAGGCATTCAGACCTTTGGTTCCAAAAAGGATCACAGAGTTCATATGTATTATGTATGACCCTGTTAGCTCCATGTACCAGCACTAGTACTGGATAGAAAGTGAGAAATGGTAAATGGACTGCATTTATATAGCGCTTTTATCCAAAGTGCTTTACAATTGATGCCTCTCATTCGCCAGAGCAGTTAGGGATTAGGGGTTAGGTGTCTTGCTCAAGGACACTTCGACACGCCCAGGGCGGGGTTTGAACCGGCAGCCCTCCGACTGCCAGACAATCGGTCTTACCTCCTGAGCTATGTTGCCCAGGAAATGAGGGAGGGAGGGGGGGTTGTCCTGTCTCACTCATTGAGTTTCTCGTAGAAAGCTACCGCCTGCAACAAGGCATCGCATAGTTCATCCCCGCTTTTCCGGACCCCTAGCTGGAATGCGTGCCTGTAGCGCACCACTAGGGAATGCGGAAATGAGACGCGCGGGCTCTTCTGCGTCACAGAGTCCGTCATCATCTGACGCACCATTTGCACTCCACTGGTCCGCGCCTCGCCCACCATCAGCCCGAAGTGCCGGCCCACCGCTGTGCGCACCATGTTGAGCACCTTGGGCGGAGCGTCCGGCTCGCTCCGCTGTCCCAGCAAGGCGAAGAGCATGGCCTCCACCGTCCGGAGGTGCGCCATCACGGGGTACAGGGACGTGTTCTGCACGGTGATCCCGCACTTCTCCACCACAAATAAATCGGCTTTCGGCATTCGAGACACCACCGACGAAATCTAAGGATGGGCCAAACAAAAGAACCGTCACATCTCGTTTGTTACTGGACAGGGCACAAAAAGCTCAAGTCACTTTTAAACTTTACCTATAAAAGGTTTGAGAATAGAGGTACTTGCAGGTTTTCCCTACTTACATCATCCAAGTATGCAGAAGCCATGTAAGTCCCTTTCATGAAGTTGTGACAGCTCTCCTGCTGCCAGTCTAGAACATTGAGACCGCGATCTACATGCGCCCACGCTATCTTATCCGTGCCACATACAATGGACACAATGCAGCTGGCCTCCTGTAAGACATTTATAAACATTGATTAAAGTACGTGGAAATATGAGGGATAGATTTTAAGGTTACGCTGCCGGATAAATCTCACCTCAAGTAACTTCCGATCAACCTCCGGCTTGATGAATTTAACAAGTTGAATTTTGGTTTTCCGCCTCTCCTTTTTTTCGGGTGGATTGAGGATGGAGTTGAAAACGATCATCGCTGTCTTGTGTTTAAATAGTGGTACATTTATTATGCTTTCCAGATCTTTAAACGGTCCATTTCTTGTCCTGTATTCCACTATGTTGACCGATTTTCGTCCTCTCAGGAGCTTGACCTCTGCCAGCTCATTCTCCGTGGCCGTGTTTAGACGTTGCAAAATGACAGCTCGCTGTTCTGTAGTGTAACGACAGTCCAGAGGCTTACCTTCATCTTCACACAACTTAGAGGACAGTGTAGAAGTCAACAGATCAAAATCTGCCGTTGAGATTCGACTCCTCCAGCAGCACGTGCAGTGGAGGTATCTGTGCTCCAGTTCTGGCAGAGAGCCCAAGAACCGGTGGAATAAGCCATGATGCCCTACAATAAAACATCAATGCACAGCAATGTGAAAATACTTGTCTATTTATTGAATACCCAGATAGCTTACAAACACATACATTTAGTTTATTGACACATACATTTAGCTAACCTGCGTTACGAAAGTAGCGTTACTACTTTTACGGTACTCAAGTAGTGAAAATATGAGATCCGATAGATTCTTAAAGTAACTGTTTGCAATTGGTATTTCCGAAGGTTACATTATTTACCATTTTTAACAACTGTAGACACAAGATGCCTGGCAATCCACATTTTTCTGTTAACATTACTCTGAGAAAACGCGTTAACGGAACTTCGTCCTCGATCTGTCCTCTAACTGCAAATATTTCGTGGTAGAAAAGAGAACATGCATTTTTGGTTCCGGGACAGTTTCGTTCCGCATGATTTTGCCGTTCGTGCTGTTTTGGCAATCGGATCCAATTGGCCCGAGTACCTTGTGTGAGGGACGTACAAATTCAACGGAATTCGACTAACTGATACCTGGAAGCAAATGTGTACTACTGTAACTCATGCTCTGCTATTCATGAGCTAGTACCTAATTTCATGTACCCATTCCAGAATAAACTTTTTGTTCTTAAATGCATTATATTCAATCAAATACACGAAATTAACTATATTCATTAACTTGGATCGTGTCTATACTCAATGTATTGCACCTTCCTTAGTTGTACATGTCTATGCGGTAGATATTTTGAATGCAAACGGCAGAATGCATTGATGGGGATTTTGAGATTAAATTGTGCAACGAAGTAACGCCCGTCAATTTCACTTCCCTTTATTCATACACGGTAGACCTAAATCATGTGGATGTTAATTTATGCTGTCGGGTTTTCGCAGAGTGAGAGGTAACAGAGAAGACTCAAGGGTCTATACCTAACCGGCGGCCATAACACTTCGTAAAATGGGGCATTCTATACTTCTTTATTAATAAAATCCTATCCCACCGGACTTTATGGAGCAAATCAGTAAACTTTCCAAATGACGACGCTGATTGCTTAAATTTTGACTGAAGTGGGACAGTTTTATATAGATATGGCCGATCGGGATCGAAATAAGAAAGTCCTCTTGGATTTGGCTAAACAACCTAACAACAACCGTTGCGCAGACTGCGGAGCCCCAGGTGAGTGAAGGGGGTCAGACGCATAGTTAGTAGTGTCAAAACACAGCTTAAACCAGCATGGCAATTTTAGGCTGTTTTAAGATGGAACTTTCAGCAGGGTTGTAGTAGCTGACTTTTTAAAATTGATTTTATTTTTTGTGCATATCTTTCTGCCACAACCGCAATGATGAAAGAAAACACGTTATTCTACCTGTCAAATAATTGTTGGCTATGTGTCAAATATTTAGGAATGATAAAGTATAAATAAGTTATAATTTCTTCTGGATAAAAATGTTGCCACTGTATTTGGATGTTATGTTTTCTCTTTTTTTCTCGTTTGCCTATCCCTCAGAGCCGGACTGGGCGTCCTATAAGTTAGGCATCTTTGTATGCCTGAACTGTTCTGGGACTCATCGCAATCTACCTGCAATCAGCCGCATTAAGTCCATACGTTTAGACTACTGGGATGATGACGTGGTGGAGGTACTCTTGGCCTATGGCGCGATATTTTTACTCTTGGGTGTACCATTGCTAGATCTGGGATCCTTTCAGAGAATCGCCCCAGAAATCAAGATGTTGGTCCTTAGTGGGATCATTCTGGACACCCTTTTACAGAGGGCTGTGCGTTTGGCTGAGTCAGCAGTTTGGACTATCAAGTTCCATATTCTGGGTGACACTTACACTGCAAGGTTTTCCACACCTTTTAATAAGTTTGCAGAGTTTTTTTTTTATTTCAAGTTTATTTCAAGTTTTTCAAGTTTTTTAACAGCAGAAACATACCAAAAACACAGAAGCGATTACATGTACTCTTTTACTTTTTTTTGTTTGTCTGCTTTTGCTTTGCTTTTCTGTATTTCTGTTTGTCTGTCTGTCTGTCTGCTTTTCCATTGTGTGCAATGCGTAGTTCATGAAAGCCAATGGTAATGCTGCAGCCGGGACTATTTATGAAAGAGCAGTTCCTGCCTTCTACTACAGACCACAAGAACATGACTGTGTGTGAGTAGTGCTCTTATTTTAAATTGAATCTGCCGAACAGTGCACTTTCTGCATGTTATAATGTAATAACAGGAGGCAAAATAAATGTGCATTACCTTACCTTACATTAACTTAGTAGAGGCATTTATCTTGCTTACAAAAATGAAGAACATCGGTGTTAGTCTCTGGAATATGAAAGTGCAATATCACCCAGAAGGCCCATTTGTAATCAGTAAATGTGAAGTACTGTTTCCTTTGAAAATTTAATATGTAATGCTTTTTTCTAAAATGGTTAAATGGACAGACTAAACGATTGTTATAATTTTGCCAATGTTAAAAACCTGTGTAAAAACATGGAGAGATCCTGAAATAAATGCAAGATATCTCTTAAATTGAATATTCATCAAAATATAATTAAAATTAGTATAGCACATGAAGGGACAAGTCCAATATTTAGTTGTGGTTAAGGTCAATTTTGAACAGTTCATTACAATAATAAACACAAACCAGTATACAGTAATAAAATTAAAACAGCAAATGCAAAAAAAAAAAACAAGCATTGTGTAGTTTCGTTTGCACAAAGTATGAATGATTGCAGTGTTTCAGGAAGTATAAAAATAACAACACAGCACATCAGATCTCACAGAGGAAGAGAACATACAGCGTATTGTTCTGAACTCAGCAAGTAGAACAAGAAAGGAGAAATTCCTAGGACAGTCTGTCTGCTTACTGGCAATGAAGTTACCACCGGAAGTTTCATACAGTGATTGAAGTTTTAACCGCTTAAAACATTGTTTTAAGCGGTTAAACTTCACACACAGATATACTCATTTTAGGCATGTGTGGTGCATGCTGACGTACTCTCAAGGGTGACATATATTATTATTTGTACCTTTGGGTCTGTGCCAGCAGTTTATTATCATTGTGCAAGTATTTGCCAGTAGGCTTATGTGAGATCAATTAATTTTGTGAGTGCTCTTGTCTGTGTGTACTTACACATGTATTTACTGGCAGTATTTATGATACGTATCAGTTGCAAGGGCCTCCAGATGCTGTGGAAGAAGGATTTTTAAAACTACTATTTGTCTACACATAGGTTGTCTGTTAGATTAGCATTTTTATGTATAATCACCATGCAGTTGATTTATCTTGAATGACTGACTATATTTGTGTGTAGTGTGTGTTTATCAGCCAATGGACTGCAGATATACATTTTATTGTAATGCCTCAGAAATCTTTACAGTAATTAAGATAAATTGATTTTTTTACATGTATACAAAATATGTATCTGTAGCTGAACATGCAGTCGAGCTATGGACACAACTTTGTTTTACAGTATGGTACTTTTTAAAAAATAAATAAAGAAACTGGGTAAAAAACATTGTTATTATCACAGGACTGGACAACTATGCCAAAGTGCAAAAAAAATTCAATTAAAATGTAACTAATGGATCATCTCTCCCTCCCCTCCAGAGTTTTGAGGGAACAGTGGATAAGAGCCAAGTATGAGAGGCGGGAATTCACAGAGGAGAACTCACACCTTCAACAGGCCTACTGTTCAGGTAAATATCACACACGAGTCCCGATTCACAACTGCGGAGCTATTCTCTGCCACACAGCGTCTCCTATGTCGATTACTGTGGCATCTTTAACACCAGTGTAATTTAGGCGTGATAGCTGAATGAAATATTGAGGAACGACTTGTTGTATTTCTTTATATGCCTTCCACACACAAAAAAAGAATAGAAATCTGTGTTGCAATTTAACATATTCTGAAAGCTAGTCTTTCCATCAAAACATTTCTAAGAGAGGTATTATTATTGCTTTTGCCCACAGCAAAGGGATAGTTACTTAGTACATGTAGATAAGTGAGGAATAACATTTTAGGGAGGAAATCACTGTGAATAAAGATTCTCATTGGGTCTCCTCAAGGCTTCTATGAAGGCACCCTGTGGAAGAAGGGGAAGGACAGCAAGCAGTTCCTGAAAAGGAAATTCATTCTCTCGGAGAAGGATTTCACCCTAAAGTACTTCTCCAGGGAGGATGTGAGTAGACTGGCTGAGCAGTGCTCAGCTTTAGTCAACCCCCGGCTGAACACGGTGCAGCCTGGGTGATGCAGTTCTGGGAGGAATGTAAGTTGTACAATTGTCTAACCCTCAGGAGTCGAAAGGCCCCAAAGCCGTTATCGCCATAAAGGATCTGAACACCGTTTTCCAGCCGGAGAAGATAGGCCACCTGCACGGGCTGCAGATCACGTACCTGCAAGAGGAGCACACCAGAAACATGTTTGTGTACCACGACAGTGGACAGGTGAGGCAGATCATTTGGAGAATCGGATACAGACCACAGAATCGCCTCAGGAATATTACATTACATTACATTACAGGCATTTAGCAGACGCTCTTATCCAGAGCGACGTACAACAAGTGCATAGGTTTCATGATGTAGAGGCGCAAAAGCGAATAGAATGGTAAATGGACTGCATTTATATAGCGCTTTTATCCAAAGCGCTTTACAATTACAATTACAATTGATGCCTCTCATTCACCAGAGCAGTTAGGGGTTAGGTGTCTTGCTCAGGGACACTTCAGCGCTCCCAGTGCGGGGATCGAACCGGCAACCCTCCGACTGCCAGACAACCGCTCTTACCTCCTGAGCTATGTCGCCCCTAATAGGAGATGGATGACAAGCCAAGCTTCCTGTTAACACTGGCTACAGGGTGGCATTTACGGTGGTGATTTCATGATTCGCAGGATTGCCAACGGAGTTTATTTTTAAGGACATATAAATGTGATATCGTAGGACACTCTGATATAATTGGCCTTAGATACACCACTTCAATGCCACTACACGTACACCGTGTTACACGGTTCTGTTAAGTTTCTTAACTGCCGTGACTGATGATCTAAAAACCAGTTTCTCGACTGGTTAGCAATGTTACCATCCATGGAAAAACAATAGAATAAAGACTGTATCCGTATGTATCATATGTATTGTTTAAAGTGTTCCTTCCTCAAGTACCTTCCTTATGCAAACGCACCTAGCATCCTCTGTTTACGTTCATATTCTCTGCTCCAACAACACACTCTACTCTACAAGGAGAACCTTATGTTCATCCACTATTCAGGTGACACATTTTGCCTCGACTTTTGATTATAGCTGGGCTAGTGTCACTGATCTTTTCATCTATTATAGGCCTAATAATGTATGTGGAACAGGGTGATCTATGTCATTCTGAGGAAAATGCTTCTACCCATAGGAAATTGTTTCCTGGTTCAATGCAATCCGGGCTGTACGGTTTTCTTATCTGAAGACAGCCTTCCCCACAGCTACTGACGATGAAGTGAGTGACAGTGTTGTTTTATGTTCATTTACTTCGCATCTTTTGGCTTTGCGATAAAATAGGTTATGGATGTTGACGGCTAAATGTGTTTTGGCATGGATTGTGTACTATTGTTATCTCCTTTACATAGATGTATCCATCAAGGACAAAGAACATATTGCCCCTTCATCATGGAGGGATGTGAAATATTTCTTATTTTCTTCTTTTAGCTAATACCCCGGATTACTAGAAGTTACTTAAAGGAAGGTTATATGGAGAAAACAGGTCCGATGGTGGGTAATGCATCAGGTATTCTCTGGACGCTGATGTTAACGTTATGAAAAGCACTTTTTATTTAAGCACGTTTTGTTTTATCATTTTATTCTGTGCCATCTTGTTTTTGTTTTTTTTGGCAGCAACGGGAACCGTTCAAAAAGAGGTGGTTCATCCTGAATTCAAATGACAGAAAACTGCTCTACTTCAAAACTCCGCTGGTACAGGATGCAATCTAGGTTTCTATCTAAGAAACTATATTCTTACCATCATGGCATGTAGAACTGCATGATGTGCATTTCTTATTTTTAAAAAAAAACTCTTTGAGGATATTATACTGAAAATAACTCACATCATTCTCAATGTGCCAGTCTTTACTTCCTGGACAAAGCTTCATAATGCATTCTAGCTCTCTCCCCCACTTACAATTGGCCATGTACATTCCAGCACTTATTGTACTTTGTATTGTCCTAATGTTGTAGCTTTTACTGCCCCCCTAGTTTGATTTAGCATAGGCTAGGCCAGAATAATGACCACTGTGTGAGCTGGACTTCTTGGCTATGAATAACTGTACAAAATGAGTATTATACCTTATCGAACCTGTGTTTTGTAGTTGTTCCAGTGACCTTGATATGCACTTTTGTACGTCGCTTTGGATAAAAGCATCTTCTAAATAAATGTAATGTAATATAATGTACTGGCCAAAGAAAACTCACCATTTAATTTTTAAATGGCTGTATATGCCGCTTTTACATGGACGAATGAAATCCACCGTCCACTTTATTCCACCTGAGTCCTCAATTTGGGCGACTTGTCGTCCCCCCTGCGTATAAATGCAACGCCTGCGTCTGCGCCTGTGCCTGTGCGTCTGCAGGATGCAGTGGAGCTTGGGTCGGTGTTCATAGGCACCGAGAGCCACGGCTACTCGGTGAGAGAGAGCCAGCCCCAGCGGACGCGGGGGAACAAGTGGAAGTGCGGCGTGACGGTGGAGACTCCGGACCGGCGGTTTGTCTTCATGTGCGAGCAGGAGCTCGACCAGAGGGAGTGGGTGGAGTCCTTCAGGCTGGTCATGTCCCAGCCCATGACCCCTCAGCACTACAACAGTAAGGGACGTCAGTGCGTGCGCGCATTAACCTTCTCTGAACACGAGCCTTAGTTCTCCTTGACTGTTGGGTCCTCATTGTGTGAGGAGCAACATTTCCAGAATGCATTGATAAAAATGGAGCATGTCGTCTGTGACATTACCTTTTTTGTGGTTGGGTCTTGGTGAGAAATAATTGTATTAATTTGTCAAAACGTGGATGCTTGGACGTTGAATAGCTGGCTTTAAGATGAATTATTAACATACAGTGTTTTCTTTCTCACATATAAATGTACTGAGAAAGCTTCAGAAAGCTTTCCGCTTTCTCAGAATAGCCCAAAAAAAAACAAGACTTGGCTGGTTGCCTTATACTATATTTAGCTGTTTAACCAATGCTCTTTTACAGATCAACTTACACATTCTTTTTACACACAATCCATATATACAGCTTGATATTTACTGAAGCAATTTAGGTTAAGTACCATGCCCGAAGGGTACAGCAGAAGTACCCTAACGTGGGAATCAACCTACAAGCTTGGAGTTACAAACCCAGTTCGCTAACCATTGTGCTGCACGGCCACCTAATAATGAAACTGTGGGCATCGCACCCTTGCCACACCGCAGCGGCACAAGGAGACTTCTGCTCCACCAACTGCGCCTCGATATACTCACAATTTGGCTTTCTCTTATTGCAGCTGAAGCCAATATGAAGAGGAGGAAATGACGGGAGAAATCGGGAAAAAAAAGACAAGAAGCAGAAGAAAAATATATGAAGAAAAAGGGAGGAAAAGAGAACAAGAAAAAAAAAAAAAAAAGACCCACTTGCACTCGTGCTTACTCCCAGAAAGCTCTCAGCTCTGATACAGAGGACACAAGATTTGGAGGAGTCACATGTAGGGGGAGACACTATAAAATTGATAACACAACCTTTCTCATGTTTGGAGATGAGCTACCTTGTTGAATAGTCTTGATGAAGATACAAACTGGTACTTTTAGCAGTATACATGCTGTCCCACTTTATTTTGGTTTTAAATTTCATCAGCTTGGACAAAAACTATGGCTGACATTCCCATAAATTCACATGTGGATCACCAATGATGGGCTGTTGGAAAATAGGTTTGGTCTGAGGCATGTTTAGCACGATGGACACAAGAACAGGCCTATACAATTTCTCCTGTTTATACATTTGTAGGATTATCATAATATCATAAGAAACTATGAACCTTTTTACAGAGCAGATATGCACTGACTGGAATTTTACGGTGGAATATGCTCAGATTGGCCAAAGATCATCAGGTGTGTATCTGAGGAAGATCCACTTGAATAGATGGAGGTTTGTCAGTGCCATGCTTTCTCTGCTGTTTAGGAAACATGGTCTCCGTTTGGCTATTACCTAACATGGTATGTTTTTTAAAAATATGCTCAGATTGAGGAATGCTTGTCTATGAAATGCAAGATAGTATTATCAATTCAGTTAGAACTCTCCGATACAGTATTAAAAGTGGCATACGTTTATTTTCCAGTTTGGAGCAAGATTGCGACAAGAATGTTACTTGAAATATATTTTAAATACTATTATTTGTGCATGCGCTTGTACAATACTCGTGTGTTTGGTATAAAAATGAGGATTTTACATTTCTTTCATGGTTTTCTTTGATTATCCTTTTCACAACAACATGATTATATTTTATTTCATGACAACATATTGTATTTCCGAATGCCTTTTTTCATTTCATAATGACACTTTCCCGAACTCCTTTTCATTTCATAATGAAAGTTTGTGAACAAGCCCACTGGACAAAAAACTCTGAAAATTGTTTTCAATTATAATCAGTAGCCTAATAGATCGCAAAAGATAAACCAACCAGTGGGTAGGTCCAGCCCGCTGGTTTTGAGTGACAGGTAGTCTTACCATTCGGAAATGTGTCATTATGAAATGTAAAAAGGCATTCGGAAATAGGCCTACAACACGTTATGAGAGAAAAAAATACATTACTTTATTGTGAAAAAGTGTAAATTATGAAATTTTTTATATATTATTTATATATTCCACATTAATTTATTGAATTATTTTTTTCATTTTGGCACATTTAGTTCTCCATACCAGGAGGTTGCGGTCATTTAAAAAGACGAAAAGAATTTGAACCAGCTGACCGTAGACCGTCGTGCGTAAAAAGCTTTCTGGGAAATTGAGTCAGAACTGTAGAAGTTATCAACGCTAGTTACATTACAGTTTCGGTTTCCTCGCAAATAATGACACAGAAACGACAGCAATGGAATCGCTGCCAAAGGACATATTTGTGAAGATAGCGAAAAGTCTTAAGTGTTGGATTTGTTTCGAGGTTTTTAATGACCCTGCAACATCATCTTGTGGTAAACACACTTATTGTTTGGAGTGCTTGAAAAAACACTGTGAAGGCAAGGTGAGAAGCTGCCCAGAGTGCAGGAAAGAATTTCACAAGGGTTATAAACCGCAGAAAAATATAGCTCTTTGTAATATTGTCAGTATTTGTTCTCGACCGTATCTGGACGACATTTTAAGCAATGAAGACTTGCCGTCCTCTGCCAAGAAACCAGAAGTCGCAGACGAAAGTGAGCATAATCTGGTAAGATACTCGCGATAGCTACGTTCTTCGAATTGGAAACTAGGTAGCCTACTAGCCTACAACCGAAGGCTTGAGTCCTAATGACAATATACTAAAATCGTTTGTTTGTTTCTAACGGTAAAATAGATTGCTTCATTAAAATAGAAGTCACGATGCAGGTTTTATATATCGCCCTGTATGCGTAGCCTTTGTTGTTTTGCGACAGCAGTGATGTTCACAGCGTGTCTTAATTTACAGCAAACACTGAAGAGAAAACTAACACACTTGACATCAGAAATTAAGAGCCTGGATGACATTCTTTCCAAAAAATGTAAAACCAAGGAGCAAAGCAAAGTAAGTAGGCTACCCTGTAATAGCGTGTGCTTTGGTAAAAACTTAGGTCTGTGTCTGTCAACGTCCAATTAACTCTCTAATGCGGTTACCCGAAACTGTATTTCAGGACATTGCCTCGGCATCAAATGAGAGAGAGAATTTAACTGATGGAAAAAATGCACCACAGTATGTGCCATGGGAATTACCCGAGGAGCGTCTTGAAAACATGACAAACAGCATCAGGCTAGGGCTGGAATGTTTGACTGACGCCCTCTGTCTGTTAGAACCGGTAGGTCTGTCTGCTAGAGCAGGTATCAGTAGGGTGACAATTCAGTAAAGTCTGAAAAACTCTTACTTTCAGTTTGCTGTGTGTTGTAGGCCCCTATAGGAGTTATTTATTCAGTTGCGTAAATTTGTCTTTGTCCAGGTATGCACCCTAAGGTTGGATTGTTTTTTATTAATTATTTTCTCTTCGCTTGTGCTTGTTGTGAGTTACTTATAGAGCACTGATTGACATCCTAATTTCTATATCCCTTAATTAGTTAGACGTCCCTTCCCAGGATGTTGACTTGGGGCAAAATTTGGGAGAGAGCCTGCAAGAAAATCCGCTCCCAGCAGAGCTGTCCACTGTTGCATGGCAACAACAGGACGCCGAGCAGACACCTGAGCAACCTGTTACTCTGTTGCAGCTTGAAGGTACTGTGTTGCTGATGTTTTGTGGCGCAACAGGTGATAAGATTGAAATGTTGAAATGAAGTGAAATATGGCCTAAATTAATATTGTTTTGATGCCAATTTCATGGGTGTTTCAATCTGACTCTGGTGGTGGTGTGTAGTCTTGCTTTCAGAAGACAGTTAAAGACAGAGAGTGTGTCTGAGGCCTGCACATACACAGGGAGATTGTTCCATAAGACAGGGGCTGTTTGAGAGGAGGTTCCACCACCCATTGTAATTTTACATATACATGGAATTTTCACATAACCAGCATCTTGTGAACTAAGTAATCTTGGAGGTGAGTAAGGAATAAGTAACTCACTGAGATAGTCAGGGGCTAAACCATTCAAAGCTTTATACGTTAACAGCATGATCTTATAGTCAATTCCAGATTTGACAGGCAGCCAGTGAAGAGATTTAAGCACTGGACTGATATGCTCCCATTTCTTAGTTCTAGTAAGGACCCTGGCAGCTGCATTCTGTACAATTCAGAGATGTTTTAAAGCCAAGTTGGTGCAGGCTGACAATAAAACATTACAGTAATCAAGCATTTTTTCAGCACACTGGAGAGATCTTCCTTAATTTAGACATGTTCTTTAGGTGGAAGAAGGCCACTCGTATGATATTATTCATGTGGGCCTGAAAGGAGAGATCTGAAGCAAAAGTTACACCAAGATGCATTGGTGAAGATGGTTGATTTGGAAGAAGAAACCAGTTTGACTAGTTCACTCAGAAGTATGGAAGTAAAGGATTCCAGTCGCGTTTGTGACATCAATAAAGCTGTTGTTGACTAGTATGGAAGCAGATATATTTTCTCCAATTCCTGTTATTTTACACCAAAATAAAGTCGAGAAATCACTACTGCTACAAGAAGCTGTAATTTGAGGTGTAGCTGCTGCATGATTATTAGTTAAATCAGCGACTGTTTTGAATAGGAACTGGGGATTCCGATTTTTTTTGTATAAACTTTGAAAAGTAAGTAGATCTTGCAATGGAGAGAGAATGCTTATAGGCACCAAAACTCTCTTTCCAGGCCAGGTGATGTACCTGCAGTTTAGTGGAAGGCCACTTGCGTTCCAGTTGGCGTGACATCTGTTCAAGAGCCCTTGTATGCTCAATATATCAAGGTGCAAGTCTCCTCTAAATAACCTTTTTTATTTTTAATGGAGCAACTACATCAAGGGTTATACGTATCGCAATAGCCAGTCGCTCTGCCAGATCAACAGTAGACCAGGAGGAAGCTGAAACGTCTAAATCAAAGTATTCCAGAATCGTATCCCGGAATACTTGATACTTTTACTTATTGTATTACCACACAGACTGGGCCACTGAGCAGGGCGGGAATGTGAATAACACTTTCACTGAACAAAGGCATTCCAACTCTTACCAGTGATTGGTCAGCATAATGAGGTGAGGTTACCTCACCCCGTCTTCTTCTATAATAATAATAATAATAATAATAAGAAGAAGAAGAATAAGAATCGTCAGGATCATCATCACCACCACCACCATCATCGTCTTCATTGTCGCTACCGCAGGCCTGTGTGTTTCGTGCTGACGACAGAGTGTCATGTGTCACCACAGGAGGCCCGTCAGATTCGCACGGTGAAGAACAGGGCGTTTCCATGGAGCTGGGGACTGAGGCAGAGGAAGCTGGGCCATCAGCTGGGCTGAACGATTGTAAGTGTTAGCGAAAACAGCGCACAACACAGCTACATACTCTATATGCAGAGGATCATTTGGTACGGGATAGAACTTTTATTTAGTACCGTCATAACAATGATGTGGATGTGACGTGTTTGATATGTTCCAAGGGACCGTAAATAAAAGTGCAGACGCTTAGAGCTATAACAGTTCATTACGTACAAATCAATGGAGATTTCTGAGGTGTATCGCAGTTTGTAAAATGAAAAGGCACATTGATTGAAGTAATTGGTCAGGAAGAAAGCTTTCTGTTTGTGGGGAGTGGTTTTCTGAATCGGTAGGCTTGAAATGACACCAGGAAAAATTACAATTTGATACACTAAGCCCTGTGCCAGAAAATAAACATTACTTGTCTCATGTGGTGTGAAACATTTATATTTCTGATATTCTGTAGTACACAATGAAGAAGAAAATTAGACAATGTAATGATGGTAAAATAACATAATTACAGTTTTTAAATAGATGAATACCTTGTAGACCTTTGTGACAGTGTACACCAACAACATTTTCTATTTGGACTAAAAACAGTAAAAGCTATAAGTACTGACAGTATCCATTAGAATGAAATCTATTGCTCCTCTATCACTGCTGTTGTACCCTATACTGTAGCATGTTAACATGATTTAAAATTCTATAGTCTTTTCAAAAAAATGTTCCTTTTTGTGTACGGTGGCCTGCGTGGTACATGTGTGTCTTCCCTCCTGTGCCCCCCCCCTGGGCAGGTTTGGAACGTCTCTCCTTCAGTCCTCAGCTGGCGCACAAGTACCTGATCTTCTCAGACGACAACCGCCGAGTCCAGGTGCGGAGACGGAGCCTCGGGCGCCCGCCGTCTCACACCGACCGCTTCGACGTCAGCCAGGCGATGGCGGACCAGGAGTTCAGCAGCGGCGTGCATTACTGGGAGGTGGACACGTCCCAGAGCTCGGGCTGGGCCATCGGTGTGGCTTACTCCGGACTGGGCCGAGGGGAGAAGCTGGGCCGCACCCCCAGCTCCTGGTGCCTGGAGTGGAGCTCTAGTAAGCTGTGCTATTGGCATGGCAACCACAGTGAGCACATCAAGCACGAATGTCCCAGCAAGGTCAGAGTCATGCTTGATATGGACAGTGGCTCCCTGGCCTTTTCCAGCACGACAGACAACCTGATTCTGTTGCACAGTGTAGAGGTGCAGTTCACCAGACCTGTGAGACCAGCGTTTTGGCTGTACGGGCTAAAGCCTGGAAATTCTTTGGCTCTCGTTGTACCCTAGGTGTAGGTAAAAGTCTGGCTCTGACTTGTCAAATGTATTGTTTTGCATATATTATATTTTTATATGTGAATGGTGTGTGTACCCTGTGATGAATTTGCGACCTGTCCAGGGTGTATTACTGCAACTTGTGCAATGCATGCTGGGATAGGGCCCAGCCCACCCCCCCACCCCCCCCCCACCCCCCCCCACCCCCCACCCCCCCACCCCCCATCCCCTCCTCGGGCCCTAACCAGGAATAAGTGCGTCAAATAATGGATGGATCCATAGATTCAAATTATATTTTTCTAAACATTTTAAAAACTTTTTACTATCTACTTTTAAAGGCCCTACGTATATCTACTTTTTAATTGAACACAGTTGTGGTTTTATGGGATTTCACTGAGTTATGTTTAAGTCATATTGCAAAGGAAGGTTATCGTTAGTGTTTTGTTTTATGCATGTATGTATGTATGTATTCTTGTCATGAAATAAAAGGTTGAGTCTATTTGTATTTGTTTTCTTCTCTGATGGATTTTATCCTCTAAACAAGGATTGAATGCACTGTGAGTATAGTGTTATATGATAACTTAATGTATGCTAAATACTTCATAATAAGATTGAGCTTGATATACTGTATACATAATACATACAATATGGCAGTCACCCAATGTGCTGATGTAAAATTTAGATGCATATAATCCATGGATGTTCTGTTAATAGCTTGTGTAACTTATATAACAATAATTGCATAGACATAGGCTGTCATTTTGACAAATTTGCGGTATATACAAGTAAATAATTTTTTCTTAAATAATATTTAAAATATGAATGTAAGCATATTTGTACTATTTAAGTATAGCTACAAAGACGAGACCCGAGAAATTACCGGTTCAGATTCAATGAAGGGAATCTTTTACCTTTAGATTCAAAGGTGATAGAAATGACAGAATATGTAAAATAACAGCATGTGTAGAAACTTTGATCTGGCCCTGATTTGTAATATGTCATTATACACACCCCTTTTCTGTGTCCTCTGTTCTGTGGTAGCATGCGACTGAAACTGGACCAGCTCTCAAAAATGATCAGTTTTTACTTGTTAATTTGTTAAATTTGTTACTTTGTTATTATCACCGGCCATTATTTTATTGCAACACATCAGACGCAAGTGAGCTAAACTATTTTCATAGTTTGGGAAGTTCTTGCGTAGTAAGAAGCTAAAATCTCAGTAGGAATGTCCCTTCCCACTCGCCGTCGGGGTACTGGAAGTCGGCGGCAGGAGGCGTGCGCGCGGAACATTCAGGAGACCACCGCAGAATGTCATAACTAGCTAGCCATCTGAGATTAGCAGAAGGCGCAGTTTAATTGGGCCCTTCTGAAAATGCGGATCCTATTGTTTATTAGTAAAGATAACAGTTAAGCTTATTCTTAATTAACGGACACTGCTAAATCACCAGAAGAGTCGGAATCCCTCCGTCCGGTTTGTCCTACAAACAGTGCCGACACTTTGGGGTTGTATAAGTGAACTGCGTAAGGCCGGATTAGCTAGCTAGCTAGCTAAAGTACTGTGCAGTCGAGGAGCCTAGATGTTTTTCAGTTAAATAATTCACGTGTTTAATCTGTTGACGAACAAGGGGTTGAAACGATGAGGAAGGACGTAAGGATATTACTCGTCGGGGAGCGTAAGTTTCACTCTTAACATGTTGCCATGTTCCTGAACTTGCTCCCTACAGTCTGACAATGCTAGCTGTCTAGCAATGTAGACAGTAATTAGTTGCCTAATTAGTTGATGCAGCTGTATGATACCAAATGCAACACATGAATGATTATCGGTCAGTATGTTGATAATCGACGGAGCCCACTGACATTCGTTCGACATTAAGGAATATTTAACTTGAGTGTGCTTGCTATAAATTAGTCTAGCTAAGTTGTTAGAGTAAATAACTTTGTTGTTGAAGTTCCCTAACCGGTTTGTGCTTCTCGTCCACGTTCTTTTACTGGGTTAACTGATTATCAAGCTGATGACATAAATGTAAATAAGCCGTAATGCAGTTAGGGGTCTCTGTCTGTGCATTATTTTGAATCACAGTTAGACTAAGCTCTCTTTAGCTTTAGATGATAGCGAGCTAGGTACTGTAACTCGCCGAGTTATGGATTGGCCAAATATTCAAATTTAGAAATCAGGCATTGACTAAGTAGCTGGCTATTTCGTCGTATACGTCGCTTCCGACAAAGTATTGTACAATATATACATGGTGTACTGTTTTGACTGACCTGCTAATGGAGGAGCTTGCGATTTTATGGATGCTTTATGTATGCGCTATAATGGTATACAACCCTACACACCTTATTGACGAGTAAAGGACAAAGCCATGGATCAGTTCAGCTCCGGGGTCAAAATCCACACTGTGCGCTTGTTCGTTTACTGACATGCTTGCTGTGTTCTGTTATTTACGCCGTGTTTAGCCGTGCTGCCATACGGCTATCTGTAAGCTTGATTCCAGCGTTTTAATTCAGTCACTATAAGGCACGCATAACTTTGCATTGCAGGCGATGCCCACGCGCATTTTTGCCGATTGGGTTTAAGTTCTGTTTCGGAACAAATGGAACCTCACTCACAGAGTGAGGTCCGTGTCCTTCTCTACTGAGATCTGTCTCCATTCTTCTGTCCTGCATCTATTTCTGAAGTCTAGACTATTTTTTTATGTTTTGTGCTGTGATGCCTCTGCTCATTGGCCTGCGTACACTTTACTTTTAGTGTTGTCTACATTAAGTATCTGTGGTGAAGGACTTGGTCAAAGCTTTGCCCTCTTAGCTGTGATCTGTGTGCCACACAAGTTCATGTCTCATTATTATCAAGCAGTTGACATGCTGGCTTAATTTTGTGGTAGTGTTTTGACTGCCTGTTGTAGACCATCTGGTCTGATTCTTGTCTGGAGTGTTTTAATTAAGTCTCACCACTGACCGCCAACAGTCCAGAATTGGGCGCCTTTATGTTGGCGATTGCTCAGGTTACTGAAAGAAGGGCAAACCATTCTGCAGGTGTTGCTCATTTGTTTAAAAATACCTTTGCAAATCTCACCACTGACCTTTGCTGAGAAATACATGCAGACATCGCCCATAGCCTATTACATGGCTGAAGTGGACAAATTGAGTAGTGGACTACTCTGATCTGAGACTTCATGGAACAACAGGATTTATGTTAATGGCGTTCATAGGCTAGCAAGGGGCATTAATCCCTCTAAACAAAGTTGAAAAACCAGCAACCCAGTACTGTCATGCATGCATAGTTTCCTGCTGTCCTGATAGAATTCCCAAACTAGCTCTTTCAGTCGTGCAATCCAATCATTCTTTGTTTTAATTGGCTAAATAAATCACGTCCCTTTCATCTCAGTTTATGATGAGGGACGGTTATGATATAAAATGGCTGCAGTGCATAACAGGTGGATTATACTCACTGGTGGTGGTTGAGATGAACCCCCATCCTCTTCACTATAATGTGCTTTGAGATCAACGAAAGGAGCCATGTAGAGGAAATGTATCCCCCCTCATTATCACCTGCAGTATTGTGTTACAAACAATGGACGTCTTGCCCACAACTACCAGCGTTATGGGTTCCGACTCATAGAACCTTCTGTCATTTTAACATGCTTGATGTAAAAGTGCCTGCCTGCATGCTTGTTACGGGTTCTTGACCCAAATCTGTCCCACTGAGTAAAGATGCAGTTGGTACCATATTTAACTCTTTTTGTATGCCCGAGAAGCATTCTGTAGAGCTGTGTCAGGGCTGTGCTGTCACTGACTGCCTGGTGAGCTCCAGATTTAGGTTTTGCCCTGTTTAGGCTGTGTTGTTTTTTTTGCATGGCGTATTGCCACTGAAGTAAGCCGTGCCATTGCCGTCCTTGTTTTTAACAGCCAAGGTGGGGAAGACGTCTTTGATCATGTCATTAGTCAGCGAGGAGTTCCCAGATGAGGTATGGAATTCTCTAAACATTCCAGCTTTGCTTGCGAAAAGTGTCCTTGTGAGTGTGGGGTGGACTGCGGAGTGGACTGCTAAATTTGCGTGCCCCCCCTTCACAAGTCCAGAGCTCTACCCATGTTTCCTGTGAAACAGGTTCCTCTACGTGCTGAGGAGATTACCATTCCTGCGGATGTCACTCCAGAGAGAGTCCCCACTCACATAGTAGATTATTCAGGTAACAAAATCAGTCACAGATTAGCATATTGTATGCGGAGAACTGGCATTAAAAAGCCGTTCCATTATTTTTGCATTTGCAAATCACAGGTGTAATGTTTTGTTTTACTTCTGCAGAGGCAGAACAAACAGATGAACAGCTATTCCAAGAAATATCAAAAGTAATACTTTTATGATTATTTTTCCAAATAAAAATAAAAAATATATATATAGTTATGATTCTGGAGGTAATAAATGTTCTTCTTCTCCTTTGCAGGCAAATGTAATATGTATAGTGTATTCCGTCAACAACAAAAAGTCTATTGAGAAGGTGAGTTTAGCCGTTTCTTGTATTTAGCGCACAGGCTACGTTCAGCATTTTCTTTGCTGTGAATGTCTGTATTACGTTTAATACTTTCTGCTTTTATATTTCTTCTGTATTTTCTTCTCTGCTAGCATTTATCGCTCTGCATTTGTTTTTCTCTTGCAGGTAACCAGCCACTGGATTCCACTCATAAATGACAGAACGGACAAGGATAGCAGGTGAGTGGTGCATTTATTGTGAGGCAGGAGACTATACGTATGACCTGTCTGTGCAGTGGCTGCAATGGCTATGCTTCGCTAATGGTATTTATGTGTTCTGTATCAGGAGCAGTCTGAGCACTCTGGGGGTGGGGGCGGGGTTTACAGAGGGTGTGAGGGTGTTGTATTACGTGACCACAGCCACGAAGCATGTTGTGCGGGTTTGCCCGTGTATCTGGGTTAAGTTTAGTCTGCAGACGTGACACAGGGCTCGTATCTTTGAACCGGGAGTAATGCAGCCTCATTGCATTTTACACAGCCTCTTGTTTCCCTGCCCAGGGAAGCTGCCAAGTTTCGCTGTGCGCGAATCTAATCGCAGAGAGAGCACACGGTGGAGGAGAGGAAAGCCCTGTGATTGACGGCTTTACTGCAGCCATATCAGAGTTGGAAATGACTCTGTGTTTGGGCCTCCCTCAATAAAAAAAAAACCCAGCGCACAACAGTGCTGTACTTTTTACTTTCAAGTCTCTGTAATTGAATGAACGAATCACGTGATCTGGCCGATTGTAAAGGAGGCCGGCGCGGGGCTGCGGAACTCGCAGCGTTTGCTCACAGCGGCTCTCGGCTCTTGTTTTTGGGACGCAGGGTACCCCTGATTCTGGTGGGGAACAAGTCGGACCTGGTGGAGCACAGCAGCATGGAAACCATCCTCCCCATCATGAACCAGTACACCGAGATCGAGACCTGCGTGGAGGTGGGAGCCCGTGCCGTACGCTGGTTTGCGTGTCGCTGGAGTAAGAGTTCGCGCGACCCGGCGGTCCCGGCGGTCCCGGCGGTCCCGGCGGTCCCGGCGGTCCCGGTGGTCCCGGTGGTCCCGGTGGTCCGCTTACCCCCTTTTGGCTACGTGTCAAACTGTCTGGGTCGTGTGTCGGACATTTCTGTAGTCGCCTCGCTCTAGTGTCACATGACTGCGTGTGTGCAGTGGTGCTGTCGCGTCAGGGAGGAAATGTCACCGATCTCCTGTGGAGGACCAGTCAAGGAACCCGCAGCGTTCGTTTCAGGCTTCAAGGAGTGGAGCTGCAGTCGTGCCAGGACTTTGAAAGTTTATGTTGCTTGAAGGAACTGGGTGTAACTCGGGTTTATAAGTGAGGTGTGTGATCACTCTGTGTTTGTGCGAGGGGAGGCAGCTCCAGTCTCTGTTGAAACGGGTCAGTGATCTGTTCCTCGGGAGGAAATTGAAATTGTCGTTAATGCTCGCTGCTAACTCGTGGCGCTTGTGCAGCCTCTGTTTTCATTCGGAGGCTGCTTCTGTTGTTTGAACGGCCCTGTGAAAACATTTACATTCCGCAGTCTCCCGAACGTCCCGCGCGGCTGAAGTTGCAGGACCAGGACTCGTCGGGCGTGTCCAGAAACGCCTTTCAGTACGGGGCGTGTCCCGCGCCGCTGCTCGGCTCGGGCGTGCGCCGCGCGTCGCTGCTTTCGGTCGCGGACGGCTTTGCTGATCAGCTTTCTCTGTCTGAGCAGTCTGACTGATCCTGTCTCCTTAGCCCCTCTCTGCGTAGACGTGAGCCCTGACCTGACCCAGGTCCTTTTAGGATAGCCACTTTTTATAGAGAGACTGGACTGTGTTCCCATAATCCTTAACATTATGTTACGTTACAGGCGTTTAGCAGACGCTCTTATCCAGGGCAACTTACACATGACACTTTTTTACATAGCACCTACATTGCATCAATTTATGCAGCTGGATATACACTAAAGCAATGCAGGTTAAGGACCTTGCTCAAGGGTACAACGGCTGTGTCCTACCCAGGAATCGAACCTGTGACGGTTACAAGACCAGCTCCTTACCCATTAATCTTACCTGGTGTCAATTTTCCAGACCCTAAAGTGGAGAGAATTCAAGGAGTTCTCACTATCAGAAAAAGTGAACCTCCTAGCCTTAGGCATGTACGACTGGTTACTGTGTTACATTGATGTGTGGATTCAGCATAAAACTCCATTCAGACCTGCAGCTGAATCCTGGTCCTTCTATCGCATTCATATGCATGTTTTATTGAAGGGAGTTTGGATTCGATGTCTGATTTCTGTTTTTCGCTATCTCGTTGTGAACGTCGGCTGTTGTGTTTTTTGTTTTTTTGTTTTTTTTTCCCCGAAAGTGTTCGGCCAAAAACCTGAAGAACATCTCGGAGCTGTTCTACTACGCCCAGAAGGCCGTCCTGCACCCCACGGGACCCCTGTACTGCCCCGAAGACAAGGAGGTGAGAGCGGCCCCGTGCCAAGCGCCCCCGCTGCGTACTGAGCACCTCCAGACCCCGCTGCAGTGCCTGTCATTCATTTATCACACGCTGCGTCTGTGCCTCCTAAAAAAACCGCCTCTGGTCTTCATGATTTACTCCTGGCTGAAAGGCAACTCTCACTTCAATAAGAGCCTGGCTCTGGAGGAGAACGGTGTTGCTGAATGGGAGGGAAATAAAGCTTTCCGTACTGCATTTGCCCTGCTGTTGAAATGCTGTAGGGCAGTGGTCTCAAACTCAGTGCCACGGAGGGCCGTGTGTATGCTGGTTTTTATTCCAGCCTCAGATCTTGATTATATAATTAGTTCAATTATTTGCTGAATTAGGGATGCCGGTTTGTGCACAATGGTGACCCGACGTCTACGGTGAGCCGCACTGTCTAAATAAAAACTTGCTCATATTCTGTGCTTCAATGCAGTTAAATGCGTATGGCTGAATGCGTAATTGGACTCAATTAAGGCGGCATTAATTGGTTGGAATGAAAACCTGCGTACACGCGGCCCTCCATGGCAACGAGTTTGAGACCACTGCTGCAGAGTATTCGTGCGCGCTCGCAGATTTTGGTCGCACGTTCGGCCAGAAGACGGCGTGTTTGTGCGTTCGTCTGGAGTGACGGTGCGTATTTAAGCGTGTTTGTGCGTTCGTCTGGAGTGACGGTGCGTATTTAAGCGCGTTTGTGCGTTCGTCTGGAGTGACGGTGCGTATTTAAGCGTGTTTGTGCGTTCGTCTGGAGTGACGGTGCGTATTTAAGCGTGTTTGTGCGTTCGTCTGGAGTGACGGTGCGTATTTAAGCGTGTTTGTGCGTTCGTCTGGAGTGACGGTGCGTATTTAAGCGCGTTTGTGCGTTCGTCTGGAGTGACGGTGCGTATTTAAGCGCGTTTGTGCGTTCGTCTGGAGTGACGGTGCGTATTTAAGCGTGTTTGTGCGTTCGTCTGGAGTGACGGTGCGTATTTAAGCGCGTTTGTGCGTTCGTCTGGAGTGACGGTGCGTATTTAAGCGCGTTTGTGCGTTCGTCTGGAGTGACGGTGCGTATTTAAGCGCGTTTGTGCGTTCGTCTGGAGTGACGGTGCGTATTTAAGTGTGTTTGTGCGTTCGTCTGGAGTGACGGTGCGTATTTAAGCGTGTTTGTGCGTTCGTCTGGAGTGACGGTGCGTATTTAAGCGCGTTTGTGCGTTCGTCTGGAGTGACGGTGCGTATTTAAGCGTGTTTGTGCGTTCGTCTGGAGTGACGGTGCGTATTTAAGCGTGTTTGTGCGTTCGTCTGGAGTGACGGTGCGTATTTAAGCGTGTTTGTGCGTTCGTCTGGAGTGACGGTGCGTATTTAAGCGCGTTTGTGCGTTCGTCTGGAGTGACGGTGCGTATTTAAGCGCGTTTGTGCGTTCGTCTGGAGTGACGGTGCGTATTTAAGCGTGTTTGTGCGTTCGTCTGGAGTGACGGTGCGTATTTAAGCGTGTTTGTGCGTTCGTCTGGAGTGACGGTGCGTATTTAAGTGTGTTTGTGCGTTCGTCTGGAGTGACGGTGCGTATTTAAGCGTGTTTGTGCGTTCGTCTGGAGTGACGGTGCGTATTTAAGCGTGTGCTACCCCCCGTTCGTCTGCAGATGAAGCCTCCGTGCGTGAAATCCCTGACGCGCATCTTCAAGGTGTCGGATCTGGACAACGACGGGGTTCTCAATGATAACGAGCTCAACTTCTTCCAGGTAGGGGGGGCCCTTCCTCTTGTGCCGCGCTCATCCGAATTGTAAATCTGTCGCTGCGGTGCGGTGTCCCGCACGTGCTGTGCTGCGGGCGGGGCAGACGCCTCGCACGTTTCCCTGTGTCAAAGCACACCTCACTGCCCAAAATGTGCGTACTGCACCCCTGTACCATCTGCACAGTGGCGATGGTGGAAATAGTATATGTGTGAGTGTATGAGTATATGCTTATGAGTATGAGTGTGTGCTTTTCATCAAATTTCTGTCGAAGATGTGCTCTTGTGCTGATGCATTATTTGTATGAAAAGTATACACCCCCCCCATATTAAGTGGGAGACTGAATGCCTCAGGGCTTTTGCTGGAGTCTGTATCTGTCCCCCTGGAGTTCAGCGTGGAGGGGATTGATGCCTCTGGCCTCTGCTGCCCAGTGCTGATGCGGCCCGTTGTGTGTGTGTGTGTGTGTGTGTGTGTGTGTGCGCGTGTGTGTGTGTGTGTGTGTGTGTGTGTGTGTGTGTGTGTGTGTGTTGCAGAGAACGTGCTTTAATACCCCACTGGCACCTCAGGCCCTAGAGGACGTGAAGAACGTGGTGCGGAAGAACATGAGCGATGGGGTGCGTGACAATGGCCTGACTCTGAAAGGTGAGCCGGGTCCCCCGGGCCTCCTGCAGTGCGCCTGAGTCGGTCTGATTGGGTCAGAGTCGGTCAGAGTCGGTCAGAGTCGGTCAGAGTCGGTCAGAGTCCATCTGGGTCAGTCTGAGTCAGTCTGAGTGGGTCAGAGTCAGTCTGAGTCTGTCAGAGTCTGTCAGAGTCGGTCAGAGTCGGTCAGAGTCGGTCAGAGTCGGTCAGAGTCGGTCAGAGTCCATCTGGGTCAGTCTGAGTCAGTCTGAGTGGGTCAGAGTCGGTCTGAGTCGGTCTGATTCAGTCTGAGTCAGTGTGATTTGGTCAGAGTCGGTCAGAGTCGGTCAGAGTCGGTCAGAGTCGGTCAGAGTCGGTCAGAGTCGGTCAGAGTCGGTCAGAGTCGGTCAGAGTCAGTCAGAGTCGGTCAGAGTCAGTCAGATTCGGTCAGAGTCGGTCAGAGTCAGTCAGAGTCTGTACAGAGAGCTCATCTACTCCCGGCCCACGCTGCTGAAAATGGGCGTGCCTCACACAGGTTCTGACACAAGCTGTGACACAGGTTCTGACCCAGGCGCTGATACAGGCTGTGACACAGGCTCTGACACAGGTTCTGACCCACGTGCTGATACAGGCTCTGACACAGGCTCTGACTCAGGTTCTGACACAGGCTCTGACCCAGGCGCTGATACAGGCTCTGACACAGGCTCTGACTCAGGTTCTGACACAGGCTCTGACACAGGTTCTGACCCAAGCGCTGATACAAGCTCTGACACAGGCTCTGACACAGGCACTGATACAGGCTCTGACACAGGTTCTGACACAGGCTCTGACACAGGTTCTGACATAGGCTGTGCTGCCCTTTCCTCAGGTTTCCTCTTCCTGCACACACTCTTCATCCAGAGAGGACGGCACGAGACCACCTGGACGGTGCTGCGCAGGTTCGGCTACGACGACGACCTGGAGCTCACGCAGGACTACCTGTTCCCCCCGTGAGTCTGTCATCATACGCCTTCTGAAAAACCTGCTGGTTCAGCAGAGATCTATGGCGGTGGGATTAGTTCTAATAGAAAGCCATCTGAACGGTATACTTGCGCTTTTTCTGCAAATCGTCGGATATCCTCATGTGTTTATTCTGTTTAGGCTGCTTAAGTGTCTTATTGGGCATTTCATTAACCTCATTACCTCATTACAGAAGTGTGCTGTAAGGCGTGATTGTTTTATAGGGTCATTTTTGCAATATGTATGTTTGAATCCATTAAATTGACAGTTTGTTGCAATTTCTACTGTCTGTGGCTCAGCTGTAAGATGGAAGATAAAATAAGTCATTTCGTCAAGCCTCCTGTGGTTTTGGGTGTGTGACTTAAAACTACCAGGACGCAATCTACCTGTAGACTGAGGATTTTCTCTTAAAAATTGTTAGTGTGCAAAATAAATCTAAACCTGAATCTAAACTTGTCAGAAGCTGTGTGTGTTAAACAGAAAAGCATGCAGTTTGTGCAGTAAAGGATATCTTCTGTGCTCTGTTGTTGTTCTGTGACCTTTGACATACAAAGCATTTTACAAGTCAGTCATTTATATGAGAAGTGGATCATGTGTAATGTGTAACTGTGAGTTGCTGATCTCTTGTTGCAGTTCTGATCTGAAACAGCATTAACATACAGCTCTGACTTTATTAATGAGGGGTGATGGTAGTTGACGGTCATTTTTGCTCTTATGTTTGTAAGGAAGTCTGAATTAATCTGGGTCTTAACCCTGAGTGTTCTCAGTTTAACTGCAGTGTTTGTCTTCTCCCAGGTTAAAAATACCACCGGACTGCACCACTGAGCTCAACCACAATGCCTACCTCTTCCTCCAGAGTGTCTTCGATAAGCACGACAAGGTAACCCTCTGACAAACCGCATTGTACGTCCATGCAGTCATTCACTGGTGATTTGTGGTCTGGCTGTGATTGCTGTGTGATTGGCTGTAGTTTGTGTTGCTGGTGGAGCTCCTGCTGTCCTTGACAGACTGTCAAGTGTGATTATTGTAACAAGTGTTATTATGTGGACAGTGCCATGCTGTGGTCCCCCTTATTTAACGAGTCCATTAACTTTGTGCGTAGAGTATTAAAAGCGTAGTTAGTCTGTTAATAACCTTATTATTACATCATTAACACCTATATTTGAGGATGTGGCTGCAAACGTGTAAACGCAGCTACCTTCGAAAACCAGTCCCCAACCCTTCTTTAAGTAATGGGCGTGGCTCTGGGCTGAAAGCGGATTGAAGCTCAGCCAGCTGTGCCCTGACTCTGGTATGTGCACACGCGACAGGGATATAAACGAGGCCACATGGCATTTAAAAAAAATAAATAAATAAAAAATTCCATTAGCTGCACAGTAACAGTCTTTGAAATTGATTTTTTTTAAAACATGGTCGCAGATAATGTGCAAGTGGGTTCCAGCTAGCAGGCGGAATGCTTACTGTATATGACTGTGTGCAAGCCTATTGATTTAAATTTTTTACTGCCTACTCAGTCAGATTGATTATTTTTCACGGAAGAGCTACACGGCTTCTGCTGAAGACACAGCATTGCTGATTTGACTGGCAATTCCATTCCATTCTCAATGTGAACAAGTGTTCCAGTTGTTTTCTGTACAAGTAATTGCGAAGAATTTCCCAGGTAAGGGTGCAGTTAGTCTGGTTACAAGTGCAGTTAGTCATTCTGTCAACATGGGTGCCCCTCCCTGATCCTGGTTCTGTTTTAACCGTGACTGTGTAGCATTTGTAAGTGATGGCACAACATTTTCTGACTGACTGGGAGAAACCAGGAAAGAAATCAAGGTTTTCATGCAAAATGACTACACCCAATAGGACACACATTTGGGTAAACATGTTCCTCTCAGCAATACCCTTTTCCCTCTAGTACTGAACGTGAGCTCTCCCTGTTACAGTTGATGGGGCTCAGTTATAAAGCATGTAACAGTGTTGATGTAGTGGTGTTCATTCACTCGTTGGTCACCTCTGGCCTGACTATGGCCAATGTGTGACCGATGACTCTTTTGTGCTAGTGTGTGACCATTGACCCTTTTGTGCCAGTGTGTGACCGATGACTATTTTGTGCCAGTGTGTGACCATTGACTCTTGTGCCAGTGTGTGACCGTTGACTATTTTGTGCCAGTGTGTGACCGTTGAGTTGTATGTGCCAGTGTGTGACTGTTGACTCTTTTGTGCCAGTGTGTGAACTTTGACTCTTTTGTGCCAGTGTGTGACCATTGACCCTTTTGTGCCAGTGTGTGACCATTGACTCTTGTGCCAGTGTGTGACCATTGACTCTTGTGCCAGTGTGTGACCATTGACTCTTTTGTGCCAGTGTGTGACCGTTGACTCTTTTGTGCCAGTGTGTGAACTTTGACTCTTTTGTGCCAGTGTGTGGCCATTGACCCTTTTGTGCCAGTGTGTGACCATTGACTCTTGTGCCAGTGTGTGACCATTGACTCTTTTGTGCCAGTGTGTGACCGGTGCGTCGTATGTGCCAGTGTGTGACCGGTGCGTCGTATGTGCCAGTGTGTGACCGGTGCGTCGTATGTGCCAGTGTGTGACCGCTGAGTTGTATGTGCCAGTGTGTGACCGTCGAGTTGTATGTGCCAGTGTGTGACCGTTGAGTTGTATGTGCCAGTGTGTGACCGGTGCGTCGTATGTGCCAGTGTGTGACCGCTGACTCTTTTATGCTTCAGGACAGAGACTGTGCCCTGTCTCCAGATGAGATGAAGGACCTGTTCAAGGTCTTCCCCTACATGCCGTGGGGTCCTGACGTCAACAACACGGTCTGCACCAACGACCAGGGCTGGATCACCTACCAGGGCTATCTGTCGCAGTGGACGTGAGTACTGCCGTGCGTGTCCTCCACACGTGGAGCTGCAGCTCCTCTGTTTTTACATGCAAAGACCCTCGTGGAGCTCACACACTCGCACGCTCACTCGCTGTTCAGCAGGCTGAAGATTCTCCACTAGGGGGAGCTATCAGCACCCATGGTGCTTCGCATCAATGACACTGTGTGACCTTGGTATTCTGTCCCCATGTAAGGTGACAGTCATGGGGGAAGCACCTTTTTTTAAAAATGTGTTTCTTCTGCCATTTAGAGGATATGAAACTGCCCGTTGCTGAAGTAGCGTTGTGTGTAGGGTGTTTATTGGTAGTCGTAGCTGTGACGCGTGTCGCTGGCCGACTCTGGGTGTGGTCCCTCCCTGTCTCCAGGTTAACGACGTACCTGGACGTGCAGCGCTGCCTGGAGTACCTGGGCTACCTGGGCTACTCCATCATCTGCGAGCAGGAGTCCCAAGCGGCCGCCATTACAGGTGAGCGGACGCCGCCGCCGCCGCGTCAGTGCGTGCTCGCGGTCAGCGGGGGGGGGGGGGTGTGAAGGTGACTGGGGGTAGGGCTGCCCTGTGTAAATCTGGCATTGCCCCTCAAGTGACAATGGTTGAGAGAGGCCCTGCTTGTATAAGTATATTATATATTTGTCAGTATAAGTAATATAAGTATATTATCGATCGATTAGTCAATCAAAGCTTTTGGATGGCGATTATTCTTCTTTTTGGCTGGACCGCAACAGCGGGGCCAGCCCTACAAACGCGAATGTCTGTGACTGAGTGATGAAGTTACGCCATTGGTCGGCCGAGTTATGAAGTCACACCATTGGTCGGCCGGATGATGTGTGCTAGGTCCAGCCATATACTAGGTTTTGACCTGGTCTTGTTTGGTAAAGTACCCCTCTCTCGCCCGCAGTGACGCGCGATAAGAAGATCGACCTGCAGAAGAAGCAGACGCAGCGCAGCGTGTTCCGCTGCAACGTGTTCGGGGCCCGCGGCTGCGGCAAGAGCGGCTTCCTGCAGGCCTTCCTGGGCCGGAACCTCACGGTGAGGGGGGGGGGGGGGTCACCACAACGCCATAACGCTTCCTCCAGCCCCCGCGGTGAGGGGGGGGGTCACTATAATACCATAGCGCTTCCTCCAGCCCCTGCGGTGAGGGGGGGGTCACCGCAGTGCCATAAGGCTTCCTCCAGCCCCCGCGGTAAGGGGGGGGTCACCATAATGCTTCCTCCAGCTCCCGCGGTGAGGGGGGGGGTCACCATAATGCTTCCTCCAGCCCCCGCGGTGAGGGGGGGGGGGGGTCACCGTAATGCTTCCTCCAGCCCCCGCGGTGAGGGGGGGGGGTCACCATAATGCTTCCTCCTGCCCCTGCGGTGAGGGGGGGGGTCACTGTAACACCATGAGGCTTCCTCCAGCCCCCACGGTTTACACGAGCGCGCTGCCTCCTTTTTTTACACAGTAATTACGTCCATTTTGTTTCCCTGCCAGCGCAAAAAGCAACAGGAGTTAAAGTTGGGCGGCTGTACTGGTGTCAAGGCGCAGTGTCGTCTCATGTATGTAATTAATTTGTCTAATTGACAGAACAATAAGGGGCTTTATTGGGCTGCGCAATTATGCAAACTGGGCCGCATGTTGAGAATAACTGCTTTAGTAGATGGGACGTGTACCTGCCACTGATTTGAACTGGAATAGTCTTAGGCTCGGAATAGTCTTAGGCTTAGAATAGTCTTCCATTGCATTAAGATTTTATTAAGCCCAAAGTTTTCTGCTATTAGCTACCTCATTTGTGTTGTTGTTATTAGGTAAATGGGACCGTTTTATTTTCTGTGACACTGCCTCACCCCCCCCCCCCCCCCTTCCCGTACAGCGGCAGAGGACGATAAGGGAAGACCACAAGTCCTTCTATGCCATCAGCACCACTTACGTCTACGGCCAGGAGAAGTATTTACTGGTGAGCCAAGATTTCCACGTCTGTACTCTATACTGGAACTGATGCGGCTGGAGAGACTCAGCCGAAGATGACTCAACAGTATCCTTCCCTGTTGTTTGTGGTATTTGTTTGATGTGTCATGCCTTTCTGTCCGTGTCACATGACTCTGCTTGCACGTCTCGATGTGAATTAAACTGATTAAGGGGGGGAAAAAAAAGTTTCCAGATTTGACCTACAGCGGGTTCTCACCCTCTCCTTCAGCTCCACGAGGTCTTCCCCGAGTCGGAGTTCCTCTCCGAGTCCGACCTCGGCTGCGACGTCGTCTGCCTGATCTACGACGTCAGCAACCCCAGCTCCTTCGAGTACTGCGCCAAGATCTTCAAGGTGCCTTTCCCGCTTTCATCCATCTCCTATGGAGTTCCCCACCTCTTGACATTATAACCACTTTTTATCTGCAGTATAAAATAACGAATTTAAGAAGGTATCCATCATTGTTGCCCAGTATTTTCTGTTGGTGATGGTGGCGATGTGTATGAATAGGAATGGTGTCATGTCTGCTTACGTGCTTTATCCCAGAGTTAGGACTAAGCACCACACCTTGCAACATGAACTAAGGCAGGTTATCACCATGGTGACAGCAGTTTGAACTAGTCCTTTAGGGGAGAGACCACGCACATGATCCCGGATTCATTCACCCGTGGATTTTCTGTCATCCCAACGCGGTGCCAGTACTGTGTACATTGTGTTGTCAGTGAATTGAGATTTCAGGAAGCCTAGGACACATTACTATTACAGTTCTACAGTATCGTCCTTTTTTTTAGAGAAAACCGCAAACACATTTGACGTGTGTATAATGAATGAATGAATGAATATAGTTTATTTCGGTCACACATTATAAGGAACAAAATTTGACAAGTTGTGTGGCTATGCAACAGACAATACATCATCATACATGTTTACACTAATCCATTTCACACAATAAAATTCACACAATCAATGACCGAAAAAGGAATAGGCTGAAGCCCAAGGCTTATTATTGCCTATTCTATACAATCCATAATATAACCCAGAATATCAGTAGTACAAAAAAAAATACTCAAAAGTTGTAATCCTTAATTATTTTACATTTTATTAGTACAAAAAAAAAAATGCGTGCAGGCCGTACGGTGCTGAAGCCGTGTTAGCCCCGCGGCGGCGGCGGTGACCCGTCTCCTCCTCCTCGCGTTTCCGCAGCAGTACTTCATGGACAGCAAGACGCCGTGCATGGTCGTGGCCGCCAAGTCCGACCTGCCGGAGGCCAAGCAGCAGCACGGCCTGCCGCCGCCGGACTTCTGCAGGAAGCACAAGATGCCCCCGCCCCAGCCCTTCACCTGCGACACGGCCGACGCGCCCGACAGGGACGTCTACATCAAGCTCACCACCATGGCCATGCACCCGTGAGTAGTCCTGGCCTCGGCCCCGCCTTTCCTCCCCCAGCCTCTAGCCTACCCGGGAGTAGCCCCGCCCACCCCCACCCCCACCGGTCCCTCGCGTGTTCCTATTGGTCCTTCAGCCCTACCGTTCCACCCTGTGTGTGCGTGATTGTTTTTGTTACGTGCCCCTTATTGTCTTTGGCCATCAGTGGCGCTGGTTGAGCGTTGGTGTAGCGGTGAAGGGGTGAGGCCCCTGGGCTCCTATCCCAGAAGGCTGTGGGCTCAGAGTCCTGATGTTGACACTGCTGGAGGGTTCTTTAGTTCTGTTTGGCAGTTGGCTGCCTGTTTTAACGAACAAACACACACCAGTATCCTGGATCTCTATTGCTGCAGTTTGAACTTGAATGCGTTTGAACTTGATGGTCTTTAGGGCTGAAATTAGGCCTTGTTTTCTTCAGGTGTGGCAATGGCTGATTATTCAAAGTGGCAGTTTTGCGCAGTAGCGAATTTCCCCCGGAAAACGACGTTGCCCGCTCAAAACGGGGAAATCAGTTCAGCGCTCACAGACTTAATTAAGGCAGATGAGAGGACAGGATTGATGTCTGAGCGTCCCGAGGGATTGCCGTCTCAGTTATTTAAAATATAAAAGTAATTACATCGCTAGAGAGTTTGGGAAGACTCAGAAAGATTAGCGGTGAATGGATATGGTCTTCTGTGCTGTTCTGTTTCTCCCACCTGGAAACAGAGGGGATGGAGTTACTGCATGTCAGGTTATGACTCAGCAGTGCAGAGCAATCCTG
This sequence comes from Anguilla anguilla, assembly GCF_013347855.1. Classification (NCBI taxonomy): domain Eukaryota; kingdom Metazoa; phylum Chordata; class Actinopteri; order Anguilliformes; family Anguillidae; genus Anguilla; species Anguilla anguilla. The sequence goes on along the minus strand of NC_049202.1, from coordinate 69,490,879 downwards.
ACCAGAATGACAGATGGCTCCTGTTAGCGAAAGGCGGCAGAGGTTACACTTAGCTTTTAGATATCTACATCTCAGAAACATAGACCATGAAAATTTCTGCGCTTTGGCCAATTTCACCTGTTTTTAAAAAAAAGTGTGACCTTAACAGGGATGTGGGAGTCTACAATCTGAATAGTTAAGTTGTATGTTGGTTAGTTAGCCAGGTATTTTGTAATAAGCCAGTTGTGGTGCCAGTTGTGGTACAGATAATGCCTGCATCAGGTCAGAAAACCACCCCCTCCCCCCCAACTGAAAAACAGGGACCCCTGCTTTACAGTCACCTCTGGACACATGGTCATGTGGTATCATCACATGATAATATGGGGCCCGGGCCTGTACTCAGTATCTCTAATCAAAATCATCGCTGAAATTATTGTCAGGGCTCTGCACACACAGCATATTTATATGCACAGTCATACCAGTCGCTCAAAAGGAACAGCTGACCGTTTGGACCGTGCCATGGAGGTGAGCGGCCATCTTGGCCAACGCAGTGTCCTTTTGTGTTCTCTTCAGTTCTTCAAATCTAACTTATGTTGGCCCATTTGGAGGTGAGCCTTCAGCAGTACCTTGATCTCTATATTTATTTTATACACTCGTAAAAAGGATCTGTTAATATCCAGCACTCTTTGTGTTCCTACTTTTGTGTTACTTTCAACACATTTTGTCAAAGTTACTTTTTTCTGTGTTACAAATATACAGTTTATGTGTTACAAAGGAAGACTTTAACACAGACTGTGTTGATCGTAACGCAAAATGTGTTGCCCTTAACTTGACATGCAGGTTCATTAAAAAAATGTTATGAGTTGTTTTTTAACACGTTTTGACAGTCTATTATTAAGTTTTATGAGTATTTACGAAAACTATCAATCTGTTAATATTTCCATGTGACTGTTGTATTCATTGAGGCCAACATGATGCATTCAGTGAGAGGTTTTGGAAGCAGTATTTACAGGAAGCACAAGTTCTCTACTGTGATTTAGTAGATTTAATATGGGGAAAAGCTCATCTTGTCTAATTTATATCATGACAACCCTGATTTTATGGAAACAAATACTTGTTAAAAATGGATGATTTTGAGTCTCCTAAATCCTTGTGTTTTTATCCTGTTATGAACTGAGCCTTTCTTTCCCTTCGTTTATTCCTTGAGTTTGTGGAGTGTTTCCCCTCTTTCCCTTTTTACAAACACAGCCTTTGTGTTCTGTCTGAGGCCTGTAGGTGGGCTTTTTCTTTTTTGTGAAATTCTGTTTCATGTTTTCTGTTTTCCAATGTACAAAACTAGAACAGAAACGGGTAGCATTGTTTAGGAAACTTTTTTAAAAAACTCTTCTGGATTTTCTTTGTGCTCTCAGTATGAAGTTACCGCTGCCCAGACCAGCACATTCTTACATTTGAGACTTGACTTGTTTTCCTCACAAAAAACTGCAAAGTCTTGTGCTGTGGGGTTTCAGCCTCTCAGGAAAGGTTCATGCTGTACCCAGCATTCTCTCCTGTAGGTAACATTCAGTGAGATCACATGCACCTGTAATGCATTTACCAGTGCTTGCGTTTCCTCCCCTCAGCCCCCTCCCCCTCCCCCTCCCCCCCCCAACACCCATGTGGGGTACGGTGAGGGGGGGGGGGGGGCGTGTCCTGGTACTGACCTGCTCTTCCTCTGTGTGTCTCTGCAGCCACGCCCGGTTACGCTGCATGTGCTCCTGTAACAGGTGCACCTTTTGCATCTGTCAGAACCTCCTCAACTCAGAGCTGCTGCAGTCTGTAAAGGCCAAACTCTACACTGCCGTTCTCAGCAGGTCCTTGAACCCCTTTCACACCCGGGCCCCCCCCCCCCGGGGGCCACCTACAGAGCTTTTTTAAAAAATATGTGTTTTTTTTTTAAAATTTATTTTTGTTTATCGTGTTTCCGTTCTGCTTGTTCTGACCCTTCATTTGCTGCTGACCGCTGTTGCCAGGCAGCTTTCCACTGCATATCCAGAGTCCGCTTTGGAGAAACTCCACAGCTGTGTCGTTTGTCAGGGTGGGGGGGAGGGGGGGGTTGTCTTTTTGAAGTTCATTTTAAGTGGAAGTGCTTTTAGCTTATGAACAGGAAGTGGGGTTTGCATTGGATTCGCCCGCCTGGGTTCGCTCTGACGTTATCGCTGTTAGTTTGAATTGCTTTCTTGGAAACAAATCAATCCGACTTACTGATTTGAAACTGGCTCTCCATAAATCCCATCTGAGCGTGGGGAGAACAAAAAAAAAAAAAAAAAAAAAAACTAAATTGAGTTTTACAACCCAGGAGCGACTTTTTTTTTTTTTTGTTTTCTTTTTAAAGTGATGTGCTCCTGCATGAGATTTCTTTAATTAACAGTTAAGTTTAATTGTTGATTGAAAGCTGTTTTTCCCAAAGCTGCACATTCACTCCTGCCCCTGGTATGTGCAGCTCCGTGTTCAGGTGCACAGTCTCCACAGCCACTCCCCTCTCCTTACATGTGCCAAAAATAGAACAATGCCCGGAAAAGGCTTTTATGTTAACCCATCGGTGGCTGGGTAAGCCAGGGATGTAAATCGGGGCAGTGAGAGAGAGAGAGTGCATGTGACTTATATGCCACCCTTTTTTTTTTTTCTTTTGGCTTCAGCCTATTAGTAAGGACCTGCTAAGCTTCCCGCTTCTGTTGACCAATCGCATCGGCCCTTTGCCCCCTGCCGGGAGGAATGGCCCTTCCCACACTGCTCGGTGTTGAGCGGCGGATGCTTTTAGCGGTCAGGGCGGTTAGCCTGTGTCTGCGCTTCACTCGCCGCTGGCTACAATGACACAGGGCTGTAAAGCATGTGGTGGTGCAGGCAGTCACTGCAGGGAAAAAAAGTTTGGCTTTTGACTTCCGTGATACGGGTTGTGACGGCGTAGCACAGACGCATGCTAATTTCCCCGCAAAGTGAGAATGACGCACGGAACCCTTGGCTGTGTACAGCGTGCATGGGATTTGAGTGCTTAATCTGTGTCATTTAATAGACAAGATTTCCTCAGTAAATGGGTTGGATATGCAGTTTGGAAATCTGCGCTGGAGAGACCGTCATCTGTCCGGTGTGGGAGAAACGTTAATATTTTTGCCTTTTTGTCATCACCCATGACGGCTAAGTTTCCTTTCAGCTAAGACAAGCTGTTTACAGGACACTGGAAACCTCATAGAAACCTTCGTGATGTAATGCACTGACGACTGTGGTCGGCTATCGACGTGCAGGAAAAAGATGGTCTTTTGTGATCACGTTGAGGGGGGTCATAAGGGAAAAAAAGAGACCTATAAAAAATGGAATTCTATGGTATCTCCGGTGTCCAGTCGATCTCTGCATCTTCGTAACCGAGGCGCCAGATCTTTGCTCTGGCTGGCGGAACTGTGCGTGAGAATGGCGTTCTATGACGTTTCCATAGCGGCAGCATGTGTTGGCATGCTGCTGAGTGTCACTCGCACAGCCACAAGTTCAAACCCACGAGAGACGGCGTCATCATTGGGTTAAAGTCAAGCCAACCGTACGTTGTGAATTAATGGCTCATGACGGAAGTTAACCTAAGAGGGAAAAGTGGATCCTCTGCCAGGCCGGTTCAGGCATTAGGAGTCTTGGGGGAAGCCTCTCGACCAATCGCTTCAGGCGAATCGTGAAACCAATTGGATGATTAAATCCCAATGAATTCATGTCTTGTGTGAGACCTTGGCTAACCTCCAGCTGTTATGCTTCCATGAAGTACAGCCAGAAATACTACATTCCTGGATTTTTTTTCAATTTTCATGTCAATGCCTGTATAACCCAAATGTTGAATTATACTCTTGCTGGTCATCTTGATGGTTTGAAAAAGGGGTTGAAGCCGTTTGAAATGGACCACAATGGGAAGTGTCATGAAATTAGTTCCTTTATTTGTGATTCATGTTCTGTAACTTTTTTTTGTTTAAATTGGTGCTGTTCCCTTTCTCACAGCTGTTGGTTCTAATATGTTTTGCCTGTTTTTTTTTTTGCTTGCTGTGGCTGCCAGTGTCTAACATGTCACACTAACACTGTGTCTGTGTGGTCAACGGTGCCTCTCTGTAACCTATAACCTTTAACCTTTAACCACCCCTGTCTGTGTGTTTGATTGAGAAGGCTGGTTCAGGAGCTCCTGGACCAATGGGGACATGGGGCTGCTATGCATCACCATCCAATCAGTGAAGCGTTCCACTCAGTGCGTTTAGTGTTTGTGTCCACGCCTACTTTGAGTTACTTGGACACTGTCAGGAAAGCGGATGATTTGTGTGTATGCAATTGGATACGACAGCTCTTGAAAAAGCTAAAGAACAACAGTTGCAGCCCTGTTTAAATTGAGTCTTTGCTGTACTCACCCCCCCCCCCCCCCGCCCCCCCCCCCCCCCCGCCCAACCCCCCTCACGGTCCAGAGGCGGGTTTGATAGCGCGTGCGTCTCCTGAGAAATGGAAGCAGAGAAGGCTGCGGGGGAAGGCTAATCTAATACACGAGTAATCGCCCGTGGCCGCCGCAGTGAGCTCGGAGAAACCTCATAGTTTTCATTACGCTCCGGGTTCGAAGAGCCTCGTTTCGGCTTCAGAGTCCATTTAACATCCGCTTCTCGTCTGACATTTCATTTTCACGGGTTTTGTCCGACGCCCAGGCGAAACAGAAGCAGCGCTGGCGTTTTTTTGAGACGCTCTGCCGCGGCCGTGTTGCCGTGACGCACCGTTGATGCGGGTAATTTGGTTGCCGCCGCGAGCCTGGGGTCTGGTGCTGGGCTGAAGCCTGAGGTGTTGAGTGAAGCTGAAGCCTGATGTGTTGAGTGAAGCTGAAGCCTGAGGTGTTGAGTGAAGCTGAAGCCTGAGGTGTTGAGTGAAGCTGAAGCCTGAGGTGTTGAGTGAAGCTGAAGCCTGGGGTGTTGAGTGAAGCTGAAGCCAGGGGCCTGGGGCTGGGCTGAAGCCTGAGGTGTTGAGTGAAGCTGAAGCCTGAGGTGTTGAGTGAAGCTGAAGCCTGAGGTGTTGAGTGAAGCTGAAGCCTGAAGTGTTGAGTGAAGCTGAAGCCTGAGGTGCTGAGTGAAGCTGAAGCCTGAGGTGTTGAGTGAAGCTGAAGCCTGAGGTGTTGAGTGAAGCTGAAGCCTGAGGTGTTGAGTGAAGCTGAAGCCTGGGGTGTTGAGTGACGCTGAAGCCTGAGGTGTTGAGTGAAGCTGAAGCCTGAGGTGTTGAGTGAAGCTGAAGCCTGAGGTGTTGATTGAAGCTGAAGCCTGAGGTGTTGAGTGAAGCTGAAGCCTGGGGCCTGGGGCTGGGCTGAAGCCTGAGGTGTTGAGTGAAGCTGAAGCCTGAGGTGTTGAGTGAAGCTGAAGCCGGGGGCCTGGGGCTGGGCTGAAGCCTGAGGTGTTGAGTGAAGCTGAAGCCTGAAGTGTTGAGTGAAGCTGAAGCCTGAGGTGCTGAGTGAAGCTGAAGCCGGGGGCCTGGGTCTGGCCTGAAGCCTGAGGTGCTGAGTGAAGCTGAAGCCTTGGGCCTGGGTCTGGCCTGAAGCCTGAGGTGCTGAGTGAAGCTGAAGCCTTGGGCCTGGGTCTGGGCTGAAGCCTGAGGTGTTGAGTGAAGCTGAAGCCTGAGGTGTTGAGTGAAGCTGAATCTCCTCCCAGAAGGCCTTTGATTTGTAGTGTTTGATGTGAGCCGCTAGCCCGAGGTTGTCAGTCTGCTGTGTTTGTGCTGCCGTTCATGTTTGTTTTGAAAAGGGAAAAGTGGACTTTGCCCTGAAGTGTTTGGCTTCATGTAAAATAGGCAGGACCAAGTTTGTAATCTGTTACAAATTACATTGCATTTTATCAGTTGCTAGTCAGGAATTTGTTTAAGGCTCAGCTGTGGTAACATTATTTCATGGGGAGGTTATAAATTTTGTCAGCCACTGTAAGCCATTGTAGTACTGTTAAAAAAAATCCAGTTCCACAGACTTGCAGAAAGTGCATTAAGGTTGCGAGAACTCTTCACCTGAAGGAGTTCAGGTAACAGATTTTTCAGTTCACCTGCTGCTGCAGTAGGGGGTGTTTCCTGAGCCACCACCAGAGGGCAGCATAGAGCCAGTGTGTGGTTTTACAGTACGTGCCTGGCCTGGGGACCGCATTACTGTTATTGAACTGTATGCTGTCTATTTGTGTGTACAAGGTTGAGAGGGTTGAGATATAATTAGACTAGCTAGATGCCTTGGTCTTGTCTGATGAAGAGTTCAGCCCTGTCCACCCGGTTTGTGCTACTAGACATGTAATCTATCATGCCTTGGTAAAGTCCAGACAGAAAGAGAAGGTGGGGGAGGGGGTGTATCGGCAGACCTGCACAGAACAGTGAGGCCACACACCGATCTGCCTTGTGACATTTACCACATCTTTATTTGGATATGTTTTTCTTTGGTCTTTTTTTCTTCCCGTTCATCGGTCCATCTCATCGCTTAATTGTCTTAATTTTTTTTTGTTGCCATTTCAGCATCGTGTTGCAGTTCTCATCGTCGTGTCTTCGTTTCTGTGCCTCTCCATCTCTCTCCTCCTTCCTCCTGTTTCACGTTTTTGACCTTTGTCAGGCCTGAGTCTGATGCATTGCAGAGAAAGAGGCTTGGTATTTAGAAGTGCCCTCTCATTTAGGAGATATATTTCCCGGTTTGCACTGAATTTGGTTTGGCTTGACGGGAGGATTGAGTATCTGGGCAGTGGAAAAGTGTGCGCCGGTAGCTGACAGTGCTGTAAAGATACGTGTAATTTTCAGATGCAGGAAAAAGAGGGCAAATGTCATTTGTATCCGGAGCAAATCTGCGTATGGAGCAGGCCTGACCTTTCTCCTGTTGGGCTCTCTAGCTGTGGCACTGGGACTAGAGCTGCTGTTTTGGTTTGGGTACAGAGAGGGTATCAGGACCACTGCCCTGCCCTCTATGTGTGAGTGACTGGTACTCAGATCAGGCTTGACCGCCCCCCCCCCCCCCCCCAATTCATCCTCTACGCTGAATTTCCCGTGTCACCCCCCCCATTTCATCAACTGCTTAACCATGGCCCTTCAGTTTGTGCAGACTCCCAAGTGTAAGCTTGCTGCTTTCTCACTGCAGCGCTACCTTTGTTTTCCTTCTGTGTTTGTATTTTTGTGAAGGTGCTTATAGGGGTGTGTAGATTGGGGAGGTGTTTGTGAGTGGTGGGTGTTGGGGGGGGGGTTCAGTATTGTTTCTGGCCTCAGCCCAGTGTTGGGCTGTGGGAGGTGAGGGGTGAGGACTCCAGACTGCGGTTTGATCAGTGCTGGATGATTGTGAACGTCTCTCCATTGGATCAGACCGCAGCCCAGTGCCTTCATCCCCACCGTGAGAACCTGTGCTAGATCTAAGGTGTGTTTCTCTTTCTTTGTCTCCTCCTCTCCCTCTCTTTTTCTCCCTCTCTTTCTTTCTCCCCTTCTCTCTCTATTTCTCTCTTGCTCTCTCCCCCTCCATCTCTTCTCTCTCTCCATCGCTCTCTCTCTCTCTCTCTGTCTCCCTCTTTCCCCCTCTCCCCGTCTCCCTCCCTCTCACTCTCTCCCCCTCCCTCCCTCTCACTCTCTCCCCCTCCCTCCCTCCCTCCCTCCCTCTCCCTCCCTCCCTCTCACTCTCTCCCCCTCCCTCCCTCCCTCCCTCCCCCCCTCCCTCCCTCCCTCCCTCCCTCCCCCTCACTCTCTCCCCCTCCCTCCCTCCCTCCCTCCCTCTCTCTCCCCCTCCCTCCCTCCCTCCCTCCCTCTCTCTCCCCCTCTCTCCCTCTGATACAGACACATGACCCAGGCTGATCTGAAGAGCTCCACCTTCTGGCTGAGGGCGAGTGTTGGGGCCACAGTGTTTGCCGTGTTGGGCTTCGCGATGTACAGGGCGCTCCTCAAACAGCGGTGATCAGCTGGAGGGGAGCGCGTGTGGTCCTCTCTATCCCAAAAAAACCAACAAAAAACCTGTAAACCAAGTTCTGAAATCAAGTAAATAAAAGAAATTATGTTTTTATAAAAATATATTTAATCATACCTCTGAACAGCAAACGAAATCAAACGCCTCGGGCTGTAGCTGTGGGTCTTCTGGTTTTACTTCATTCTTCTCACGGACCATGTCGTGACTGACCGATGCGATCGCTACTTTTCCGAGTCTGATTTATTATTTTTGTGGGTTACGGGTGGTTTTAAATTGTGCATACTATTTTTGTGGCTCAGGATTAACTTGCGGAAGGTAAATGTAGAGAGAGCCTCCAGGGATTCCTTCCCGACTGCTTTGGACACGAAAGGGACTGAACGCCGTGTAAATAAGTGTATATAAATCGACAGCGTGCTTGCGCTTGCCTGCCCAAGAGAACAAAAGAGCCTAACAAAATTTAAAACTCCTGAGATAGGGTGGTTTAGCAGAGTGAACACAGAAAAGCCATGTTTTCCTTTCGTCTCGTTTGCGCTCGTTTGAGATGTTAATTTATTATCCCCGTTACTGGACATGGAAGCAGACACTGCTGAATGGGTTTTTTATTTTATGTGCTTATTATTGACCGTACTGCGCGATACAGCCTCCGTAGCCTGGCAACCATTTGACAGGCAGCAGTAGTAGAGCCCCCTCCTTCAGGCCAAGCCAGCAGTCCTGCTCCTTCAAAAATGAGCTTCTCCACCCTGCTGGAGTTTCTGCCTCCCGTGTGTGTGTGTGTGTGTGTGTGTGCGTGTGTGTGTGTGTGTTTGCATGTCTGTGTATTCAGTTGTCAGGTCCGCTGTTATTTCCGCCATAGGACTGTATCGTTATCCAGAGGTGACAAGTCCAGGCCCAGAAAGTGAAAGTCCTCCTCAGTATTTTGTTCCAGTCACCTGGATTCACTAGTTGGCACAGTTCTTCAGCCGGGAGGTAGAACTAATTAGTGAAATCAGCTGGAAGAAACACACGGCAGGACTTTTACTTTCTGACCCCTGGACTTTCTGCCTCTGGTCATATCGTTTCGTATTTTAGAGTTAGTTCTTTTTTTTATTTTATTTTTTTTATTTTTATTGTTGTTATTGCCACTACTGTTTTAGGAACCAGCAACATGCCTCTGTAGTAACGTCTCTCATTTAATGTGCTTTTTTTTTGTTTGCCCCTCCAGGCACCTGAATTGTTTCTGCCATTATGAATTTTGCAACATTTACAATAAAACAAAAACTGTGTGCTGTTGCAGTGTCTCTTTGGTTTTTATTTGACCAACTTTATGGCTATTAAGATGTTATGGTGGAAATGGAGGAAGGGAGCCATTTTATTTTTAAGGAGAGGCATCTTGTGTTTTTTCTACTCAGCACAAGATACCTTTAAGATAAAGACACTATGGCTAAAGTGGCTTTTAAAAAGTTTTAGATAACCACCCATGGTAAAAAAGGGAGAGCCATAGAGCTTTATATATTTTTAATTTGGTCATCTATAAAGTTTGAAATGTAAAGCCCTTTTAATCTGCAATTTAGGTCACCTCAATTATACCGGCTTATCTACAGATACATTTGCAAAATCTGTAAGTGTTTGCAATCAGTTTTTTTATCAGTAGACTACGCTATTCTACTATTTACAATTCACTGCCATAAAAGCTACTGGTGTTTTTCCATGAACGTGCCAGCGTCCAAACAATGACACAGCCAAACTTGCAAAATGAATTTGGTGACCAAATGACATTTCACCTAAACAGGGGTTAACGGTACTAACGCTAATACAGAGACCAGACAAGTTCTCCCTGGCAGGAAATGCAGAAGTGGCAGAGCCATGCTCATACATCCTTGTGTACTGCTGAAAAGGGGAAGAAGGGATGGTAGCAGGCGGGTGCATTATCCACCCAAATACGATCCGCTCGGGACTGGGGAAAGCCTACGACAATGTCGACAGACCAACCAGAACTGCTGTTTGAGAGCTTCTTGAAGAAGAGGAAAGACAAAATGGTGTGGTTATTATTATTATTATTATTATTATTATTATTATTATTTAACCTGTTTGTTTGATATCAAGGCTGTCACAGCAAAGCTTGTCTTCCTAGAATAGTGCCTTAGTGATACATTTACATATCCAGTGTGTTATAGTTGAAATGCGTTCAGCATAACCAGGTTAAACTGTATATGTGTACTGTGCATGAGGTATTTTTAGTGTGTATGACTTTATTAAAAGATGTCAAAACTTAAGCAGGAAATTACTGAGGTTTTAAATGTTACTGATCAAAATTTCCCACTGCATTGAAATTGTTTAGTTTGTCTTGGTAATGGCTATTTACCTCACAGTGCAAAGTAACATCAGACACTGTACATTTATTGATAGATAACATAATTAAATTTTGGTGCTCTTCAAAGCACTTTGTACTTCGTGGCCTTAAAACCTCCTTAAAAATTATTCTTCACATTACTTTTTGATAACAGGGTGAATAATCATTATAATTTGGTCAATGAAATGGATGATCACTTTCCTGACTTGTTGAAAAGTGCACAGGCCAATGTATAACTGAAATGACATGAAATCTTTCATAATTCACAATGTTATTGCAGAAAGATGGAAAGAGCAGTGTGATAACCCTGATACAAAAGCCTGTTGTGACCCTTGTGAATGTGAAATTCCTCCCCTACCACCTCTGAAGTTTACCCCTGCCCCCCCCCCCCCCCCCAAGAATGCTTCTGTTCAGTTAGCCCTTTCGTTTTAACGAACAGGAAGCTGTGAAAAGTGAGACTCTTCTTCTCTTTCAGAAGCTGAAGTGGGTAAGATATTGGTTCAGGCTTCAGAATACATCCCTGTTCTTCTTCACGAGAAAACATGGAAGTGCTGTAAGTACTGTGGGCAAAGTAAATGGGTCATTGCCTGTATTTTGTGCAATATATTGCAAATATGGGAGTGTTTATGCAAAAAAAAAAGACTTTGAATTTTATTAAAAATAAATTATATACTGCAATAGCTGAAAGCGACAAAAATTAATGTATGTATGTTTGCCAATATCTTGATAATATGTTTTATTTCAGTACATTTTCAGTATTTTCCATTTCTGTAGGGTTGGGATGTTTTGATTGGTGACAGATTGCAGCGTAATGTGGACTGTGTGTGATTTATAATTAAAATTTCTAGGCCGTTTAAGCTGTCTATCAGTTTAACAACCTGTGGTTCTCCGAGGGTATGGAGAGTGATTGCTAGACCACAAACTACAATCTGCCTCATATTTTCATTTTGCCTTCAATCAAAAGGGAGATATTTCTTCTAAATGGTTATTTTGACAAGATGACTATCTACGGTACTTATTCAGTCTAGAGATTGCAGTTGATGGGTAGCTGCTTTCTGTTAAACTGACTGTACGTGTTTTTGAATGTGAAAATGTGTGTGTACGTGCTTCTAAGGAGGACAATTCATGCCTTCATTTTTGCCTTTGCAGTTACACCTGAGAGGGCAGTATTATATATACATGGTGAGTGCGCTGTGCAAAAATATTTGAGCTACGTTCCACTTATTAATGACAAAAATGCATGTCAAGGTACAAGATGCTGGTTTGCGAGGTGCCGACGCCTTGTGACCTGAACTGTCGAGCAGGTGCAGTCCGTACGCGAGGTCACGCGGAGAGGCAACGAGCCGTTCGCTTTTGAAATCGCCATGAAGAACGGCAAGATGAAGCTGCTGGTGAGGGCGTCGCTGTGGGACGGGTTCCGAGGTGTTTCGCCTGCTTTGGGAATTTCGATGTGCCCTCTGGGGCTTCTTGTCTATCGGAAGCAACTGCCATTTGATTGTGTCGTATGAAAGTGATGCACAGGTGATCATCGCCAAGGAACTGTTGCTAGTTACACTCTCTTTAGTGTGTACAGCATAAACACCACGTAAGGGGTTGGTGCATTGTTCCATTGATCCTATGTTGCAGCATACGCTCGTTTGAGCTGTACAGAAGTGTTCAATCTTACTTGGTCTGTGTGTGTTTCTACAGTAAGTCTCAGGGGGTCTAGCTGTTGTCTGCATGAGACACTGAAGAGATTCATGCAGCTCTCTGTCTGTGGTGTTTCTCATGCTCTCTGTCTGTGGTGTTTCTCGTGCTCTCTGTCTGTGGTGTTTCTCATATTCTCTGTCTGTGGTGTTTCTCATATTCTCTGTCTGTGGTGTTTCTCATATTCTCTGTCTGTGGTGTTTCTCATGCTCTCTGTCTGTGGTGTTTCTCATATTCTCTGTCTGTGGTGTTTCTCACACTCTCTGTCTGTGGTGTTTCTCACGCTCTCTTGTCTGTGGTGTTTCTCACGCTCTCTGTCTGTGGTGTTTCTCACGCTCTCTGTCTGTGGTGTTTCTCACGCTCTCTGTCTGTGGTGTTTCTCACGCTCTCTCTGTCTGTGGTGTTTCTCACGCTCTCTGTCTGTGGTGTTTCTCACGCTCTCTGTCTGTGGTGTTTCTCACGCTCTGTGTCTGTGGTGTTTCTCACGCTCTCTGTCTGTGGTGTTTCTCACGCTCTCTGTCTGTGGTGTTTCTCACGCTCTCTTGTCTGTGGTGTTTCTCACGCTCTCTGTCTGTGGTGTTTCTCACGCTCTCTTGTCTGTGGTGTTTCTCACGCTCTCTTGTCTGTGGTGTTTCTCACGCTCTCTGTCTGTGGTGTTTCTCACGCTCTGTGTCTGTGGTGTTTCTCACGCTCTCTGTCTGTGGTGTTTCTCATATTCTCTGTCTGTGGTGTTTCTCACGCTCTCCCTGTCTGTGGTGTTTCTCATATTCTCTGTCTGTGGTGTTTCTCACGCTCTCTCTGTCTGTGGTGTTTCTCATGCTCTCTCTGTCTGTGGTGTTTCTCGTGCTCTCTGTCTGTGGTGTTTCTCACGCTCTGTGTCTGTGGTGTTTCTCATTCTCTGTCTGTGGTGTTTCTCACGCTCTCTCTGTCTGTGGTGTTTCTCACGCTCTCTGTCTGTAGTGTTTCTCACGCTCTCTTGTCTGTGGTGTTTCTCACACTCTCTGTCTGTAGTGTTTCTCACGCTCTCTTGTCTGTGGTGTTTCTCATGCTCTCTTGTCTGTGGTGTTTCTCACGCTCTCTCTGTCTGTGGTGTTTCTCATGCTCTCTTGTCTGTGGTGTTTCTCACGTTCTCTCTGTCTGTGGTGTTTCTCACGCTCTCTGTCTGTGGTGTTTCTCACGCTCTCTGTCTGTGGTGTTTCTCACGCTCTCTGTCTGTGGTGTTGCTCACGCTCCCTGTCTGTGGTGTTTCTCATGCTCTCTGTCTGTGGTGTTTCTCACGCTCCCTGTCTGTGGTGTTGCTAGGCAGCGGAGACTGTGGAGCTGAGGCACGCCTGGGTCAGCCTGCTGTGGAAGGCCATGCAGCTCCCCGGCCCCGGCTGCTCTTACTCAGCCTGCATCTGGTACCTTTTCACACGTCGCCCCCTCACCTACTCATGAGACATCTTAATCCTGGAAGGTGCACGACAGGTTTAGTTTCGGAAATTGCTACTTGAAAGGAGCTTTTTACTGGACTGCTGAGAGTGGTGCCCTTGGGGACTCATTCCCGAAACTGAAAATGAAAGAGGTATGGTAATAGAGCAGCTGCACTACTGCATGATCAAAGATTACTCAGATTATAATGTTCAGATGGTGCCTGAGACAGCAGGCAGGAGGCTTTTTTAGATGGTGTACTCTCTGTTACCCTGTGGTGGGGTGAGTGTGAACCCTGTGTTACCTCGTTCTGGGGTGAGTGTGTATTCTGTGTTACCCTGTGCTGGGGTGAGTGTGCACCCTGTGCTGGGGTGAGTGTGTATGCTGTGTTACCTTGTGCTTGGGTGAGTGTGTACCCTGTGTTACCCTGTGCTGGGGTGAGTGTGTACCCTGTGTTACCCTGTGCTGGGGTGAGTGTGTACCCTGTGTTGCCCTGTGCTGGGGTGGGTACTCTGTGCTGGGGTGAGTGTGTACCTTGTGTTGCCCTGTGCTGGGGTGGGTACTCTGTGCTGGGGTGAGTGTGTACCCTGTGTTGCCCTGTGCTGGGGTGGGTACTCTGTGCTGGGGTGAGTGTGTACCCTGTGTTGCCCTGTGCTGGGGTGAGTGTGTACCCTGTGTTGCCCTGTGCTGGGGTGGGTACTCTGTGCTGGGGTGAATGTGTACCCTGTGTTGCCCTGTGCTGGGGTGGGTACTCTGTGCTGGGGTGAGTGTGTACCTTGTGTTGCCCTGTGCTGGGGTGGGTACTCTGTGCTGGGGTGAGTGTGTACCCTGTGTTGCCCTGTGCTGGGGTGGGTACTCTGTGCTGGGGTGAGTGTGTACCCTGTGTTGCCCTGTGCTGGGGTGAGTGTGTACCCTGTGTTGCCCTGTGCTGGGGTGGGTACTCTGTGCTGGGGTGAATGTGTACCCTGTGTTGCCCTGTGCTGGGGTGGGTACTCTGTGCTGGGGTGAGTGTGTACCCTGTGTTGCCCTGTGCTGGGGTGGGTGCCCTGTGCTGGGGTGAGTGTGTACCCTGTGTTGCCCTGTGCTGGGGTGGGTACTCTGTGCTGGGGTGAGTGGGATGAGCCTGTGTTACCCTGTGCTGGGGTGAGTGGGATGAGCCTGTGTTACCCTGTGCTGGGGTGGGTACTCTGTGCTGGGGTGAGTACTCTGTGCTGGGGTGAGTGTGTACCCTGTGTTGCCCTGTGCTGGGGTGGGTACCCTGTGCTGGGGTGAGTGGGATGAGCGTGTGATTCTGTATCCAGGGATGATGTGGCTGATCTAAAGCGGAGGGCCCAGGACAGTCTTCGCTGCAGCTCTGGCTCTGACGGTGCACTGAACCTGACGGAGAGTGAGCCCCCGCACTCCACCCCAGCCCGACGGGACGGGACCGCACCCTCCCAGGACCCCCTCGCCTCAGGTTACACACCTAAGTTTCCTGCTTCACAAAGGAAAATTTGATTCTCTAGTCCTGTTGCATTTTCCATCTTTTAAAATGTCTTTTTCCTATGCAGGGTGATTGACTTGCATGACATTTTAGGTATGATCCTGCAATGTGCTGCATCTGTTAAGATGGAGGTTTAATCTCAAAGCACTGTCTGAGAGATGGAACATATAAAAATATAAAATATGTTTTAAAGTAGAACATGGGATATATTTTATAAACTCAATACCTTGTCGAGAACCTGTGATGTAGAATTTATTTAATACCACAATATAAGGAGATATGACCGAAATTTTTTTTGAGAAAAAAATAGCTTCATTTCATAAGCCTAAAAGAAACTAACCCTGATAATTTTATTTCCTGTCAAATAGTTGTGCAAACCATCAATTAGCACTGAGTTCACTTTTTTTTTTAAATTGATATGCATCAATGCCCTGGCAATCTGTGGAGTTCTCTTTTGGCTGCAGTACTTCAGTTGGCCATGTGGGGGAGATGTTGACATGGGCAGCCATTTGCACGAGAGGATTTTCACTGTCCTCACATTGCCTTTGAACAGAGCCACACAGTTTGCAGTCAGAAAGTGTGACCCACAGCTGTACATGTATCAGCACGAAACAATTTTACACTTCCCCGATTAAAAAAAATCTCTCAGACAAAACTTGGGATTACACTTTAAGGTTCGCCTTTATCTTATTATGAAGACCGAATCTGAATCTACTTTCGTGCCAATCGAAAGGCTTCCCTCTCAATAGTGGAGACGCATACTACTTGTCACCCAGAAGCGGACAGGTAGGGGGAGGTGGCTATCGACGACATTCCACCGTCCGACAGGGAAGCCTGTGAAGACCGGCCTCCAGGTGGGACAGAGATGACCCAGAGCTGACCTTCAGGTGTCTGTGGATGAGTGACTTACGCCAGGGCTGACAGGGGTCACGTACAGACCCGAAAATGGCTCCTTTCAGCAGGCCCTCATTAGTGGGAGCTTCTCCACAGATGATATAGATTTGTCATTATGCAGACACGCATCTGTACAAGTGGTACGATGGTCATGGACTGGAAAAGGCCTTGCTCGTGTTCACCAATGGGCCACTGCACTGTTCTCCATGAAAACTGATCATTAAGATATGAAAAATATCATCTGTCTGCCACAGTCTGTTCTGAGACTTCATATGCTCATGAGTTTGGCTGTTTTTTAAAAATATTTTTCTTGATTCTTTTCAGGATGCAAAGATATGTCAGAAGGGATCCATGATGAGCCAACTTCTTGGCAGGCAAATATGACATAACGAACCCCTCAGTAAGTCTATCTGCAAATATGTTTGCATCTGTTCATATCAGAAGAACACATTGAATCCGTGGCTACTTCGCTGGGTTTGAGGCTGTCATTTCTCAAGTGCCAGTTTCTTTGCAGTTATTTGCCACTGTTGTTCTTTTCCATCTGCTCCACCTAACAACATACATTACTCTGCGAAGTGTTGAGGCCAGCCGTGGTGAAAAAAACAACGTGTGAAACTGTGCTCCAATTAGAAGGTTTTAATTGCCTTTTTACCACCCTCACACCAGAACCGTCAGCTACCGCTTTGACTCACTGCCTGGACAGAAGAGTTGCGATGTTAAATCTCCTTTTCATTACAGTCATCCGGACTCAGTGTTTGATGACTGGGCTTCCCTAACTTGCAGTGTGGTGCTTCTGCATGGCAGCAGGCAATACAGTTTCCCAGGCCATAGACTAAAGGCACCCACATGTGCTAAGACTGATTGATCTAACTTCTCTGGAGGCATTGTTACCCCCCAACAGACCCCCTACTGACAGGTCCAGGGCTGCATCCATGCCAATGCAGCAAAGCTAGGGGTGTCTTTCGCTATTCACTATACTGTAGCTGTGTTACGAACACAGAACCTTTCCAATGCACAAATACCTGTACCTGTACAAATACCTGTACTTCAGTGTGCAGTCGTACTGCCAATTCACAAGCAGGCCAGCCTATCTCCCCTTTTCAGTGCCAGCTGAAGCATGGCGTGGGAGTCCAGTAGTAAAAAAACTAAATACTTCAGCTTCATCCGAAAGTGCTGCGTAGGAGTCTGTGGATCCCCAGGTTAAAAATAACCTTTAAGGTCATTCAGTTACCATGGAACTGTAGATAATTGTCCCATGATTCAAGAAGCCTGTTGCGGTTTGGAATGTAAACTCACGGCGCAGAACAGAGCCTGCAATACCTAAAGTGTTTTCAAAGGGTTACCTTCTGTTACCCACAAATAACCTCTCGCAGGTTTCTGCAGCTGTGGCTCGGTTGTATTATTGCCCATTGTTATTCTACCAGGACAGGAGCATTTATGAAACAGCTTCTTTTTTTTTTGTCAGTTTGGCCAGTTTTCCGACAAACAGACAGGCCTGGCGGATACTGTTATGTATACTTAAGAATAACGTTTTTAAGAAAGCCGTTTCAGCATAAAAAAAAAATAACGACCACACTCTCGCTTATGAACCTCTCGCGTGTGCTTGCTTGCATTTCAGGAACCCCCGCCCCCCCCCCCCAACTAAGGGTGAAAGGTCACCTGACAGAGTGACCCTACAGTTGTAACAGAAGTAAGCTGATGAGGACAGCCACAAAGGGGTGTCTGCCTATCTGCGGTGTTTCAATGACACAAAATTCACCAGCCATGGAAAAGACTGCTCCTCGCAAAAACAGGACAAATTGTTACAGAAGACTGCGTAACACATCTATTAGTTTGCACTCTTAAAAACTAGGCTTCGGTTAAAGGCAGAAGCAAACACTTATGTATTAGATACTTATGTATAGGTTCTTATCAGTAGTGCATATTGTATTACAATGTAACCCGAAAAGGAATTCTGCAAATGTGAGAATGGTTGCTTGATTTCACAATTGTCCTTAAACAATGGCTTGTTTTGGTTTTCATCGTTTAAATAATTAAATACATGTTTGTTTGTTTTTTTTTTAATTAAAGAAAAAATAGCCTTTTAATCAAGCTGTGATTATGACTCACTCGCAGTGCCATCACACGGTTGGCGTCATACTACCCTACGTGTGAGCTGGCAGGAAGTGTGTTCGCATATCTGGAGGATTTGTTATTATCATCGCATATTCTCTCTCTTGTTTTAACCGTTGTGGGAGGAAGAATTAAATTCAACAATGCTCACCCAATCATGATGATACTGTTAAGTAGATACATTTTCACAATGCCGTCGTTTTTCTCACGTTACACCAATCTCAGTGTTTTTGAAAGTGGCATCACCTTCTCAGCTGACAGATCCCATTCATTCTGAAGGTTACTTCTGATTATGGAAATCCTAAAAAACCGTTGCCCGAAGGAACAAGGTGCGGTGCTTGAAAAATAGCTGTACATTTAATTGAAAGCAACACATTTGTGGGAAACAACAACTGACAAACAAGCAACGAATTCAAAACGTAAACACAACTGAACTTTCTCAGGTTTGACATGTTAATAACCCAGTTGAATTGTAGTTACACTGTTAATAATCTCTCATAAGAGTGTGACAATAACAATATGCGTTTCATATTGTGTACTGCCGGTGTCATGACTACACTATACAGCCTTGAGGGAAAAGTGACGGAAATAAAACACTCGTTTTTGGTAGGCTAATAAATCTGAATTGGTTGTCCTAAATTGAATTGAACGAAATAGCACTTGAACGACAATGACAAGGAGGAGGGGGGAATGGGGGTTACTAGTGACGAAAATTTGTGGGAGGGGGATGGACAGGTTTTTTTAAACCTCAAACCAAAAAAAAAAAGACACTTTGCAGGAGTGTCGTAGCAGCACCCAGAAAAATCCTGCCGAGCTGTCTGGATGCCGTCCAGTTAATGGGAGCCAGTGTTCCAGAGAGCGGACGCTGCTGAGACACGGAGGAGGCGGGCAGACAGGCGAACTGCGTCGCGGTAAACAACAGCAAGGAGCAACATACGTTCAAAAAATATATAGATTTAGCTGTACCAACCTCTAAACACTGTTTACTCTACTTGGAGGTTATGCGTGCGCCGAAAAAATGACTGTCACTCTGTGTTGCAGTGTAGGCTACTTGTTATGCTAATTACCCCCCAATGACTGGAAATACGCAATTATTTATGAAGTATTACGTATGCTCTGCACTTAGTAGCCTGTACAGTTAGGCTAGTTATTTTGGCTAGCGGCTCTGCATTTGTCAGTCTTAGGGAAAGGAGACATGGGAGACAATTTGCCAGGAGCTGCTGTCGTCTTCGGCAGGTGAATCGCGCTGTGGATAGAGGCAACGTACCGCTGAAAGTATCTGAGGGATCTTCGTCAACGCCAGCACAGCACGAAAACTTGGATTATTGCCCTCTGTGTCGAAACGGAAATAATGTTGGAGATAAACGCGGCGTTCGTGAAATAGCCGAAAAACCGACGCAGGTGGGAAATGACATAATATTAAACTTGTTCGTTTCCTATCAATTCAGTTTCTGATCTTGCACGCGGCAGACGCATTCGGCAGGAGATGCGTATTCGATACGGAATTGCTTTCTGGCAAGCAACTTTTGGACTTTTATTCTGCCACTGTGCATCGATGAAGTGAGGAGTCATCGAGAATCTCCGCAACCGATAAAGAATCGGCTGAAAGAAAACTACGCATTTATTTCCGCGTCTGCGTAATAGCTGAATATTTGCTTGGGAGAGAATTTGCTTGGGATTCACTCAGACTTGATACAAGCGTCCGCTCACCAGTCAGCTGTTTGTTATCAACTAGGTACACAAGTTGAAGTTCACAATTTACTTGGACGGCAGCTCCATTTACAATGCCGCGCAGGGACCTCAGAGATTGAACCGAGGCTGAAGTGTCCAGGGGAAATAAAGGAGAATGGCATACCCATTGAACAATTGTGGTGCAAAATTATCCGAAAGGATTTAACCTTAAAGCGACGCCGAGAGAGTGAGTGGCCGACCGAGGATGTCAGACGGGGCGCGGGACGTGCATATACATTCCTCTCCAGCAGTGGCAGCGAACGCAGAGGGAGATGAGATCGAGGTTTTGGAGAGTACGGAGGTCCTTCCCGTGGCCCCAGAGGACGTAAGTGATGACTGATGCTAGTTCACACAGTTGATCGCTGCCTTTACCTCAGGTACCCCCACGTTCAGGTTGTGATCTGCTAACTTTGTGCAGTAGGCGACCACCTTGGGATTTATGCTTCGGTATATTTGAACGGTGTGCGTTTTACATGCTATTCAGATAACGATGTGCAGCTCGTTTTATTCTCCTTGTACCGCAAATTTTGACATCCCGTTTGGAAGCGGTATAGGAACTCCAATGCCAAATTGGACTATCCCATTAAAACAGTCACGTTAATGTTTATCTTCAATAAATGCTACCGTAATCATTTCGGACTGAAAATATCGTATGCTTATTCACATACAATAATAGTGGAATTGTATTAGATGCGAGTAGAAGCAGAGCGTGATGCTTTGTTGAAAGTACTTGAAAGGCTTGATGACACACTCTCTAGGTAACTTTCCCTTGCATTTCTTTCTCCCTCTCTCTCTCTGTGCCCCTATCTTTATGTCCCAGCAATGGAAATCTCTTTTCGACAAGGTATGTAGTCTCTGTGTTCCCCAAAAACTGTCCTGCTTGCATGTTTACTCGTCAGATCAGGTCACCTGTGTGGATGCTAACGTGTGCTTCTCCAATTTCACTTGGCTACGTGTATCATGAAACAGCAGCATGCTGTTGCGAAAGTTGGCATCAGCAGCTGAGTGACTGATTTTTTTTTCTCTCCAGAAGAATCCATCTTGTATTACCATGCTGTATTCAGAAAAAGCTACAAATACATGTTTTGAAAACTTCCATAGGTTTAGGTGATGTCGTGTTGTAAGCAAAGGCTCACTTTTAATGAGTTTAAAGAAAAGAAATTGCCAGAGAAGGATGTTGTGTTGTTGCACTTGGATGGACTCTTGCACCGAAATCCACAGGTGCTTTGACAAGAAGTAGTGAAGGAGGGGATGCTACGCAGCACTGAGTGGAAAAACGGTATGAGCCGGTCAGAAATCCAGTTCTGGTGACAGCTTCGCCCATCCTGCCTCGGTCGGGAATGGAAGTGAAGAGAGCGGTTTCCCCGCGTGTCAGCGCTGACACTGACCCGTGCAAATGCAATTAGAGCGATACCTAATCCCGCTTACATTTGTCGGCTTTCCCTGCCCGCGGCCCACATGAAAGGGGGCCCCGCTCCCACCAATGGAGAGGCGCTGTCCGGCCTGCCAGTTACAGACCCCTTTCACTCTCTGTCCCCCCCCCCCCCCCCTCCCCATACCCCCCCACCCCCCCATCTCCACCACCCACCCCCCGCCGCCCTAACTTTGGGTGACCTTTTTCATTTGTCATACATGGGAGCGGGGTGTAACCCCCGGGTCAGTCCGATCCCCCCCCCCCCCATCCCCCATCCCCCTTCCCCGGTGTCCCACGGAAGCGAGCTGTGTGATGTCCAGAAATTTATTTTTTTAATTTATTTTTTTATTTTTTTATTTGTCAAACCCTGGGTGACTCCCCTGTTACAGGGAGATACAGGGAGTTCTCACGGGGAGCAGTGCTGTTTTAATCAGGACCCGGCCTGTTCTTTAACCAGAGTCCTGCGTGCCGTGTTTTGGTTTGGATCTGTCCCCCGGAGAGAGTGTTTTTTTCGCTGCAATGCGAGCGCTTCCTAGCTGAGCAGGAAGTCGGGCGACAGAAGCGAGGCGGCGTGATTTGTATGGGCCGTCGCAAGCAGCTGGGGGACGAGAGGGAGGTAATGGAGCGGCAGCCTCATCGCTGATGGACGGAAAGGCTTTTGTGTGCCACGGCTGACTGACGATGGTATTGCCTTAATCACTAGGAGGTAAACACAGCCTGTTATTGCAGAGTACATCGCATAACTTCTCACCACCTCCTTTGGCGCATGAATGATTCTGAAGGGAAATGCTATTTTCACCTTCCTAGAGAGTAGAAAGCTATCGTTGTAGATTTATTTTTTAATTTGTCATTTTTACCAAGCCAAACTCGCAGAGTTGAACAGGGAGTCGGTAGCTCTCCAGACTCATGCTCCCTGCCTAATAATGAAGTAAGCGAGTTGAAGTAATTTGTCATACAAATAGAATGTTACACTTTTTGTTCAGAAGTTGACGGTGTTCATCTACTTCTTGCACAAACGTGGAAACTTGGTAGCAGTTTGGATTTGCGCTGTAGTGTTGAGCAGGGAGGCATCGTCGTCAGTCAGTCAAATATTTCCGTATCATGCACCCCTTGGTTATACACAGTGTACCATTTCATAGCCCTACGACTGCTACGCGGAACGATTTCTGTGCTGTATTCAGTGGATCTCAGACTCAGTGAAGTAGGGGCTCTCTACCACCAGACTGACTGAAGCTGAGGCTCTCTACCACCAGACTGACTGAAGCTGAGGCTCTCTACCACCAGCCTCACTGAAGCTGGGGCCTCTCTACCACCAGCCTTACTGAAGCTGGGGCCTCTCTACCACCAGCCTTACTGAAGCTGGGGCCTCTCTACCACCAGCCTTACTGAAGCTGAGGCTCTCTACCACCAGGCTGACTGAAGCTGGGGCCTCTCTACCACCAGACTGACTGAAGCTGGGGCCTCTCTACCACCAGACTCACTGAAGCTGAGGCTCTCTACCACCAGCCTTACTGAAGCTGAGGCTCTCTACCACCAGACTGACTGAAGCTGAGGCTCTCTACCACCAGACTGACTGAAGCTGAGGCTCTCTACCACCAGACTGTCTGAAGCTGAGGCTCTCTACCACCAGACTGACTGAAGCTGGGGCCTCTCTACCACCAGCCTTACTGAAGCTGGGGCCTCTCTACCACCAGGCTCACTGAAGCTGGTGCTCTCTACCACCAGCCTTACTGAAGCTGGGGCTCTCTACCACCAGGCTCACTGAAGCTGAGGCTCTCTACCACCAGACTCACTGAGAAACATTCCAGCCAGCTGCAGCTGCGGCGTGTGCAACTGCTGCCTGCAGAATATGACAAAGAACTTTTGTCCCTGGGTTTATCTGGATGGGAAGGCCCCTGATTGGCCTTGTTTACCTCTCCGCTACAGCCCAAACCTCCCACCTGTTCTCCGGGCAGCTGCGTGCAGAGCCGGGAAGGGGCTTGCGGGGGTCCAAGCCGGATGCCCATTGGAGGAGCCGGGGTCTCCCCAAAGCACAGCCGCTCTCTCTCTGAATGTGGGCGGGGTTTCGCGCCCCGGGGATACTTCTTGCTCCCCCTGGCCGACGACAGATAGATGCGTTTTAAAACGAGCCGCTGTCTTCTGCGCCTGTTGAGGTTGTCAACGCTTTTATTCCTCTTGCTGTCTGTTGATTGGCTGGCCCCCAGCACCTGGAACCGGATCAGATCGGTCTTGGCAGCTTCAGCTGATAAGATGAATTAAACGTAAAAGAGAACTGATCAGTGCAGAAGATGTTGAACGCGTGCCCATTGGAGAAAGCATCAGGACTGATGCACGTGTGCCATCGGTTTAGGTCACATGACTCAGCTAATATTTCATTCTGTTCTGTTTTTTTTTTTTTTCCTGGGGTGTACTCTGATTGTGATGTCATCACTTCGTCTGGCAGTTCTTCTGTTCAACTGCTCAGTGGCTCATTCGGTTAAGTAGGGCACCAGGCAGTGGTGAATTGATGAGCCCCACAGTCCGCGGATTGAATCTGGGTATGAGAGGGTTCAGTCAGTTAGGGGTCTGTGTTTTATCGCTGTATAGCGACCCCCCAGAAATCGATTGGGCGCCCATGGATTGCATGTTCAAGCCACATATGAAAGTTCTTCCTCTGACTTCCTCTGTGCAACGTTAGCGGCAGCGCGCGGTGCGAAAAGAAGCGGACTGGTGACATCACGTTTTTGAGGAGAGCCGTGGTTGTCTGTGCTCTCCCGTATTGGCAGTGTGGGGTTGGCAGTGTAGCACAATAAGTAAGGAACTCGATCCTGCCATTGTACCCTTGAACAAGGTACTTAGCCTGCATTGCTTCAGTATATATCCAGCTGTATAAATGGATACAATGTAAAAAAATTTTTTTTTAAAATGCTATGTAAAAAGTTGTGTAAGTCGCTCTGGATAAGAGCATCTGCTATGTGCCTGTGATGTAATGCAATGTAATGGGTTTTCGCATGAACGCAGCTCTGGTTGCAGACAGTTGACCTTTCCAAATTAGGGCGGGAATTGGGCATGCTCAGCCCCATGCTGGGTCCCAAATTTATAAAATAAAAAAGAAATTAAAAATACTGATATTCTGGATTGCTTTAGGGTACTTAACCGCACAAGTTTTTTGGATTAAGACCTGGCCAGTGTGGGTCTTTATTGGGAGTAAGTAGACTGCAGTATTTCCCCCTTCCCACTGTTGGCAAGTCGGGGATTTGGTTGGAATTACAGAGCTGAGTGCCCTTGTTGTGTGTGTATTCAGCTAATCCCCTGTGCTATTGTGTAGGCAAGGCAGGAAGCTGGCTATAGGGCTTCTTCCTCATAACAAACCAAACACACGCATCTACCTCTCTTGACTTGATCGTTGCTCGCGCACTCACAGCACGGGAAAAACAAATATTAGAATGGCGGTGTGGTGCTGAGGGTCTACCCTGCATATCAAGCTGTTAGCCTAGGGATCCTGCTAGCTTTTACCGGAGCATTCACAAGGCACCAAAAGCAGCATATAGAACAAGGAGTAGGCTAGAGCTATTGACGCTACACATTAGCCTACATGCTAAGGACTGGGCAGGACAGACAGAGCTTCCATATCTTGCTGCGGGTCTTCTGTGATGCACAGACGCACGCCCCCCCACGGTGGCAGTTGTCGGAGCCAGCCGGCGAGCCTGCGTTTGACGGAGTTAGGATCAAAGCGTTAAGCGTAGCGGATGCGTGAGATAAGCGAGCGATGGCGTGTCTGTGCTGTGCGTGCCCCCCTGATGGCGCTAATTAAAAGCCATCCCGTGACTTCAGAGTCGCCGCTGACGTGTGTGATTTTTTTTTTGTCGCGTGCCCTGTTTTTAAAAATTTTTAAAAAAAAATTAAATAAACAGCTGTCTGCCGCGGTGTTGTGGGACGGGTTGCGTTTCGGGACGAGCGGGCGGGGTGATTACACGGGCGGTGGTTTTTTGGAGGTGCCTCGCCTCCGAGCAGCTGAGGGGCGCCTGATTGCAGGGGGGGGGGGGGGCTCGCTGTTTTACATACAATCACTGGCTCTGCGGCTGCAGCTGCCGCCCCTGGAGATGGGGGCTCTGAAGTTTAATGATGCTCCCGGGGCAGGAGTGCGCGTCTCTCCCCCCCCCCCTCCAGCAGGTGATTGGCAGTAAATTGGGTTCGTTGGGTGGGGGGTGGGAGGGGTGGGGGGTGAGGGTGGCGACTCGGACGGCGCTGGCCCCGTGTCGGGGCGGGGGGGGGGGGGGGGGGGGGGTGGTGGGGGGGGCGGCGACGGTCTCCATGCGTGCGGTTGAGCTGCTGTCAGCAACCGAGCGAAAGCGAGTCTCCCGGACTGAGGTGTGATCGCCGGGCCCTCGCTCGCCGCTGATATAAATAGCCGGCTGTCTGCGGCGCTCTCATCCCCGACGCGTCCTGAGCAGACGCGTGCACAGAATCGGCGGGGCTGCGCGCGCATGGGGGCCGACCTGGCCGTTTCGGGTGGCTGGAGCGGGGCGGGGCGGAGCCCTTTTGGGTGAGCGGGCCGCACCGGAGCCCACAGCAGGACGGGTGTGTGTGTGTGAGGGCTGGTGGCCCCCGGGTGGGGCTGAGGGCCCTTTTTGTGTTCTGCGTCGGGCTTTGATATGTTAATCCCGGGATGCTCTGGCCTTTGGGTTTGATTCGGGCTGGGGCTGGGGCGGGCGGGGCGGTGTGTGTGTGTGGGGGGCGGGCGGATGGGTGGGCGGGCGGGTAGGCGGGGGGGGGGTTGTGTGTGTGTGTGGGTGGTTGGGGGGGTGGTTGAATCGGTGCCAGAGAGCGGCGCTGGAGGTGGGGGATCAGATGCGGGGGGGCTGGCAGGACGGCCCGGTCGTCGGTGTCACTGCGGGGCGAGCGTCTGTTCCCAGAGACGGCTCTGCAGCCCTCGCTCTGTCAGCACCGAAACCAGAGCCGGCCAAAGGCCCCGCTTTCCCGTCTGTTTCCCAGGCTTCCTCCTCCTCCTCCTCCTCCTCCTCCTTCTCCTCCTGCTGCTTCTCTCGCAGAGAGACACATGCCACGAGCCCTCGCGCGTTTCACACACACACACTCACACACACAACTCTTTTTCCCTCTCCTTTTTCTGTGAGAGTCACGGCGGCGGCGGCGGCGGCGGCTGAGGAGCTCGACTAGCGACCGGTTTCGAGGCCTGTGATCTTCAGCGCTAACCTGGAGTTTCGAGGCTATTAGGCAAACAGTCATTTTGCCCGCGTGCGTTTCCTGCCCCAAAGCCCCTCCTCTGCAGCCGCCGCCGCGGCGGCGACGTAATGTCACGGTTGCGCTCGCGAGGGCTAGACGCTTGTCGCCGGGCGTCGGCGTCGTCTCCCGACGGGTTTTTTTTTTTGGCAGAAGCGAGGCAGAGAGGGGGGGGCTGGGAAAAGGGGGGGGGGGGAGGGGAACAGGCAGAATAGCGAGGCCATTTTTCAGGGTTTTATCTCGCTGAAAATAGGTGCGCAGAGAGTGCTGACTGGGAGAGCTGCCTGCCGCTGCTCTGCTCATATCGCTGGCTGATCTTCCTGTTTCACTGTGTCGGTCACAGCCACGAGGATCAAAGGCTTAGAGGCCATTTATTTCTTAACTGCGCAACTTAGAGACACCTTTCCACAGGTAATGGTTACTGAGAGTTTCTGGAGTGGTTCCCCCCCCACCCCCCCCCACCCCCGCGACCCACCACACTTAAGATTGCAGGCAAATGCTTCTCCCGTAGAGACGTTGGAGATGGGATATGTGCTTGTATGGTTTGTGTGTGTGTTGTCTGGAGTGAGTTTTGAGTCTTTTTCTGTGTGCTTGTGTGTGTGTGTGTGTATTTGTATGCTTTGTGTGTGCATTCTGTGTGTCTGTGTGTTTTGGGGCGGTGTGTTTGTGTGTGTATGTGAGCCTGTGAGCGTGCTGTGTTTATGTGTGTATGTGAGCCTGTGAGCGTGCTGTGTTTATGTGTGTCATGTGCGTCTGTGCGTGGAGCTTCTAGGGTTTCAGGCGAGACACTTAATCCTGCAGAGGGGTTCCTCCGCTCAGTCCTGTCCTACAGGCCCGTCAGGTTTGAGCAGCAGTCTGAAAGGAACACAGAGGGCCGGCCACTGCTATCCGGTGTCCGTCTGTCAGATCTGCTCTCACGTCTTTATCCTGCTCCCGCCCCTGCTCCTGCTCCTGCTGCTGCTACCACTCATACCCCTGCCCCTGACCCTGCTACTGCTTCTGCCACTGCTCTTCCTGCCCTTGCTCCTAATGCTCCTGCTCCTGCTCCTGATCCTGCCACTGCTCTTCCTGTCCTTGCTCCTAATGCTCCTGATCCTGCCACTGCCACTGCTCCTGCCTCTGCTACTGCTCCTACTCCTACCTCTGCTCTTGCTCCTGCTACTGCTCCTGCTCCTGCTCCTGCCCCTGCTACTGCTACTGCTACTGCTACTGCTACTGCTACTGCCACTGCTACTGCTACTGCTACTGCTACTGCCACTGCCACTGCCACTGCTCCTGCTCCTGCTACTGCTCCTGCTCCTGCTCCTGCCCCTGCTACTGCTACTGCTACTGCTACTGCCACTGCCACTGCCACTGCTCCTGCTCCTGCTCCTGCTACTGCTACTGCTACTGCTCCTGCCCCTGCTACTGCTACTGCTACTGCTACTGCTACTGCTACTGCCACTGCCACTGCCACTGCTACTGCTACTGCCACTGCCACTGCCACTGCCCCTGCTCCTGCTACTGCTACTGCTCCTGCTCCTGCTCCTGCCCCTGCTACTGCTACTGCTACTGCTACTGCCACTGCTACTGCCACTGCTCCTGCTCCTGCTCCTGCTACTGCTACTGCTCCTGCCTCTGCCTCTGCTCCTGCCCCTGCTACTGCTACTGCTGCTGCTGCTACTACTGCTACTGCTACTGCTACTGCCACTGCTCCTGCTCCTGCTCCTGCTACTGCTACTGCTCCTGCCTCTGCCTCTGCTCCTGCCCTAGCTCCTAGTAGCAGCATCCTGACCAGATGGAGCATTGAGTACATGCAAGGAACAAGCCAAGGGGAGCATGTCAGCTATTAGGCTTCTCATGCTTGTGAATGCACACACACACACACACACACATGCACACATGCATGCATGCACGCACAAATGCACATGCACACGCACTCACATGTATGCACACACGTATGCATGCACGCATGCAAGCACACGCACACACACGCACACACACACACGCACATACACATCACGGCCGTGGCTGCCCCCAGTGGCCACTCTGCGGCAAAGCGTTCTGCTCACGATGCTGTAATCGTTCTCTCTTTCATTCCTCCCTCCCTCCTTTTCCTGCACTGGTTAGATTAAAAGACAGAGACAAATGAAAGGTAATTACAAACCCCCTCCACTCCTCCTCCCACACGTAGCTCTTCACAGAGATAAATACGCTAGGAGGAGGACTCCATCCCCCCTTTCCCCTCATCCTCGGTGCGATTTCCACACTTCCCTCTCTTCCCCCGGAGCCGGGCTGAGAGGACGAGAGAGACGAGCGGGTTTACCGAGGTGAGAATAGCGAGCCGATCTTTTCCGTCGCCCCGATGCGCTCGTCCGCTTGAGTTTTTTTTTTTTTCCCCCGGAAAACGGAGGGAGAAAGAAAAAAAACGCGCGAACGAGAGCGGCTCTGCCTCTCCCGGCTGCGTTCTGCCGTGCTGGGCGCTCGCCGTCCGCAGTTTGAGGCCTCGCTGTGCCGCCGTGCTTACGTCACACGATCACGGGAGCGGTGCCCGCGGTGAGATTCGCTCTGCTGCTGAGCAGCGACGGCAGGGGCGCTCTCTGCTGTCCTCGCCGACACGGTCACTTAATTCCCTCAGCAGACCTCTCGCTCTCTCTCTCTCTCTCTCTCTCTCTCTCTCTCCCCCCCCTCTCTCTCTCTCTCTCTCTCTCTCTCTCCCCCCCCTCTCTCTCTCTCTCTCTCTCTCTCTCTCTCCCCCCCCCTCTCTCTCTCTCTCTCTCTCTCTCTCTCTCTCCCTCCCTCTCTCTCTCTCTCTCTCTCTCTCTCTCTCTCTCTCTCCCTCTCTCTCTCTCTCTCTTTCCCTCTCTCTCTCTCTCTCTCCCCCTCTCTCTCTTTTTCCCTCTCTCTCTCTCTCTCTCTCTCTCCCCCCCTCGCCAAGGTGAACCGTGCTGCTTACTTTTCAAAATATCAGCGCAGTGAGCGCAGTTTCATCTTACGCCGTATCGCACGTTTTTTTTTTGTAACCCCCCCATCCCCCCCCCCCCCCCCCCCCCCCCCCCCCCCGATGCACACTGCGGGCAGCTGGCAAGCTGAAAGACACCAGCAGGGCAAAAAGGACCCGGGGAAATTACAGGAGAGCGGATGTGAGTCTGTGTGAGGGCCATCACAGTTCGCCACTCTCAGGAGGACGTGGAGCTGCTGAGCCGGCCTGCGCTGCGGCCGTCGCTAGGCTAACCGGGAGGACGAGCGCGACGTCGGTCGGTTTGTCTTGTTAATTATCGTCCTGGAAACCCGCTGACCGCCGGCGTGCTCAGGCTGCTACGCGACCTCAGGTCAGAGCCCGAACCGCACGCCCCCCCCCCCCCCCAACCCCCCACCCCCCCCACCCCCCCACCTCCGCACACGCGCTCCCAGCCGAGCGTGGAGTGAGACGGGAACGGGAGAGGGGCGACGGGGGGGCTGGAGGGGGGTACCGAGAGGAACGGCGTGAGGAGAACCGAGCCGTGCCAGCCGGGGCCACCGGGTTCGCGGATATTTTCGGAGGGGGATCACGATCTCATGATCGCACGCCCCCCCCACCCCCCCTCCCCCCCTCTCCGTATTGATCTGGTTTGTGGGTCGAGGCTGGCCTGCGTGCCGTGAGCCCCCCCCCCCCGCGCGCGGTCGAGGCGCGGCCCGGCGCTTTGAAGCCAGCAGCTCAATTACAGGGTCGTTATGGTGATTCATGGCTTAATTAAACGAGTCTGCCGGCTGGGGTCTGGGGCGTTAGGCGCGCGGGGGAGAGAGAGAGAGACGAGAGGAGGAATGCTGCACTGGGCTGAGCGGGGGTTGCCGTGGCGAGGGGCTGATTTACTACGCCCGCGCGGGGCTGCCGACGCAGGGCCGCAGGGGCAAACCCTGCAGGGGCAAACCCTGCACCGGCTAGATAGACGCCAGCCTCCGCTGGATCTGTCAGGCTGTGGCGTAGCTTTTTATCTCAACACGCGTGCGTGTGTGTGTGCGTGTGTGTGTGTGTGTGTGTGTGTGTGTGTGCTTGTGTTTGTGTGTGTGACCGTGTGTGTGTGTGTGCGTGTGTGTCTGTGTGTGTGTGTGTGTGTGTGTGTGTGTGTGTGTGCATGTGTGTGTGGTGGGGGGGGGGTCTTCACTGCTTCTTGGTCATTAGGGTGGGATTGGTATCCAGTAGTTTGTCATTCAGAAACTGTTGGCGGGGTGGGGGGGGGGTGAATGTTATCCCCTCAAAACATGGGGGGGGGGGGGGGTGGGCGTGTCACCCTCCCAATCCCCTCAGCAGGTATGACGCCTGCCTGTGGTGTGAGGCTCGGTGGTGAGCTTGGTGTGAGCGCCATGACAACGTGAGCGCCATGACGACGTGGGGGCCAAGACAGTCGAGTGCTACCTGATCATCCACTCCCGACTCCTCGGTCGCTCCATGAGGAACGTCTTTCTGGGGCAGGTTGAAGGTGAAGCTGTTTGAAAGTGGAGGCCACGTCCTTTCGTAACACCGTGTGCAAGAACTTTGCTTGAGGCACCAAGTTTCCTAAAATCTTCCTCTGTGCCCTTTTTTTTTTTCTTTTCCTTTTTTTATATCGTTGGCACATAAACGTTAAACTGACACCCTGCTTTTTTTTCCCTCACCTGTCATGCTTCACCTGAGGTGCTTTTTCACACTTGGATGCCTTCTATACTGAATATATCCGGTTGCCTTGTAATGCACCAGTTACTGTAGGTGTGAAAACAGATGCCAGCGTGGTCGCATGTTGTCTGTTTCCAGCCTTGGAGGAAAGTAGCGTAGCTTCCCTGTGGCGCTACAGGTCCCAGCTTATGAATTTTGTTGCTCTCCGACGCGCTTGTTCACGGAGATCGCTGTTACCTGGAGACGGAGCGGCTGCGCTTCTTCCCCCTCCTCTTTCGTAAGCGCGGGCCGGTGCAGGCCCGCTGGGTCGCTTTGCCTTCCCGCAAGGCCAGCGCTGAATATTGGGATCTGCGAGACACTGGCCATATCCGCTTCTCGATTAATTATTCAGTATGTGTAATATATTGGGAATGGTTTCAGCAATTACGCTTTTTTAGAAAAATG
>NC_049202.1:69342138-69454638 GCF_013347855.1 Anguilla anguilla | reverse complement strand
CCCCCCCCCGGGGCGGGGAGAGGAAAGCGGGCCGAGCGCACGCAGCGCGTAACGATCTGTGTGAAGTGACGCGAGGTCGTTCCTCATCACGGGGATGAGCGATCCTGGAGCGGCGGTCAGAAGCTCAGATCGGCTGCAGTGTGTGTGTGTGTGTGTGTGTGTGTGGGGGGGGGGGGTACTTTGTGCTTTGGGTGAAATTTAAAAGAAATGCACTGCAGGTAAATATTTAAAATTATTTGTAGTGAACAAACAGGAATATCCTGGGAGAAAAATGTGTCTTTAACAGGGATGTCAGTGGATGTGGTGGTCGGATGATTGACAGCAGGGTAATGTTTCTGGTTCCAGCTGAAGGGGCATTGTATCCAGGGCTAGAATGTTATCATAATAAGGATAAAGAGGTCACTCAGCAAGTTTAGTTTCCATAAAGCCTGAGTGTGCTGCCCCATTACACGCTCCCAGTAGCGCATAAAGCTGTGGCTATTCTCCTGTCCTTCAAAAGCATCTTAGTACTGAAAAAGTGAAAGGAAATATGGCCGCGTCGTCGTGTTATTTCATGGTAGACTTCAGAAAATGTATGAATCCTCAAAATTGCCTGCAGTGGGTTTTAATGGGTGTCTTATCTTAAGTATCTCCAGCTGGACACACCCCCATGAATCAGTCGGTGTTAAAAAATGATGTGAAAAGATGAGACTGTAATGACGCGTCTCGTGTTCTGTGAGAACGCACGCGCGTGTGTGTGTGCGTGTGTGTGTGTGTGTGTGTGCGCGCGGGATCTTTCTGCCGAACGCAGCCCGAGGGTAATGTGTTATCCTGTTATGTGGATGGAAATGCTCCGTCATTTATCACCCTGTCTATTTTTAGTGTGCCTCTCTCACCTCTGCAGGTACTGCTGGAAGCAGCGTTCCCCTCTGCAGTGTTCCCAGACAAGCTGTGAGCAGAATTTAAAAGGCAGCTCCGGTTCGTCCTGTGACAGCATAAACCCGGGGAGCGTGCTTGGTCGGCACACAGGGTACCGAGCATCTGTGAGATATCCACCCGAGAGCAAGTTAGCTTGTTTTTAGCGACTGGTGTATCTCACACAGCACTTTCCCCTACGGGTTAATTTTCGCAAACCCGAATGGACTCAGCGGCAAGTGTTCTCAGTTAATTCCAAGATCTGCATAATCCTGTGTGTTGAAGGATTAGTGTTTGGTGGATGTTTCGGAGAACGAACCTTGGCACCCTTTTTAAGCGTTTGTTTTTCCAGCGGGCGGGGTATACGTTGGCAGTCTCGCGTGACGGTAGGGCCCATAAGGGCCCAGCTAAGCCGCTGGTCGTTATTGTGGTGCCTCTGCTAGCGGCCTACGGTGTGAGATGCATGGCAAACACGCTCCGTCTAGGCCAGACGGCGACCTTTGAGTGGCTGTGGCGGGAAAGATGATTCTCTGCAATTTAATGCCCGAAGATCATAAGCCCTCCTCCTACTCCTCCTCCTCCTGCTCCTCCTGCTCCTCCTCCACCCCCACACCTCGTCCTCGCTGGGGGGGGCTGAATGAATCTGGCAATCGGTGTTTAATCTCCCCGGCAGACGCCAACGCGGGGTTCGAGGCGGACGCGGGCGGAGCCGGCCCCCTGGAATTAATGAATGGATCGTTCCCTGGGGTCCCTCGGGGGTGTGGGGGGGGGGGGGGCAGACCCGCTGCGAATGGAATCTGAACGGAGACTGGAATTTCTTGTTTTTTTTTTTCGGGGAACGAGAATTCTGCGGTGGCCGGCCTTCACGGGATGGGGTGCGACTGCGTGTCCCGCTATGACCGTCCCGTGTGATTTTGGAATCGTTCTGTGCAGTCCCAGAAACGCTCGGGGGCAGATATTCAAGTCGCTCAATGGATTTTTTTCAACAAAGAGTAGCTGTCCTTTAGCATTATTGCGTCTGACGCTCGAAGCTGGTTGTTATAGTTATAACACGCAATGCTCAAGTTTTCGGCTAGCTGTGTCTATGGCAGTGATTTCACACGATTCAGAGGCTACCGGTATAGCCGGCTTAGCTTTTGAGCTGAGCAGCTGAGCGAAAACAGCCTGGCCGTTTATTTTCCTTATGTTTCGCTCGCAAAAGACCGTCCCCTTGCAGCTGTCTGCTGTGTTGTATTTTTGATCGTGCATTACCATAGCCTCCTCCGAGGCGAACGCTCTGTTTCCCGCTGCTGTCGTTGACGGCCAAGTATCTGCGAAACGGCAAATACCAGCATACATAATTTTCTCCTGCTTTGTTGTAATAATGAGTACATTGTTTATGTGGATACATGTATATGTATGGAATAAAACTAGGGATCATCGTTTGAAAAGTTCCTTGGCTGATATGTTCTCGATGGATGCCGGGGATAACATTTGATTTGCCGCGTTAGGCGCGATTGATGCTCAGAGCTCCTCTGGTGAATACCCCAGTCAGGGAGACGGCCTGTAAACCGTAGATATGCTCTGTCTGGAGAATGGGACAGGGAAGGAAATGGGCGCCCCGCATCGTTGAGGTTTTTCGACCGTTTGCACATCATGGCGGCCTCATCAGGCGAGCCTCATAAAGTGCAGTGTGGGGTGGGGGGGGGGGGTTGTAGCTGGTCGTGCCCCTGCTCTGAGTGACCTTGTGGGTGGGGGGGGGGCGGGAGTGATAGCTCTGGGGGTGTTTGGAGCTGGTCGTACCCCCTGCTCTGAGTGAGCGTGGGGGGGGGGCAGTGATAGCTGTGGGGGTGTTTGGAGCTGGTCGTGCCCTTGCTCTGAGTGAGCGTGGGGGGGGGGGGGGCGGGGGGGGGAGTGATGGTTGTGGGGGTGTTTGGAGCTGGTCGTACCCCCTGCTCTGAGTGAGCGTGGGGGGGGGGGGGAGCGATAGCTGTGGGGGTGTTTGGAGCCGGCCATACCCCGGCTCTCAGTGAGCACACTGACTGGTATGGCCAAAGGGCCCGGCCATCTCTTCACAGGAACAACATCTCTGCCAGCATCCCACTCTCTCTCTCTCTCTCTCTCTCTCTCTCTCTCTCTCTCTCTCTCTCTCTGAGGGCGAGGAGACAGAGAGCATCCAGCACACACAGGGCTCAGCTGCACAATGTGTTCTGTGTGTGAG
The DNA here is from genome assembly GCF_013347855.1 of Anguilla anguilla. Taxonomy (NCBI): domain Eukaryota; kingdom Metazoa; phylum Chordata; class Actinopteri; order Anguilliformes; family Anguillidae; genus Anguilla; species Anguilla anguilla. The sequence continues at coordinate 69,451,544 of NC_049202.1, read as the reverse complement.
TGTGGGGTGATGACGTGGGGAGGGGGGTGTGGGATGGGGGTCGGGCATGGCTCTGTGTTTTCCAACAAGCCTTTCTCTCCATGCGCACCCCACCCCACCCCACCCCACCCCATCCCCCGTCCCGCAGCACAGCGTCTATTGAGAGAGGCAGGCTGGGAAAGTTCTGGATCTGCGCGCCTCTCCTCCTCAGCAGCAGGGGGAGGCCGGCCGGAGCGCGTGTTTGTGTGCCTGACAGGACCACCGAGCCGGGCTCTGTTCTCTGAGTCTGGGGTGGCCCCTGATTCAGGCTCTCTGGGGGGGGGGGTTCACCCCCCACCCCCCACTCCCCCTTTCATAGCAAAGGTGCTTGGGGAAGGATTCTCTATACGTTACCCTCCGTTGTTTCAGTCTCATCCAATCAGTAGGCTCGCTGGCGTCTGAGTGAGGGGTTCTGGGTCAAGGTCAAGGATTTTGAACCCTGTGCCCCTGTCAGACACAACAGCAAAAGTACAACTAAAAAAAAGCACAAATATCAGTCAATCAATTAATCTTCAATGCTGTATGCCATTACAACCAAAGTTGTTTGTTTAATTTTCTGTAGTGCAGCTCAAGTAATTGTTTTGTCTGGTGGCTGTACTTCTCTTCTCAAGTACACAACAAACAACAGGCACACACACATGCTGCTGTAGAGTCCAAGGTCTTTAGCCTGTTGTTATGGGCTTCCAGAAGAACTTGGCTTTTTACTGTCCTTTGAATATTCAGCGTTGCGATGTTAACGGGAGCTGCAGAAAATCTGCCTTGTTAACGGTTCATTTCCATCTCCCGGTCTGAATGGTGCTGTCAGAGTGAAAGGCTCTACGCATTGTGGTCCACTGAATAACCCCCGCTGATGATACGAGTTCATAATGAAAATACTTGCTGCATTAAGAGCGTGAAATTACAGCCGGGGTCCTGCTGAATGGCGTCGCGTTGTGCGTTTGAGGACCCGTGGGTCCGGCCCGCCGTACTGGAAGGCTTTGTTGGTGCGTCGGCGACGGGGCTCTCTGCGGGGCCTGTGCGGTCATTGTCCCGTGTGTGGGGGGGTGTCAGCAGCGCTCACCAGCTGCAGCCACTGCCACCCCCGCCCCCCCCCCCCCCCCAAAAAAAACAAGCGTGCCTCTGTCTCACGCCCGCTGAACAGGCCTAATAAACTCGTCAGGCGTGTCCCCGAGCGTGTCAGCAGGCCTGCGATCGCGGGTTTTCATTGGACAAGGATCCGTGTGGCGAGGCCGGGTTTTGCGTGGCCGTGGTATGGGACGTACCCAACCCCGATAAGAGAGATTAAACACACGCGGGGCGATAGGTGTGGGGGGGCGCCCTGTGAGGAGTGGGGGGGGTTATATTCGGTGTGTGTATGTGGGGTACTGTGTGGGCCCAGTTGGGGCGGGGGTTGAGCTAAGGGGGTTTAACAGCGAAAGCTTTCCCGGGCACTAGCGGGTCCAGGGGCCTCCAGGGGCAGAAGCAGCGCCATGACTATTTTCCACCCACAATTTTCACTGAGAAATAGGTGGAAAAGATAACCACGCTGAACTGTATTCACACTTAACCCTCCCCCCTGGTCTGCAATCACAGTCTGTCTGGGGCCAGGAGGGAGATGTATGCAGTGTGTGTGTGTGGGGTGGGGTACTGTCCTGGGATATATTTGGTGTGTGTGTGTGTGGGGTGGGGTACTGTACTGGGATATATTTGGTGTGTGTGTGTGGGGTGGGGTACTGTACTGGGATATATTTGGTGTGTGTATGTGGGGTGGGGTACTGTACTGGGATATATTTGGTGTGTGTATGTGGGGTGGGGTACTGTACTGGGATATATTTGGTGTGTGTATGTGGGGTGGGGTACTGTCCTGGGATATATTTGGTGTGTGTCTGTTGGGTGGGGTACTGTACTGGGATATATTTGGTGTGTGTATGTGGGGTGGGGTGCTGTACAGGGGGGTGTGGGTGGGTGGCGGAGTGGCAGGTGGAGCATCTGGTTGGATGCCTACGCACCCTCCAGCTGCGGAGAGGAAGTTGTCACCTGTCCGGAATGCTGTAGACCCCCCTCCCTGCAGCACTCCACTTCCTGCCCCACCCCCTCTCTTCTACCTCACCAGCCCACGGAATGCACGTATAACAAATTCCGCAGGGGTTGAGCTGTGTTGTGTGCACGAATAGAAGAACCCCATTAATACCCTGTCACTGTATATCCTGCTTTAGCCTGTTAGATTTGGCTTTAGGTGTTGAATGAACACCCCCCCCCCTCCCCCCCCCTGTTTGTATTATAGCCCTCTCAGCCAGGGGGATGGGGACACTGACTCACCGTTCTGTCACCTATCGTCTTTACGGCCTGCTTATTGCAGGATGGTGAAGCTGAGCGGAGTAACACACCTCTGTGTGACGATAAAAGCCTGATGCATTTGAAAAGGTTAATGTTGTTATGGTTTTTGGTGATATTCCTGCTCTTGGGTGCGAATCGTTTTGGAACGAGGCATGCGCATTTGCAGACCATTTTGAGTAGCCGACCCCCACAGCCCCCGTGCGTTCTTTTGGCAGAGTAGCAGCGAAACCCCCAGGCTGGCAGCAGCGTCCTCCTCCTCTCTCTCTCTCTCTCTCTCTCTCTCTCTCTCTCTCTCTCTCTCTCTCTCTCTCTCTCTCTCTCTCTCTCTCTCTCTCTCTCCTCTCTCTCTCTCTCTCTCTCTCTCTCTCTCTCTCTCTCTCTCTCTCTCTCTCTCTCTCTCTCTCTCTCTCTCTCTCTCTCTCTCTCTCCCTCCCTCCCTCCCTCCCTCCCTCCCTCCCTCCCTCTCTCTCTCTCCTCGCGGTAATTAGCGGAGGGAAGTGAAGCTTTGCCGCGCAGTGGCTTTTTAATTAGAGACGCTAATTGGGTCCCCGTCCGGGGAGCCCCGGCTGTCTTAATGGACAATGGCGGCTGTGTACCGGGGGTGGGGGGGGGGGGGGGGGGGGGGGGGCTGCCAGACATCGGCCCCCATCAGCCCCGTTTCCTCTGCCCACCTCTCACCAGCGCTTCATTAATCACGCAGCCAGCGGCAAGTCCATTCAGTAATGAAGGAGCGGTGTATGTGCTGCCATATATATGTGCAGAGAGATGGCGTGTGTCTGTGTGCCCCTGTGTGTCCCTGTGCTGCCATTTATCTGTGCAGAGAGACGGCGTGTGCTCCTGTGTGTGTGCCTGTGCTGCCATATATCTGTGCAGAGAGATGGCGTGTGTTTCTGTGTGTGTGCCTGTGCTGCCATATATCTGTTCAGAGAGATGGCCTGTGTTTCTGTGCGTGTGCCTGTGCTGCCATATATCTGTTCAGAGAGCTGGCCTGCGTTTCTGTGCGCGTGCCTGTGCTGCCATATATCTGTGCAGAGAGATGGCCTGCGCTCCTGTGCGTGTGCCTGTGCTGCCATATATCTGTGCAGAGAGATGGCCTGTGCTCCTGTGCGTGTGCCCTGTGCTGTGGACCGCACCGCACCGCGTGTTGTGGCTGTTTGTTCAGTGTGACGCGTTGCGGTGTTCCACAGCTGCGGCCCTGTTGGTGTGTCTTCACAGCCACTGCCCCTCGGGACAGACCATAATGGTTTTTCTTTCATGTAACTAACGAGGGGCATCCAGTCAAACAAAAGGAGGTTAATAAACCATTAATATTTAAAGAAAAACCCATCAAAACCAATATTTTGTAGTTGCCTTTGGTTCATGTGTTCTGTGGCTAGTAATGAGCGACGCTTTTGAAAAATCAGTGCTAAAAGAAAACTGTTGATGTCTTTGATGTTTCTCCTTCTTGTGCTGGCAGTGCGATTGACAGGAAAACACTCTATGCTGTTCTGTCGAAGAAATAGGAGTTCTGCTCCTTTCGAATGTGTTGGGCTGATTTTGTGAGGATGTGCAATGGTTTATGTGTGGGGCTCTGTGGATTGTGTATTGATTGTGTTGGGGACTGTGTGTGGAATTGTGTACTGGATTTTGTGTGGGATTTTGACCGAAGGTGTGTGTGTGTGTGTGTGTGGGATTGTGAGGGGGCTTCTGTGTGCATCATTTTGGAGACCTGTATAACGTGGTGGCTCCCTTTATGACCTGTCTGTCATTTGGGACGTACTCAGGAATCAGCAGATGGGATGGGCGTCAGTAAAAAAAAAACAAAATGGAGGGTACTCACACTTGCTGTTGATTAGACCTTCTCCCTGTCAGCATGCTGATCAAAGCACTATTCCCCCCCCTGTGTGATGGGGGAACGGGGGATGGACACAGGCAGAGGGGGGGCCAGGGTGGGGGCTTTCATTAAGATCCTGCCTGCTTTAATCAAGCATGTTGTGTTGGGTAGTGGGGAGGGGTGTGTGTGTGTGTGTGCATGCGCATATGTGTGTGTGTGCGTGTGCATGTGCATGTGTGTGCGTGTGCCCGCATGTGTGTGTGTGTGTGTGTGCGCGTATGGGTGGTGTGCGTGTGCATGCATATGTGTGTGTGTGTGTGTGCGTGCACGCATGTGTGTGTGTGTGTGTGTGTGTGTGTGCGCTCACGCGTGTATGTTGTGGGGTGTGTTATTGATGGAGACAAGTGAAATGAGGGACCCCATTTCCCTGTGACTCACACAGAAATAGCTGTTAGCTAACCCCCCCCCCCCCCCCCACTAACGTCATTTTTCCATATCAGTATGTACCATTATAAATGGGTACAAAGGCTGTTCGACAGGGATCTTCACCAGGGCTTTGAGATGACCATTGAGCTTCATTGCAGCCATGGAGCTTCTGTTATTTACACCTCTGCCCCCTGAGGTCATACTCTATACCATCCAAATACCACCTACAGGTCCTGCTGGCAAAACCAACTCCTCGCATCTTCAGTCAGGAGGTGTTCTGCAAGTTCGTCTGCAATACTAAAGAAAATAACAGACTTTGAGGACTGAGCGCTTACACTTTGGGTTTGATTTGTTGTTCTTGAATAAGCAGTGCTGCTGTGGTTTGTAACCGGCTTTGTGAGTTATCTTCGACGAGAATGTGTTAGCCGTAGCCATGGCTGCGTGGGTGCGTGGTTTATTTAACACTGTCACTTCTCCATCAAAGGTCCAATAGGGAAAACAGGAAGTTTGCTCTGAGGACATGAAACCACACAATGAAGTGAGCTGTCACTCTGAATCTCCCAGGCTGGTAATCGGAGGTTTCTTGGGGGTAGTTTCAGCCTTTCAGGTGAAGTTGCTCTTCCGTAGAGTGCCTAATGAATTTAGTGTCAAGGATAGACCGTGACCCCTATTAGCCTGATGTCAGAGGTCACAACCAGTCCAGGAAAAGCAAGAATAGTATTTACTCTATGGGGGGGCCATAGAGGGTTCTCCTCACGTCCTATTCAGGGGATCTGATTGCCAAACATCTATCTGAATTACTCTAATGGCCTTTAACAAGCTGTCCCAACTAGCTGGTTGGATAAGAATCACTCTATACCACGTGTCAAAGGCAGCAGTGGAGTGTGTTTTGGTGGCTACGCTGAGAGATTCCTCCATCTAGGTAATCCTCTGTGAACAATCTTGAAACTGTGTTTTTGGGTCAAAATGAGATTTGTGTCATAGCAAATGCTGCTGGCACTGGATAAACAGTCTCCCTGTTCATTGTATGAGGACATTCAGCTTTCTAATGGCACGTTTTTCAGTACTTATCTCCTCTTGGTTGTTTTTTAAAAATAAATTTTATTCTTTTTCCTGTGTGTATTTAAACAGGCGGTGCCTAACTCTCTAACAGTTGGTGCTGTTAAACTGTGGAAGGAAACAGCCCCACGTGGCTGGCCAAAGCTCATTAATATTCATCATTATGCAAATGAGGCCCAGAACCCATTGTGTTGTTCAGCTTGTTGTGGGCCCTCTTCCTGATTCAGAATCCCGGGGCTCATCAGACGAGACCAGTAACGAAAGAGCATTTTTAGCATACCATTATGGCAGGATTAGTCTGTGTGGGAAACGCGTCCCTGAGACACGGAGACCCGTGCGTGCTCTTTGGGTTTCCTCCACTTTGTGCGGCCAAATGTGGCTCCACGTACTGTGGCTCGCCTGTGTTATCGGAAGGGAAGAATCTGAATGCCAGTTCTCCATTTTATACAATTTACGCCATATTATTGTCCTGCAAATGAGTCTGTAGGTATTATTTAGAATACATTTTTTCCTGGTTAATAGTCCTTCCCCGGTTCTTTGGTACTTTTACGTAAGAATAGTGTGCGGATTGATGGGTTTGTGTGGTGTGTACGTGTGTGTGGGTGGGTGGGTGCATGTCTTGAGGTATGCCTCCTTGTGTGTGTGTTTTGCGGAGGGTACTGAAGGAAATGGTGAGTAATTGGGGGGGGGGGGGGGGGATTTGGGGAAGCCTTACGTGAAATCTCTCTTAGCGGTGCCTTGTTCAGGGGTTCTTCTCGCTACCTGTTTTTTTTTGCCTGAAAAATGTAAAATGTTCATTGGAGTATGTAAACTGGTATGTGTGTGTGACTGGCGGGGGGTGGGGGGGTGGGGAATGGGGGTGCCGGATTTAGGCCACAGGGTTCTGGGTGGAGTCAGGGCAGGAGGGCGGGGGGAGGGGGCTGTGGAATTTTGTATTGGACTGTAAATAAGTCCTGGGGGGGGGGGGTTGGGGGGGTTGGGGGGGTTGGGGGGGGGTGGAGTAAATCCCCATTTCAGACAGACCGCTTCACGCTCTGTGACTGACAGTGACGGTAGGGGAAAGTCGCGGGTGCAGTCGGCTCGGCTGCTCGTTCGCCATGAAGACCTGCGGGGACGGGAAGCACGGGCGTCGGAAACTGGCCGAGGTGCTGCGGGAGAAGGTCAGTGAGGTCCGCGTGTGACGGGCGCGTCCCGTGTGACGGGCGCGTCCCGTGTCGATTACTGCCCGCTGCTACACAGCGGTGGGGAATCCCTCAACTTTGAGGAGCGTGTCTGTCCGCACTCAGGTCTGGATTTGATGCAGGATTTTTCCTTAAAATAAAAATTCCTGGTAATAAATTAGTTTCAGTAACAGCGAAGCTGTGAAATGTGCCATGTTTCTCGTTTGAGAGTGGCAGGTAGAGTAAGGTGTCTCGTTTGTTTTGTTGTCTGTAGCTGTGCAGAATCCAGCCCAACGTGCGCTGCCAGTGTTTGGCTGCGTACGGTCTGTCAGCTGGGCTCTGAAATGCAACGTCTGGCCTTTTCGTTGGTTGTGTTCTGCTCGATTTCTTCAATAAATCAGCGTCCACAGAAATGTCATGTGCCCTGCAGTGCATTAGAATCAAAGGATGCTGCTGTTTCACGTACAGGTTGATGAGCATTTCCTGTTCCTGTCCATAATGATTTGAATCTATGTTTGACTTGTAGGAAAATCAATGTAGTGTTTTATGTAAATGAGCATTGTTTGGCATGGTATGATAAAGCGGATCGTACAACATACGTAAGGCTGTAGTAATTGTATGTAAACAATTTTTTTTTGCAGACTTTACAATGTGTTTGCAAGTCATGATCCAGTAGGCTGTTTACACAACTCCAGCGTGAGGAAAACATTTTAACCTCAACGCACCTCTGTGGAACCAGCGCAGTGCCATTCGGTGTGGTCTGGCTGAGGTCGATCAGCCGCCTCGTTGAGTCATTGTTGAATTCATAACACGAGACTGCGAAAACAAGGTCGATGCAGCGTCGTCGAGTGAAACAAGCCGAACCGATGCTGTGCTGAGTGAGGTCAAGAGTGCAGGTCTTTTGTGGCGGTGTGATGCTGTGGCCTGACACTGTGAGCTTGCTCTCTCACCCTGTAGTGATGCAAAACATGGTGGTGATGACTCCCGCTGAGGTGAGCTAGCGGTGGTTAGCTGAGGCCTGCTGCTTGTATTATGCGAGCATGTCCTCCCTCTCTTTCTCTTTCATGATCAATGAACATCTTAAAGTGATGCTTTTACATACGGATGATGTCATCGTATTAGGAATCTTCTGACTTCTCCCCAGAGTACTGTAGATATTGATGGTTATTTGTAACATGGTTTTTGCTGTAGTTCATCTTAGATTGTTCTCTTTTTTTTAAATAATCAAAATAATACATTGATCACATACAATCTCAAACGTTCCTTGACAACAAAGCTCGTCCAACATTTTCAATTACCAATCAAAGTTCTTAAGAGGGAAAAAACATTATTTCAAGAAAATAGCACACTTAGATTGTTTTCTATTCATAAACCATAGAGTTTTAACAGTGTTTGCTACTGTTTTGGATGCCCTGTGTTATCAGCTGCAATGTTGTTAAGGTAATTCATAAACCATAGAGTTTTAACAGTGTTTGCTACTGTTTTGGATGCCCCGTGTTATCAGCTGCAATGTTGTTAAGGTAATTCATAAACCATAGAGTTTTAACAGTGTTTGCTACTGTTTTGGATGCCTCGTGTTATCACCTACAATGTTGTTAAGGTAATTCATAAACCATAGAGTTTTAACAGTGTTTGCTACTGTTTTGGATGCCCCGTGTTATCACCTACAATGTTGTTAAGGTAATTCATAAACCATAGAGTTTTAACAGTGTTTGCTACTGTTTTGGATGCCCCGTGTTATCAGCTGCAATGTTGTTAAGGTAATTCATAAACCATAGAGTTTTAACAGTGTTTGCTACTGTTTTGGATGCCCTGTGTTATCAGCTGCAGTGTGGTTAATGTGATTCATAAAAACAAAGTGTGACGATAAAACGCCACCTGCTAGGCTATGCGAAGTAGGTGTAGATATTAGTTATATCATGAATCAGCTGGGAAAGCTGACATTTTGATTTCAAAATAAAAGCCAACGCACAAAGTGCTGTTCGTGGAAAAAGCCAAAAATCTGGCTTCTACTTACGACACGCTGTAATCTCAAAGGAAATGCATTTATAGGCATGTCGGCTCAGGAAGCAGCTCTGCGCGGTAGCACAAATCAAACTGTTTGAATTCAGAATGACAGTTGGCTTTTCAGTCCCACAGGACAGTGGCGTAGGTTTCGTTTGAACATTGGGGGGGGGACACATTAAGCGGGGGGATCTGGGGGTCCTCCCCCAGGAAATTTTGAGCGTCAAACACTTCATGTCCTGCATTCCGGTGAATTTTTCTGCACCAATTTGTACCTTTTCTGCATCAATTTATGGTGGAAATAAAAGTCCTCTGCTTCTTTCATGTTGTTATTGGGGGGGACAAATCCACGTGTCATGAATATTGAGGGGGACGTATCCCCTGCACCAGCCCCCCCCCCCCCTCCCCCCCGCGAATCTACGCCTATGCCACAGGACAATGTGAAACAGTGACAATTCAGTCACTTTGGCTGAAAAAACAAAATCTGGCAACACTGTATCTTACCACCTCCTCTGCTTATGTTTGGCACTGGAGAATTTTGGCTTTCTCAAGCTTTCTGTAATGAGTTTTTTTTTCTTCTCTATAACAGCTGTGAGGTTGATGACATTGGCACAGAGCTTTTGCAAGATTCATAACTTATTGTCAGTGTTTATGAATAACCCCTACGATGTCTTATGGTTATTTTAATCTTAAATATTTATATCTGCAGGCATTGTGCTGTTCATTCTTTCAGAGATTAACGTACTTGTGTGTTGTGGTTTTCAACATCATTACAATACTAAATGATTGCATTTGCTTATTAGCATGTTTTAAAAAAAGTCGCAACAGCTGTCGCTATCCACATATCTGTTCGAAGCAGAAGTTATGCAAGAATGTAGGGGAAGGATATTCCACCATTAAAATGACTTTTCACGGTAGAAAGAGCCTGTGTTGAGTGGGAATATTGAAAGTGAGGTGGTTTTAATTGGGGGCTGAATGTGTTTTTGGGCCTGGCGGTGTGTGCTCTGTTCCGTGTCTCAACTGCCTGCACTAATTACCTCCGCTCAGTATCTCTGCATTTTACACTCTGCTTCACGCTTTAATGTTAACTGCCCAGCAGGAGCTCAGGGTGCAGGGCATTCACTGTGTTTGTACTGAGAGTGCACAGCATTCACTGTGTTTGTGCACAGGGTGCAGGGCATTCACTGTGTTTGTGCACAGGGTGCAGGGCATTCACTGTGTTTGTACTGAGAGTGCACAGCATTCACTGTGTTTGTACTGAGAGTGCACAGCATTCATTGTGTTTGTGCACAGGGTGCAGGGCATTCACTGTGTTTGTGCACAGGGTGCAGGGCATTCACTGTGTTTGTGCCCAGGGTGCAGGGCATTCACTGTGTTTGTGCCCAGGGTGCAGGGCATTCACTGTGTTTGTGCACAGGGTACAGGGCATTCACTGTGTTTGTGCACAGGGTGCAGAGAATTCACTGTGTTTGTGCCCAGGGTGCAGGGCATTCACTGTGTTTGTGCACAGGGTGCACAGCATTCACTGTGTTTGTGTGTTCGCTTGCATTGTTTTTGCAGTTTGACCCGGAGAGCTCAGGCTTCATCAGCACCGAGCGCTTCCGGGACCTGCTGGCCGCCCACGGCTCCGAGCTGGACCCCCACAAGCTGGAGGTTCTGCTCGCCCTGGCCGACGGCAACGCCGACGGGAAGATCTGCTACCAGGACTTCGTCAACCTGGTGAGACGGAACGCTGCTTCCCCGACACGCCTCACCTCCCCCGGCCTGGGCGCTGGGGAGGGCCAGCTGACCCTCTGCTGAGTCACGATCCTGCAGTTTCAACAGCTGTCTGCCCGCACCCCCCCCTTACCCCTCTGCAAGTGTGGGCCCCATGTAGACCCCTGAGGACACTGCTGCTCTCTAAAAGCGGGCCTGGTCGTCTTTAGTACTTGCCACTTTTGATTACATTTGTGCTGTTTGAACATTGGCTTCACATTTAATGTGCAGCTAAGGTACAGTGAGGTACTTTCCCCACCTTGGTGAGCTGCGGGAATCTGAAATGTGGTCTTCTGAAGTAGCCGAGCGAGGACAGAAATTGCACCTTAGGAAGGAGGAATTTGCTGCGTGTGGACCTGGCGGGGGCAACGAAAGAGTGCTGAATCTCAGCTTTCTGTAGCAGCAGCAGGGGGAGGGCTGACCGACCGTCTGAGCGCTCTATTGTTGAGTACAGTGGGCAGAGAATGGTACCGGGTTGCTGTGCTGTGGCCCACGCCTGCACCCATTGGTCCAGCCAGGGTCATGTGAGAGTCCGCGGACCGGAGGCTGCAGCTGGAAGTGGGACAGAGAAGAATGAGGAGCGTGTATCGGGGGGTCTGAGCGACTATTGTTCCCCGGGGGAAACCCCCCCCGCCCCCCCTGCCCCCCCGCCCCCCCGTGGCTCTCCCATTCACCGGCTGTCCCAACAAAGGCCAAGAGAGGGGGCCGGGGTGGGGCAGGGTGGGGCGGCGGCGGGGGGGGAGGGACGGGGGGGGGGGCGTGTGGGTTTATTTGCAGTAGCATCTTTACTTTACGGCGAGCCCTTCCCATAAAGCCGTCACCGCGATGGGGAGTAATTATCCCGCCGCTCTTTCAGCCGCACCGCCGGCGATGTCCGCCAGTTCAGCCGGGGAACGCCTTCGCTCCCGCCTGCCTCTGGCTGGCCGCGAATCAATCACTGCCCGCGCGACGCAGAGAATGGCTGAAATCTCACTCTCGCTTTCATGTGCACCAATAAAAAAAAAAGGAAGAATTGGTTTGCTCTGCTGGAAGAATTTGGGGCAGAGTCTTTATGGTGTTCAGCTGCGTGAGGCGATGTGCTGGGGGGGGTAAGGGGGTGGGGGGTGAGGGGGGGTGCGGGTTCAGGCGTGCAGAATGTGATGTGTGTGGCACTGTTTGAGCTCCCTCTGTTTGACTTGGCTCTGAAACCGGGCTTTGGGCACCTACAGCAGACTCTGAAAAATCTCAGCAGTAATGCAGAAAAGCATCTGATTAAATAGCACCTTGTTTTCAAGGCTCTGCTAAAGTATGTATGATATTATATCAACTTGGCTGCCACAATGCAGAAAAGGATAAAGCGTCTGTGGGATATTTGATTTTACCAGCACTCATGTCCCCATATTCCTTCATCTATTAAAGTGATGTCATCAGGTAAAATTGAATATTGCTCCTATAGTAGAAAGCATCCTTTGAGCAGTGGGGGATGTAGCGCTGTCATCAAAACAGCTGTGACACTCAGTGTCACTGAAATACCACTGGCTTTATATATCTCTGTGTTGTCTACTGGTAACCACTCCCCCCCTCCCCCCCTTAACATCATAGTTCTAGAGACTTGACGAAAGACTCAAGAAGGAAAAAAAATATCCTGATTCAGAATGGGAGTGCAGGTGATGGGACAAATTCTGCTTCATGCACCTCACTGACAATTAGAGGCCTAAAATAATGCATTTATTCAGTTATATTATTACAGGAATGTGTGAGCAACGAAGAGTACTGAATCAAATGAAACTGGAATCTGTTTTTCCTTTGAATGAGAGGCAATTACTCAGGCTAAAAGTTAAGCTGTTTCCTCATGGATTGGCTGTTTTCTTTTCAAGTTAATCTCAGCTGGTGTGCTTTTAATAGTCCTGCCCATCGCAGAATGAATTTGGCTCTGTGGTACATTTCACACGGTTTAACTTTGAACTAACTTCAAAATGATGTTGGTTCGGTGAACTGGGTGTGTAGAGTATTTGAGAGACGCTTGTTTCTTATTTACATGAAAGGTGTTATCAGAAACGTTTTTTACTTTTTTGATAAGTAGTGTGGCAATTAGACTAATTGGTAGTTAAATATTTTTTTTGAGCGTGTAATATTTCTGAAGTCCTTACCCTAATGAAGTCCTCCAGTGCTCGTCCATCTTGGCTAAGCTATCGCGGGCTGCTTATAAGCAAACACCTGGCATGGGAAAAGACCTTTCCCGAATGTTTGCGGGGCTTCGTTTCTGCAGAGGAGTGTTTGCTCCCGCTTTGTAGACCGAGCTGGCGACGAGAATTCCTCAGCCGTTGCTAAGCGACGGGGAACACTGTGGTAGAGGGGCCAGGAGGAGGGGTCAGATTGGGCATTGGCTGTCGCACGTGGTAACCCCGGGAGACGGGCGCGGATGCCGCAGGACGGAGCGGCACGCCCGCGATCTCGCCAAGGCGAGCCCCGACAGCACGGCCCAGCGACCTTTAGGGCAAGGTCAGGTGACGCCACCCGAACCTGGACCGGAGTCCAGTCACTGCATTCCCTGGAGTTTAACAACGCTTATGGCGCTGTTCACACTGAGAGACCTTCTCGTGAATGTACCGTCAAAGTGGTTTTGGAGCTACCGAGGAGGATTGTGGGTATAAAATGAGTAACCGTAATCGCCGTGTCAGGCATACCTTTTTATGAGGTGAAAGAATAAAATGAGCTGGTACCTTAGTTTCCAAGTCTACCTTATCTTATCTTATCTTAAGAGTGTGTTTGGGTTTGGACTGAGAGGGGTGAACTTTATCCAGGGGCAATAATGATGTGTTAGGAGAGATGGGGTAACCTGCATGTTGTGTGGGTCAGAGGGGGGGGGGGGTGTGACATAGCTCAGGAGGTAAGTCGGCGGTTGTCTGGCAGACGGAGGGTTGCCGGTTCGATCCACCCCCCGCCCTGAGCAAGACACCTAACCCCTAATTGCTCCCAACGAGCTGATTGGTACCTTGCTTGGCGGCCTTTCACCGTTGGTGTGTGAGTGTGTGTGTGTGAATGGGAGAATGAGAGGCATCAATTGTAAAAACGCTTTGGATAAAAGCGCTATATAAATGCAGTCCATTTACCAAAATGGGGGGGGGGGGTGTGTGTGTTCCTCCAGATGAGCAACAAGCGCTCCAACAGCTTCCGGCGGGCCATCCTGCAGGGGGGGCGGCAGCTGAAGGGAACGTCCCTGAAGGAGGAGGCGGGGCTGGGCCTGTCCCAGCGGCTGGTGCGGCACGTGGCCTACGAAACGCTGCCCCGCGAGATCGACCGCAAGTGGTACTTCGACAGCTACACCTGCTGCCCCCCGCCCTGGCTCATCCTGGCCATCACCATCGCGGAGGTGCGGCTCGCTGCGCCTAGGGGCCGTGGGGGTTTAACCCGAAGGACTTGGTGCTGTTTCAATAGGGTCGCACGTGAGCTGATCTAGGATCAGTCTTTATTAGCCCTTTTTCCTGCTCATAGTGGATATGGCTAGGATATGGACTCAGGAATTCTGGTCCTAGATCAGAGTCACCACCCTGAGATGCTTTATGAATACAGGGTTTTGGTCTTCAGGGCTGTTTACACAAGTTCGGAGGGGGAAAAGCATTTATACTTTGCTTATGAGCATGTAATTCGAGTTACTGTGAGCATTTGAGCCTTAGCTCGGTATGTCTTTCGAGCAGTGCAAACATCTCCAGTGAAGTAACGCAGCCGTATTGCTTGCTGTGCCTCTCCGGTCCTGCAGGTGGCGGTGTTCATGTACTACGGCCTGCAGCTGGACCGCTGGGTGCTGCAGGTGTCCCACCCCCGGTTCCTGAAGGGGCCGCTGCCGTACCACCCCCAGCTACGGGCGCAGGCCTGGCGGTACCTCACTTACGTCTTCATGCACGCAGGGTGAGTGACCGGACTCTGGCCTGGTGCTGTTTCTCCCACAGCATGCAGGAACTGCCGCCATTACATTACATTACATTACATACGTGGGCTATGCGTGGCTAATTGTGGTCACTCGCTCACTCACTCACGGACGACCTTTGCGGGACTTTTTTTGGGACGCATGCGCAGCTGGTGCCAGCTAAAACGTGTCTGCGGAAGTGAGTTGCGCCATGGGTCTGGACAGTTTCGTGCTTGCTAACATGATGTACAGTAATTATTTTTTGGAGCCAGTGCTTATTTATACGCTTTTATGCGATGTTATGTTATGTGATGTTATATTCTGTTTGGGGCTGCACAGGATCTCCTTACCCCGTGGTCACCCGGGGCGACACAGGAGAGAGACAGGCGACCGGCGACCGTTCATTTTCAATGAGAGTCGGCGATTTACAGCGACAAGAGACAAGCGGCCGTTTGCAAAGCGAAGTAGGCGGGGCGAAAATAGACTAGAGGTCTATTTTATGCAAATACCGAGCGATGCGACACGGCGACTACCAATGGGAGTGAAGGCAGCGTGACACACGTTGCTGAAACAAATGTCTAGCCTACTTGTTTAGTTCTGTAACCTGGTAACCACAAGCCAGGAACGCCCATAAGCGACAAGCGACAAGGGTTCATCTCCCTCCTGTTTCGCCAACGTGTGACCGTAGGGGCTAGGCTCACGAAGACGGCGATCGTGGAAAGCCCTCTCAGTCGAAACGTTTGGGTCGACGGCAGTTAAGGCATTGATTCAGAACCACAAACGGCGCGTTCGGAGTCCTTCGCTCCGTGTGCGATCGGGGGGGAATTCAATCTCTCTCCGTAATTTGCGCGCGAAGTTAACGTTCAGCCAGAGAACGGAACAGTTTAACGTAATGCTAATGTCGTTTAGCGGTCCTCCGTCGTGGACGTTTGATTTATGAGGAGCTCGCGCGGACGCGCGCCAGGCTGCGTACGCAAAGAGGCCGCATCCGAGGTGCCAAATAAACATCGATTTCCTTCGCGCTTAATTGCAAAAGCGATACGTTATTACAGGAACCCCAGACGCGCACACACACACACACACACACACAACAGCCTGGAGGGGAAAATAATAATTGTTGAGAGGTGGGACGGGGGGTGTTCATGTATTGAAGAGAACAACATGTATTTGTGTATTGAAGAGGCCTGCAGCCAGTTACCCAGCTGGGATATCCTATCGACAAACTGTTGCAACTTTATTGAGTTGTCACAATCGTGCAATTCATTAGCTCAGTGGTGCGGTGGGTAGCGCTGTCGCCTCACAGCAAGAAGGTCCTGGGTTCAAATCCGACCCAGGCCCTTTCTGTGTGGAGTTTGCATGCTCTCCTCGTGTCCACGTGGGTTTCCCCCGGGTACTCCGGTTTCCTCCCACAGTCCAAAGACATGCAGGTAGGCTAATTGGAGACTCCCACTGGTAAATTTCCCCATAGGTATGAGCGTGTGGGTGAATGGCGTGTGTGTGCCCTGCGATAGATTGGCAGCCTGTCCAGGGTGCATTCCTGCCTCTCGCTCCAATGCATGCTGAGATAGGCTACAGCCACCCTGGCCAGGATAAGCGGGTATAGATAATGGATGGGATTGATTTCTTTTAAGGGATACATTTCTTCATGTACCCAGTGCTGGAAGGAGGCTGGTCCTACAGGAACATGGCCCTAACAGTCAGTGCAGTGACCTCTCTGCGTTCAGTCGTGATCTCCTTTGATGTGAACGCGTGTCGAACTCCTTCGCCGTGTAATCCCTGTATTAGTTGGAAGCGCTGGTCTTGCCCTGAGTGTTACACAAACAGAAAAAAAAACAGTAAATATCACAGAGGGAAACAGAGGCAAACTGAGGCCACTGTGTAGCTTGGCTTGGTGAGATTGCACTGGCATGGCGAGAGACTTGTAAAATATAACACAGGTAATTTTCATTTTTTTTATGTGCCATCATCAACATAGCCAATGAAAAGACAAAAATCGATAATGTTTCTGTCCAACTCTCAATGTATTTATCCGACAAACATTTATTGTCCACCTACCCAACGGCGACATCTTGGAAGTCATAGAACTCCATTGTTGTCCGAAAAAAATAATAAAGCTAGTCTAAGAGACGTACTGTTGCTTTATAGTCAGCATAATTCACCATCACAAAGGACCTGGTCTATGTACTTTTCACTGAAACAACTTTGTATTGTGACAACTATTGCTTTTTTGATATGTGGAAAGTAGTTTGGCACAGCACCGAAATACTGAGAAACAGTCCCCATTGAAATGAACAATTTGCGCAATTTTGAAGTAATTTTGAAGTAGAAGCTACACTGGCCATGTTTTTCATGATAATAGGTTGCATTTTCTGGTCCAGCCTTTTGTTTGTCTGAGGGTGTATTTATCGACTGAAATGAATGGCGTTCCTGGTCGCGCACCCTAAACGGGGCAGGAAAGTGTCAAAAAGCTCTGAGAGTTGGACAGAGACATTTTCAGTTTTCGGTAATTTCGTAAGATGTGTTGTCGATACAACACAACACAAGAAAATGACTGGTTTTTACGCTTCAACTCCAGTCAGGGCCATTTCATAAACAATCTGGCCCAAAATCTACCGCCTCTCACCTTCCACCCTCGTTTTTGCAGACGTGAGGGTTTATGAAGTGGATTGGGTGCCGGTCTCCCGTCTTGTACCGTGTGTAAGGACGGCTTTTTGTAACGTGTTGCGACGCTACGATACACGTATCACACGTCTCTTTACCTCCGGGCGGTCTTTACACCATCTTGAGTTTCTCAGCCCCTTACCCACCTCGTTCATCGTTCCAACGCGGCGTTTCACGATTTATGGAATGCGTTTTTTTTTTTTTTTTTTGCTCTTATGAAAGGATAGACGCGTAGGCAGCAGCGGCAGCATTCCTTATACTTCCACAGTTTTGGGCGACGAAGGAAACGTTGTGCGTCATGTGTTGGGGAGACAACGGGGGTCTCTTTCCCAGCGAAGCGGAGAGGGGGAATCCAGCGGGTCCCTTCGGCCTCATTTGCATGCGGTTATAAACGGGCCTTGTTTATCAGGCCTGCTGCTTCGCTGTCCGCTCCAGCAGGCGGGCCGAGGCACAATCGATACCCACTGTCCTCTCCCGCGATGGCGTCAGCACACTTAACCGCTCGCGTCGGGATCCCTGGCGCGCGTAGAGATACGCGCTCCGGCTCCGCGCTCCGGCTCTGCCTGGCGGACGCCCCGCCCCGCTCGCGTGCGACTCGTCACCTGCCGGCGGGTCGGAGGTTTGATTTCCGGACACGGCGCGGGCTCGGCTCGGTTTGGCTCGGCTCGGTTTGGCTCGGCTCGGCTCGGCTCGGTTTAGCTCGGCTCAGTTTGACTTGGCTCGGTTTGGCTCGGCTTGGCTCGGCTCGGCTCGGCTCGGCTCGGCTCGGCGTCTGTGATTAATGCACAGCTCGGAGAGCGAATCGGGATGCTGGCGAGGGGGGGGGGGGTGGGGGGGTCTTTTTTCACACGCTGTTCTGTGCTGTGCTGTGCTGTGCTGTGCTGTGCTGTGCTTGCGGCGCCCGAAACGTGTGCCCGCGCGCCTGAGCGAGGCTCCGTGGCCGCCGCGCGCGAGCGAGCGTGACGGACAGGAGGGCGGAGTTCTCAGCACTGCCTGTCTACCTGCCCGCCTGCCCGCCTGCCCGCCTGCCTGCCTGCCTGCCTGCCTGCCTGCCTGCCCGCCTGCCCGCCTGCCTGCCTGCCTGCCTGCCTGCCAGCCTGTTTGCTATCTACAGTACGCCTGTACGCCGTGGTGGCAGGCAGCGCTGTCTCCTGTTCACGTCAGCAGCGTAAAGGCTGATTTGATGTCCCCTATTCATGTCAGCAGCGTAAAGGCTGATTTGATGTCTCCTATTCACGTCAGCAGCATAAAAGGCTGATTTGATGTCTCCTATTCATGTCAGCAGCGTAAAGGCTGATTTGATGTCTCCTATTCACGTCAGCAGCGTAAAGGCTGATTTGATGTCCCCTATTCATGTCAGCAGCGTAAAGGCTGATTTGATGTCTCCTATTCATGTCAGCAGCGTAAAGGCTGATTTGATGTCTCCTATTCATGTCAGCAGCGTAAAGGCTGATTTGAGGCAGAAATTGTAGGTTCCCAGTTTGTTTGCCAGCTCACATCACAGGCTGCCGAGCAGTCTACCTCTGATAGGAGCAGAGCATCTAAAGACCCGTAAATCAGCCTCAGTCAACACTGCTGCTGCTCCCAGTCTCCGCGCCTCTGCCTGTATTGAGTTACTTAGAGGTCTCAGCGCTGTTGACAAAGCAGGAAGTGAGTTCCAGGGACTCGGATAGAGGACCTGCGCTGTCATAGGCAGCATAATGTACAGCACTGCTCTTCACCTGTGCCAGTGTACTGTACTGTTACTGCCCCAGGGTAGAACATCGCAGCGCTCTGACTATAATGTTTTTGTTCCAGGATAGAACACTGCAGTGCTCTGACTGTAATGTTTTTGTCCCAGGATAGAACACTGCAGTGGTCTGACTGTAATGCTTTTCTCCCAGGATAGAACACTGCAATGTTCTGATGTAATGTTTTTGTCCCAGGATAGGACACTGCAATGTTCTGACTGTAATGTTTTTGTCCCAGGATAGAACACTGCAGTGGTCTGATGTAATGTTTTTGTCCCAGGATAGAACACTGCAGTGGTCTGATGTAATGTTTTTGTCCCAGGATAGGACACTGCAATGTTCTGACTGTAATGTTTTTGTCCCAGGATAGAACACTGCAGTGCTCTGACTGTAATGTTTTTGTCCCAGGATAGAACACCTCGGGCTCAACATGGCCATGCAGCTGCTGGTGGGGGTGCCCCTGGAGATGGTCCACGGCGCTCTGAGGATCGGCCTGGTGTACGTGTGCGGGGCCCTGGCAGGTGGGTGTGGCCACGGCCGCCGTTTGTGGAGACTCCTAACGCACATGTCTGCCTGACCTCATAAGATGGGCCTAAATCCTTCCCCTGGGGTCGGAGGTCAGACCCCACTTTATTTGTCTCCCATTGGGCCTCACGCACGGCATTTGTTTGTGACTTAAAGCAGACATTTTGTCCAGGACAGATGGTCTATAGCCGTGACTTTTTCCTCCTCCCTTTCACTTCAAAGGTTCCCTTTGTCTGCCGCTGAAGGGCTTTTACCCTGACCGAGCACAAAAGGCCAACGAATTGTCCCTGACACTCTCTGAAATCATGCCTCCTCCCTCCCCCCCCCCCCCTTTATGTCCTGTAAAATTTGGAGTGGAGAGAGGGGCCTCGCTATTTTCAGTTTACCAGAGAGTCTTTGAAGGAAAATGTCAGCAGAGTTTTGCCAATGACATTAGCAGCTAATGCAATTTCCATCCGCAGTGCAGCGTGGAGAGGGGAGAGGGGAGAGGAGAGAGGGTAGGGGAGGAGAGAGGATAGGGGAGGGGGCAGGGGAGGGGGGGCAGGTTTTGGGGGGCTGTAGCGGGGCCCGCTCCCTGTGGCTCGGCTCAGCTGCACCGGCAGATAAGCGCGGGCGGCCTGGGGTGAGCGCATCAGCAGACACATACAGGGAGTTACGCGATAATCCCGCTTTAGTTTCCAAAAAAAAAAAACCCCAAAAAATAAGTGATGCAGGGGGCGTGCTCCACTGACTCTGTGGGGATATTGTGCTCCCAGAAAGCCCTGCGTGGGTTTCATTAGACGCTGCACCAGCGCCAGGGCGAGTAGGAGGCAGGACAGGCT
The DNA here is from genome assembly GCF_013347855.1 of Anguilla anguilla. NCBI lineage: Eukaryota > Metazoa > Chordata > Actinopteri > Anguilliformes > Anguillidae > Anguilla > Anguilla anguilla. Next base: position 69,431,370 of record NC_049202.1, on the reverse strand, counting down.
CGAGACCAGTGGCCTGTGACGCTGGTACTGTAACAGGTCAGGAGTGGAGCGGATAGGCTCTTCTGTGAATGGTGCCAGTGTCTGTTCCCCCCTTACTGACCTCGCTGTCTGGCCTGTGGGTGTGTGTGTGTGTGTGTGTGTCTGTATGCATGTGTGTGTGTGTGTGTGTATATGATTGTGTGTGTGTTTGTCTGTGTGTGTGTGTGTGTGTGTGTGTGTGTGTGTATGTCATTGCGTGTGTGTGTGCATGTGTGTGTGTGTGTATGTGATTGTGTGTGTGTGTGCATGTGTGTGTGCGTGTATGTGATTGTGTGTGTGTGCGTGTGTGTGTAGGTGTGTCTGTATGCGTATGTGTGTGTGTCTGTGTCTGTGTCTGTGTGCGTGTATATGATTATGTGTGTCTGTATGCGTGTGTGTGTGTTTGTGTGTGTGTGCGTGTGTGTGTGTATGCGTGTGTGTGTGTGGAGTGGGGGACAGCTGTGGGGTGGCAGAGGCCCTGACCCTGGTGTGAAATGAGGGGGAGAACATGCCATAAATCAGCCGGGGGACAGCGCGGCCCTGCTGGGGGCTCCGGCTCCCGGGTGCCCCGCTGCCTTAATTAGAAATCGACCCGCTGTGTTTTAGGGGCGGGGGGTTCGGGTTTAGGGGGGGTAATGCTTTTGTTTGTGTACCTGCTCGTACGCTACTGTTTCTCTTTAAAGAACATCCGTGGGTCAGTCCCTGGACACAGCTTTCTGGCAGGTAGGGCAGTGTTAGGGGAGACTCACAGTTAGGGCCATTTGGCTGAACGCACCCCCGCCCACCTCTGACCTCTGACCCCTGACCTATCGCTGATTCCCATTTCCAGTGTGCTGGGATCGCACCCCCGTACAGAATCAGCTCACGTGCAAAGAGACATTTAGAGGAAGGGAACTGATTCCCATTCCCCCCGGTTGTGGGTACATCTAGCAGTAATGGCTTGATGTTAATAGCTGCACAGCGCATGCATTCCCACAGGCCAGCAGCTGTATTTGAACGGCGATAGAATAAGGGTAATTCCGCAGTTTTGAACTTGGAAGCTTTAGGGGGGGGGGGGAGCACGAGGCAATGGGAATATTTTCTTTTTTTTTTTTTTTTTAAACAATGATGAGGATAATGACGATTACTCTAATAACACCTTGGACACCATGGGTGTCTTCGCCCTGGAGAGACGGTGCCAGGCCCCAGACGCACAGCTGCTCCGCTCGTCTGGGGAAGCGTGTAATCTTCCTCTCAGATCTCCCCTCAGATGCGTCTGCGCGGGCTGCCTAATGACGTTCAGATTACAGGCAGCGCCTCCCCTTTGATCTCCTCGGCCGCGCCAAGGTAGCGCCGCAAACTCCTGGCGCTCTCGGGTTCCGGCCCGGTGCGTAGATTTGGGGGGGGGGGCCGAGGAGTACGCACCCCCCACCTACGGTACGTTTAGGGTCTGAAACCTAATTTCTGAAACCTAATTTGTCCGGTTGTTTTTATCCACACAATTCCTTTTGGTGAAGTTAGCATAACCGAATGCTGCGAGTGCCAGTTTATTCTGTTTTACTGGAATGTTTGGCATTTTGATGGTATGTTCGGCAGTTCAGACTGCATTTGATTGAGCATGCATGCGCAAATATTTGTGTGTGTGTGTGTGTGTGTGCGCGCATGTGTGCATTCATGTGTACTTGTGTGTGTGTGTGTGCGTGCATGTGTGCATTCATGTGTATTTGTGTGTGTGTCTGTGTGCATGTGTGTGCTTGTGTGCATTCATGTGTACTTGTGTGTGTCTGTGTGCATGAGTGTGTTTGTGTGCATTCATGTGTACTTGTGTGTGTCTGTGTGCATGAGTGTGTTTGTGTGTGTTTGCATGCGTGTTCTCATGCTTGGGAAGCTGGGCTATTTTTAGCCCGTAGAGCAATGCGTAGGTCAGTGTCTCCCTACGAATGTTAAAAAGTCAAACCTGCGACCTTGGGTTCAGGAACAGCATGCCGTGCTTCTCTGGGCGTGCTCAGTCTTTTGTTTTCTCGTTCGTTTGTCGTTTCCGAAGAGCTGCCTGCTTGCGCTCCTCTTCTTCCCCTTCACGCGATCTGTTCTCTGGCGGAGGGCGCGAAGCCGGCAGACGCGTCGAGTCCCGCGGACGTGGGATTGGTGTGTCGCGGGGCTGCAGAGTTAACGAGAGACCGCGTCCTCCTTCCTCCAAAGGCGGGGGGTTCCCCAATTACCGTACTCCCCACTGCATGACAGTCTCCAAGTAACGAAGACGCAGACTGGGCATGAAATTTCAAACACAAATAGGAAAGTACCTGTCTAGCAGGGCGCACAGAGTGCGTCCGTGCCTAATTCCAAATTCTTCCATTCCGCACCCTCAGCTGGAAACAGGTACGGTTATTAATTTAGTAATAACTTATGTATTGGTAATGAAAAAGAGTCCTTGCATGGTCCATAGCTGGTGTTATTCTGATGAGGAAAACACATTGCTTGATTGGTTTTTTTGGCTGGACCGCAACAGCGGGGGCCAGCCCTATAAACGCGCATGTCTGTGACTGAGTGAGTGATGAAGTTACACCGCGCATGTCTGTGACTGAGTGACTGACTGACTGATGAAGTCGCACCATTGGTCAGCCGGTTCGGTCCAGCCATGTGCTAGGTTTTGACCTGGCCTTGTTCTTTCATATTTGCGCATCTGCAGTGTGGGGCTGTGTGGGGAATTAAAGGCCTGTAGCTAGGCCGCGTGATGCTGGTGTACGGGAGTGAGGGAGCTCAGGTGGGCTGTACAGTATGACAGCCCTTCGCTACCCGGACGCAGCCGGACAGCCAGCCTTAAATGGGGCTGATCTAGATCCCCAGCCTGACATGGCCAGGGCTGTCAGCCAGCAGTGCCTGTTAATCCTGCTCTCTGTCAGGCTGCTTAAGGGGAGGGGGGGGGGGGGGGGGCGGGGGCGGTGGGAACGCTGTAAATATGGAGGTACCTTGTTGGATTGTCATTACGGCGCACGGTATATCTGGCCTGTGTCACCTCCAGCTCGCCACCTATAAAATGAAAGCTCGGTTTTGTGTCTTTATCACACAAGGCGAGGTGTCAGACATATTGCTGTCGTGATTGAGATTAATAAGTGCATTGCTCCGTTATACAGCCCAATGCCAGAATGTGCGGAACATGCACACGCACGCACCGAACACAGATATGAGCATACATGCACACGTAATGGAAAAGCATTTAAACTGAGGATGGAAGCATTAGTGTAGATACTGTGTTCGTAATGTAAAGTGGGTTTCTATAACAGCAAGGCAGGACTGAGAGTGGGGTGGATTGGGCAGTGAGAGAGAGTGAGGTGGATGGGGCAGTGAGAGAGAGAGAGTGGGGTGGATGGAGCAGTGAGAGAGAGAGAGTGGGGTGGGGTTGATGGGGCAGTGAGAGAGCAAGAGTGAGGTGGTTGGGGCAGAGAGAGAGAGAGAATGGGATGGGGGTCCTGCTCCTCTCTCTCTACTTCCTTCTGGGAACATCGGGTTCTGACTGTTACAGCACCTCTCCAGCAACCTCTCAGTAGGAGAATATGATTTCCAGGGACAGTCCACCTCACACCCCCACCGTGCATTGTTGTCCACAAGGTGCAGGGTCTGAACTTTGACCTGCCCCATTTTTTTTTTGTCATAACCCGAGTCTGACCTCCACTAACCAGCCTGCCAGATGTTTCTGTGGAGCACTGACTTGAAGAGCCTGGGTGAGAGAGGTCAAGAGGGTGAGAGGCTAAGAGAGAGCGTTTGAGGTCTTACAGGGGGGGGGGGGTGGTGAATGGAGAGAGTGAGCGTTTTGAGGTCTTCCGGGGGGGGGGGGGGGGTGGGGCGGGGTGACTGGAGAGAGCAAGCATTTAAGGTCTTACAGGGGGGGGGGGGGGGGGTTGACTGGAGAGGGCAAGCGTTTTGAGGTCTTCCAGGGGTGGGTGACTGACTGACGGGGCGGGGCCTGCTGCCTCTGCTTGTCCCTGCAGGCTCCCTCGCCGTGTCCGTGGCTGACATGACCGCGCCGGTGGTGGGGTCGTCGGGAGGGGTCTACGCCCTGGTCTCCGCCCACCTCGCCAACGTCGTCATGGTGAGTCCCAAATGCAGGTGTTGCTAAGGAGGGGGGGGGGGGGGTTCCCAACCTGTCAAAACCAAGTACTGAATTGGTCGCATGCCGCTGATTGGTTGATAATAAGCCGGTGCTTTAGCCTGGGTAGTACTGCAACCCATAATGTCTGCAAAAATTTGTATCTGACTGACCCCTACCATTTTCCTTAATTTCTTTCAATAGCATGCAATTATGTGCTCTCATTCATGTGTGGACATTTGATTAGATTGTTCATCTCTTGGTAAAGGGGGACTGGATATTTTTCTGTTCATAACACCTGTGAGGAAGTGAATATGCCTTTACTGTTTTATTTACTATTTCTGCACTGCATACATAATAACAATAATATATATATATATAGCCTTTCAAGCACAAAGGACAAGGTGCTTTACAGAATAGAAAACAAGCAAAATAAAACATAGAGGGGTGAATGTCAGTGCAGTGATTATGAAATAAAAATAATTAAAATCTGTGAAAAGAGACTTCAAATAACACTTAAAAGAAGTTACAACCTGCATTTCTAATGTTTAAGGGAAGGCCGTTCCAGATTCTAGGTGTTTTAACTGTGTCTTAACTAGTTTTCTGGAATAGCTGACAGAACATTGCCCTGTAGATCTGAGTGGTCTTGGGAGGGCTGCAGGGCATTAGCAATTCATTTATATACTGAGGAGCCAAACAGGGCAATGCTTTGTAAGCAGTTGATAATATCTCAAAATAAATTCCAAAATGTATTGGCCGCCAATGCTGGAGGGATGCTAAAACTGTTTATACGTGTCCTCGGATTTGTCCTGATCAGCCGCCTAGCTTTTGTGTTTTTGAATAATGGGAAGAGTGGGGCTCGGGGCTTGACGACTCACATGAGTGTAGAAAACATTACAGCGGTCCAGTCGTGGTCCAAACAAAAAAGGGGCGTGAATAACTTTCCCCCGTTGTGGGTCTGTCTCCTGGGACCGTTAGCGTCGGTCGCCATGGCGCTCAGCGTGTGGCGGTGCGGCGCAGCGGCCCCGCGCCGCTTTCGTTCGCTTTGTTTTTCCGGCTCTCTCGCCGCGCTGAGGGACGTGGACGCACGCCGCACGCCGCCCCGACCCCCCGCGCTTTTCTGCCGCAGGTCCACGGGGAGCGTGTGTGGGCGGAAAATGGCGCCCTGAGCACACGGAACTGTGCGGCCCCCGGCAGGTGCGGCCTGAGCGCGCATTCCTCACATTCCAGCCCACTGACCGCCCTTACATCCCGCCAGGATTCCCCTCTGCGTGTGCGCGTGTGTGTGTGTGTGTGTGAGAGTGTGTGTGAGTGTGTGTGTGTGTGTGTGTGTGAGTGTGAGAGCGTGTGTGTGTGTGTGTGTGAGAGAGTGTGTGTGTGTGTGCGTGTACGTGTGTGTGTGTGTGTGTGTGTGTGCGTGTGTGTGTTTGTTTTTACTTCTGAGAACTTTTTTTTTTTTTTTTTAAATAGATGAAGTAAGCCTGTTTTTGAAGTCCGGATTGACGCTACTCTTTTAAAAGTGATGAAGTGTAACAGGAAGGTACAAAATGGTTTCTGCGCAGAGTGAAACGTAGCTCTAGAGAGTCTAGGTTCCATCCTCGTTTGATCCACATATGAGGAGGTTTGCGGTGACCTGTAGTGCGGCCTTCAGAAACCTTCGGCACCTTCCATCCTCTGCTACCGTGCTGAGGGAAATCCTTGATCGGTCACCCCCGGGAACGCTGCCCTTCGGAGGTCACGACCTTGGGAGTAGGACCATTAGCTCTTCCCTCGGCATAATGGGATCATCTCGGACGTCATCAAATATTTACGCTTCTGTTGAATTCCACAATGGTCCGGGGCTAGCCGGTGTAGCTCCCCCCCCCCCCCGATCGCAGCTGAAACGAGACTCCCTGAATCAGCAGGAACAGCAGGGGGGGGGGAAATCAAAGAGCCTGCCCCCCCAGCCCCCCCCCCCCCCCCCCCCCCCCACCCCCCCCGCAGGAGCCTGCATACGACAGTGCCCCGATCAGCAGCCCTGCTATTAAAACTCTCTCTCTTCCCCGCTCCTCTCTCCCTTCTCTCCTCAGAACTGGTCCGGGATGAAGTGCCAGTTCAAGCTGTTCCGCATGGCCATGGCCCTGGTCTGCAGTAAGTCACTTTGAGCTCTCCCTCCCTCCCTCCCTCCCTCCCTCTCTCCCTCCCTCTCTCCCTCCCTGTGGAATGTTCTGGTGTAACGCGGGTGCATCCTCGTGCCCCACGATGTCGTGGATGTTTATTCTCAAAACAGTGAGGGATGTTGCCCTCCCCACCTTGTCCAAAAAAGAAAGAAATAGAGGATTTCCTTTTTTAAAAAAAATTGGTGGTGTTGTGGTGTTAATCAGTTGCAGACTTAGGGGGGTGGAGTGGGCTCAGCATCACTGTTGCAGAATTCATACATTATGATTAGACTCCACAGGCTACCGCTTGAAGAATTTGCCAAGCACTACATAATTATTTTCTCTCTGTTAATGGACAATTTAAATGGGCAGTGGATGTCACAATGACCAGTCACAGTCTTCCAGTTGTAAATGTTTTTATTTTTTTCCTGTTGCGGATAAACATTAATGCTGTGTGTGCCCCATTATAGTAACGCACGCTCCTGCCACTTTTGAGCAGCTGGAATGGAAACTACAATAACTAAATGAAGGTTCCAGCTTATTTATTTGTAAACTGAGCAGCTCTGTATTCATTTCTGGTAAAAAAAAAAAAAAACCATAACACAGTATGAACACCTCATTTGTGAATAGCGAATTAGGCTTGTACCGATATCACTATGAGTCCCCTGCAGTTATGGTGAACAGCCTACTGAGCCGCACCACTGTTTGGATAACTGAAGATGTTAATATTTGTGCGGATAAAGTACAACTATAAAACCTGTCCATCACTGGCATTGGAAAATAAATTGTTTGTGAGTCACATTTCTATCTGTAGTTTTGTGATTGTAAATATAGCCCTTCATGTAGTGAGGAAGAAGATCAGTTGGGGTTATGATTATGAAAGAATGGGGGGGGGGGTTACCTTATCATATTATGTGTGTCATTCTTCCTTTGTAAATGTACATTGTATTGCTTGATTGTCTGATAAGGAAAAGCTAACTAACAAGTATAGTTTTCTGTGGCGCAAGCCCCAGCCACAACCCCAGCTTCCTGTTATGAATTCCTGGGCGCGGTCGGAAGTGAAGGAGGTTACACTTAAACTCAGCCACTGAAATAAGCACTGCAGGTGGTATGGATGGCCAGCTGGAGACTGTAGAGCTGGTGATTAGAGTCTTATGGATGAGAAGTACTCACAGAACCATCCCAGCACACCTCTGCAGTGCATCTACACAACTGAGCGAGACTCATTGAAGGCAGTCAGTTATCATTATTAGAGTTTTTCTGCTTAGGTGTTAACTCATTTGATAAACAGAAACCAAATCATTCAGAACATCGTCTGGGATTTGGGAAAGTCATTTCGCTAGTGCTGTGAAAGAAATACAGACCATTTATACAACATCTACAACAGCGACAAGAATACAGAGTAGAGTAGACAGAGGCAAGGGGGGAGCCGTGGATGACAGGCAGGTATCGTTGCACGTGAAGTGATGACCTGCCGATGTGGTTCTCTCCCCCCCCCCCTTTCCTCCCAGTGAGCGTGGAGTTCGGGCGTGCCGTGTGGCTTCGGTACTACCCCCCGGCCTTCCCGCCCTGCCCCAACCCCAGCTTCGTGGCCCACCTTGGCGGGGTGGCGGTGGGCCTGACCCTCGGCGTGGTGGTCCTCCAGAACTACGAGCAGCGCCTGCAGGAGCAGTCTCTGTTCTGGATCTTCTTCTCCGTCTACACCCTGTTCGTCCTCTGCGCCGTCTTCTGGAACGTGTTCGCCTACGGCCTGCTGGACGTGAAGCTACCTCCCACCCCCTGAGAGAGAGAGAGAGAGAGAGAGAGAGAGATAGAACATTTTTTTGGGTGGGGCGTGGGGTTGCACCCCTGTGGAACCATCCTGGCATGCCTTCTCCTACCTAAGACAGCCAGGTACACTCCTGCTGACGGGGTGGAGGGGGGGGTGGAGGTAGGCGGGAGGGGAATTAAGGTGTGACAGCAGCCTGCTTTTAACCAAAAGGTGCCTGTAACATCAGAACAGTGGCATCACTGTATAAGAGTTAGACAGCCTGAATTACTGGGGGGGGACTCTTACAGAAGCTTTGCCCAAGATGGACACCAGTGAGCAGTGTGAGAGGGACAGAGCTACGCCCTCAGACTGATAGGACATTCCGTTAAATGCTCTACTCAGATTAAGTGGTTTGGCAGGACGTGGTTTGATCAAAACTTCACGCACGGTCAGCAGTGTTGTGTTCTTATTGTGGTGAAACGTGCCATTTTGTTTTTTCTTGACAAGACAAATGATGCGCTACACTCCCTGTTTTTAACGCAGATCTCATTTGTTTCTTATTGTGAATGTTGTGGAAGCATTCATTGTTGACCCAAAAAAACGTGCACTTGTATGTGTATGCGTTTGTGAGCGCATGGGTGTTCGTATGTGTGAGTGTGTGCTTGTGCGAATTTGCCTGCGTGTTTGTGTGTGCGCATACAAAGAGTAAGTGTGATTTTTATAAAGGCAACAGTTGTTATACATATAGTTTACTTTGTGAAGAACAGTGAAACATTAATTTTGTTCTAAATAAAAATAGAAAAATAGAAGTGCCGTAATACCTCAGTATTCATTGAATGTTTGCCAAAATTATTCTACAACCAACAGCAACGCGACATAAAGCATAATAAACAAAACAGTGCATTACCTGTAAATACAAAAAAAATTGAATGCATAACATCTTGTCATGAAGCTAGGTGCTGTAGTCTGTAGTTATCTGGAAAAATGATTTTCTCAAGTGACTTTCAGGCCTCCATATTCACTTGATAAATGTATTTAAATAGCCCTGTCCAAATCTCAGACTTTATGGAAATATTAGCAGAGATAACTTTGAGGGGCGGAGTTACACCAAGCATGTTCCTATGTGCTGTATCAGTGGTGCTACATTTGACCAGTTCTTCTTCGCTGGGGCTATGCTACGGCAAATACAAATAATGGTTATATGTCTTTGTTATGTTTGGTGGACCATGTAATTGTTTATGTTTCTTATCAGTCTAACCAGAGCAATGTATACTTGACCTTGATAACCTCCGCAGGAATTAAAAATACTTTGACCTAACATTACCCTAACTACAGTGCAGACAATATATATCTTAGACAAAAAAAAAAGATTTATTTTACATAGCTGATTATTTTTTAACATGGCTATTGGTATCTGTAGTGATCAGTTGATAAACACCATCTTGTACACTGTACAGTGTTTATTTATCAGTAAATGAAGAGAATTATATTGGTTATAACTAGGGACTGTATGAAAGGGCTATAACACTGCAAGTGTGGACTGACTGACTTTATTTTTAACATGTGCATATTTTGTAGATTTTTTATGTAAATACTGGAATACATTAAACTGGTTTATAATAAAAATGACTACTGTGGGTTTTTTTGTGTGTTCTGGCATGACATACGACATAGAATTCTCTGCAGAACGTACAAGGAAGATACATGACATTCCATCACCTGCACATCGCCTTCAGACTGTAGGTTGGTTCTTTCCGAAGGAACTCTAAAATTGTGCCCAAAGTTCCTGTAAATCGCTTTCCTGCTGTGTCTGCTTCACCAGCAGACTTTGCGAAATAAACAGTTTTATGTATAAATGGTCATTTAGCAATGCTACAGTTCAGCCTTTTGAAAGGTTTTCCTTGCATTTTTTTTTCCTTTCTTTTTTTTTTTTCTGGGGAAAATGAACACCGTGTGGTTACCCTTATCAGAGAGCGATCTGGCGTACACGCTGGACACCGGCGTGCCAGAAACCGGCCTCTGGGAAAGCGAGGAGGAGGAGGAGGAGGAAGCAGAGAGGGTGACTGTGTCAAACTGTTCGCCGCGCTGCTGCCGTTGAGGGTGCGTGGGGCAGCCGTTGAGGAGCTCTCCTCGCTAAGGAAGCAATGCTCCAGGACTGGTCTCTGAACTCGACTCCTTGTATCTCTAGCGCTCGGCCCGAGTGTCCCCAGGTGGGCAGAGCTCAGCGATTCCTCTTCTTCTGCCATATGTAACACTCAAGGTTAGTTATGTCCTGGAAGGCCCATTTGAAAAAGGGGGGGGGGGGAAGGGGGTCAGGGTTCAGGGATTAAGGGTAGGTTACTCCTTCATCTCATAAATGTCCACTTCTAAAGGTAACTGTATCCCCGCTGAAAATACCAGCTTAAACCAGCCGAAACTGGTCTAGCTGGTTTAAGCTGTTTTAGCTTTTCAACACTTTCAGCTGGTCAGCCAGCTGTTCACCAGCTGACCAGCGTATATTATTATAGTCGGGTAGTCCACCGGTTTGACCACCAGTTTACTCTACCAGCTTCATTTTCAGCAGGGATAACCGTGTTATACATTGTAAATTAACCAGAGTAGTTAATCAAGGTGTCATTATATGAAGTTGTGTACTCGGAGGAGAATGCATGCCTGTCCGCACTCACCTGGGTCCATATTGGAGTTTGTGACTGTGGGCACTGATGGACACGATTGGCTGTTCCAAATTGGGGAGAAAACGGAAGGAACTGATTTCAGAAAAACCTGAAGTATCTGAACTTTATAGAGTAGATTTTGTGGGCTAATCTTGGTTTGAAATGATCAAGGATAAATCCACACAAGAAAGAGGAAGAGGCTGCCTCTTTGCTAGGTTGAAGCGGGTTCTAATCCTCACATAAATTCAGCTGGGTGTAAGATACGCATACAGTTAGCACCAAAATGGTTTTTGTAATAGAGAACATTCATGACCTACATTTATGGTTCTGTGCAGTGCAATGGTCAGACACACAGAATCAATGAGGCACAGTGATCAAGTACACTGCTCATACTCAGGAGAATATATTAACATGTATGGACTGGCCCTGATTCTTACAGTCTGGATTGCTCATATTTTCTTAGTTTCCACTGTAATCATCTAAATGTAGAAATATTTAGAAAAATGTGAGAAATTGACAGTTTCTCTTCACTCACCAAATGGGGCAATTGGTAGTCACCATCACTTAATATCGTCCTATCTTCTCAATAATTTAGTGTAGCTCTACGCCTTTCCTGTAAACAGGCTGACAAAAATCAGCTGCTTCAGTGACAAATTCTGAATAAAATCTACACTTGTAACATTGGGGTGTAACAAATGCTAATCTTCTTTGTTGGCGCAACATCACCTCCTTGTGGCCATTTATATTTTTTACAGCTGCCTACATGCTAGTGCCACAGGGCTGATTATCAGATAGTATCTTATGTGTACTTTCAGGATGTAATTCGTTTGGATTGGAAATGATCAAGGCTATAACACAACACATGACAATACAAACTGGCCACGACAGGGGGAAGGGGGTATGGGGGCTCTTTGAAGGAACTGCAACACATACATTATTGCTAATTCTCTTTTCAAATGAACATGGAATATTCATTTCTCTAAATAAATGTATTACTTAAAATCACAGTCAACATCATATAGCTCAATGCCCATGGAACCAATATACAGTTCACAACATCTTAAATCATGAGGGTTATAAATGGGTTGATAAGAATTTTCCCACACTATATACAGGCTATCTATCTATCTATCTGTCTGTCTGTCTGTCTGTCTGTGTGTACATAGTTATAGATACAGTTAATAGTTAATCAAACATTAATTTTGGGTGGATAATGAAGCATAGTATAATGATTTAATTTATGTACCATGTTAGCAAAGGTTGCTTTATTGAAGTGTATGCGAAAGCAATTAAAGAAGCTATTCAGTTGACTTAAATATAGTCAAATAGATGTTTTTTATTTATTTTACAAAACGGTTTCACCGTAGAAACACGGCAACTGTAAAATAAATCGAAGATGATCATGCAATCCCATACACTTGTCAAGGAAACAGGCCCACTTTGCTCATGCAAGCAGGGGTCACCAGTCTTATACCTATTTAATGTTGTGTATCTTTTGTGCGCATGCGTTATGTGCCCCATTGCATTATGGGTTAGTGGCTCTCATCCAAAGATGTGTCTTACGCCATTTTCTGAGATCAGGGAATAAATCGGTCTGCTTAGCGATTCGGTTTGTTAGGATTCTTTTGAGAATACGTTAGATTTAAAACATGGGACGAAAGAAGAAGAAGCAGATGAAACCATGGTGCTGGTATCCTTTCTGTATATGCAATTTAACTTCAGTCGTGTCATGCAAACCGTGAACATATACGGTTAGAAACTGAGCGACAGAAGCAGGCCGCCATTATCGTTGTTGCTTGTGGACAAAGACTGTGGCGGATAATGTGGCTAGTTATGTGTTATGCAACACTGAACGATTTACTTGAATTTACGAAGAGCCTATTTAGGTTGCAGTATCGAAAGAAAACTACGATTATGAGCCACTGTATGGCCAGCAATCCAGTTAATTTAGTAAGGTTGTTCACAGGTGTAGAGGGAAATCAGGTTGCGTAATATCTAGTGTGTTATTGCTGGTTAGCGTCATAAACTGCCGTCAGCTTCGCGCAGTTCTTTTTAAAATGGTCTTAATATAAACGCTTGGTTTTAACGAGTTACGTTTATTACGACGTATTAAAGACACCTAGCGAACTGATAATATTAGTAAAATATTTCAGTTATTATTGAGTCTCGCGGTGTAGTTACCTTTCCCTTTTGTTAGCTATGGCCAGAACTCGCGAGCTACAGGTTTATACATCAAAACTTGGGTTGCCTGGTCGGATATCTTGGTCCAGGTTGCCTCACGACGACATGCGTACACATCACCTTAACCTAAATCCTTCAGGTATTGCAACAGAGATTTCGACGATGAAAAAATTCTCATCCAGCACCAGAAGGCAAAACATTTCAAGTGTCACATATGCCATAAGAAACTGTACACAGGTCCAGGTTTAGCCATCCATTGTATGCAGGTAAGGCACACATTTTTGTTTTAAATCTCTGACTTTGGATTTTTAACTGTGGATGTTTTGAACTTGACATTTTTGTTCTTAAACTTTGCAGGTTCATAAAGAAACTATAGATGGCGTTCCCAATGCGATACCCGGCAGGACAGACATAGAATTGGAAATCTACGGGATGGAGGGCATACCAGAGAAAGACATGGAGGAGAGACGGAGAGTGCTTGAACAGAAAACACAAGGTATTACAGTCTAGATGCTCGGAGCGTTGGGTGTCCCTTTCAGAAGCACGTTCTGCACACTGTTCATTGGGGACTTTCGTGCCCTGGTTAAGTTTTTTTTTTTTTTTTTCCTCCAACGTGAGTTTAGATCAAGGGTGTGAAACTCCAGTCTAGGAGGGACACAGTGTCTGCAGGTGTTTGTGGTTTCCTTTTAAATCAGCGGACGGTTAAGGCTGTGAGAATCAGGTTGGTGAACTCTTCAGCCAATAGATTACTGAAGTGAATCACCCGTGCTGAAACGCACCAGAAAAAACCAGCAGACGCTGCGGCCCTCCAGGACTGGACTTTTGACACCTCTGCTTTAGATTGCAAGATTGCTGCGGGCGGACACCCGTCTGTCATCTGCTTTGTGTAACTGGTATTACACACATTGTTCTTTGGTCCTTCCTCTTTTTCGTTTTTTTTTTTTTTTTTTTTTTTTTTTGTTGTTTAAAAAGCAGAGAGTCAGAAGAAGAAACAGAACAGCCAGGAGGACTCCGATGAGTACGAGGAGGACGAGGAGCCGGGCCCCTCTTTCGAGCAGCCCTCCATGCAGCCCCAGAGCACCTTCATCCCCCCCATGACCCAGCCGGGGATGCCCCCCGTCCACGGAGCCCCGGGCATGCCCCCGGGGGGCTACCCAGGTACGCCTGTGTCTCGCGGGGGGGGCTTGGGGAAACTGTCCAATCGCGCGTGCTCGTGTGGAGACTGACCGCTCTTATGCCCGCCCCCCACACGCAGGAATGCCCCCCATGATGCCGGGTGTTCCGCCGATGATGCATGGGATGCCGCCGGTGATGCCCGGCATGCCCCCCGGGTGAATATGGCCTTTCTTTAAACGGGAGTCTTCCTGCCCGTAGTTCGGAGGACTTGCCTTTGAACAGATTTTTTTTGTTTGTTTTTGTTTTTGTTTTGGTGAAACATTTTGTCCTGACGCGCAATTGTGCCATCTCTTGACAGTATGATGCCAATGGGTGGAATGATGCCACCCGGACCTGGAATGCCCCCGATGATGCCAGGCATGCCACCAGGTAAGTGGTGTCCGTTTGCAGCGTTGGTTCCCTGTACCAGGAGAAAGCGTCTTTTGTGCAGTGTCTTCATTTATAGGAAGTACTTTCTTTTAACTAGGAAACGTGCTACTTAAATGGTGTAATTTACAGTGTGACAAGGTATAGAGGTTGTTAACCCAACTGAAATAGGCCACCAAGTAACACTTTTTCATCTGCCAGAAAAGAGCAGTGTTGGCACGTTACACTCAGACACATTTGTCTGTTACTCCTGTTTGGGTTTGCAGTCCAAGAGCAGAGGACTTTGATGTCCATAATTCTGAATTCGGTTTAATTTATTGGCTCTGCCGAAAACCTATCCTCTTATTCATACCTTAGCGATTTGAGAGGGTTCCACGTCCTCTGTTGCTCTCCTTTCCAAAACTCTATGGTAGATGTGATGTCATAAGGAAGGATGGGTCGTGATTGGATAATGCAGTGAAGCCTCTTGTTTGCGCTTTGCCCTACCCAGGCATGCCTCCCCCGGTGGGACATCGTCCGGGCATGTCCCCCATGGCTCAGGCCCCCCCCGTGACGGCTCCAGCCGCGAACAGGCCGGCCATGCCCGTCGTCACCGCCCCCGCGCCCCAGCCCGCCGTCACTAAGCCGCTGTTCCCCAGCGCTGGACAGGTGAGCCCTGCGGTGCCCTCCGTTCTGCCCACCAGGGGGCGCAGTGTGCGCCGCCAGGGGCCAGCACTCTGACCTTCGGCCCGCTCCACAGAGGGGGGCCTGTCAGGGTTAGGAGGAGAGTCCAGTGGCCTGGATGAGTGGATGGCCTACCAGAGAGGGGCCTGTCAGGGTTAGGAGGAGAGTCCAGTGGCCTGGATGAGTGGATGGCCTACCAGAAAGGGGCCTGTCAGGGTTAGGAGGAGAGTCCAGTGGCCTGGATGAGTCGATGGCCTACCAGAGAGGGACCTGTCAGGGTTAGGAGGAGAGTCCAGTGGCCTGGATGAGTCGATGGCCTAACAGAGAGGGACCTGTCAGGGTTAGGAGGAGAGTCCAGTGGCCTGGATGAGTCGATGGCCTACCAGAGAGGGACCTGTCAGGGTTAGGAGGAGAGTCCAGTGGACTAGATAAATCGATGGCCTGCCAGAGAAGGGGCTGTCAGGGTTAGGAGGAGAGTCCAGTGGACTGGATGAGTCGATGGCCTGCCAGAGAGGGACCTGTCAGGGTTAGGAGGAGAGTCCAGTGGCCTGGATGAGTGGATGGCCTACCAGAGAGGGGCCTGTCAGGGTTAGGAGGAGAGTCCAGTGGCCTGGATGAGTGGATGGCCTACCAGAAAGGGGCCTGTCAGGGTTAGGAGGAGAGTCCAGTGGCCTGGATGAGTCGATGGCCTACCAGAGAGGGACCTGTCAGGGTTAGGAGGAGAGTCCAGTGGCCTGGATGAGTCGATGGCCTAACAGAGAGGGACCTGTCAGGGTTAGGAGGAGAGTCCAGTGGCCTGGATGAGTCGATGGCCTACCAGAGAGGGACCTGTCAGGGTTAGGAGGAGAGTCCAGTGGACTAGATAAATCGATGGCCTGCCAGAGAAGGGGCTGTCAGGGTTAGGAGGAGAGTCCAGTGGACTGGATGAGTCGATGGCCTGCCAGAGAGGGACCTGTCAGGGTTAGGAGGAGAGTCCAGTGGCCTGGATGAGTGGGCGACCTTCCTGCCTGCCAAAAATGGCATGATGTGCTCTGTAGATGGACTCTGAGAAGAGCAGACATGCTACGTGCTGAAGTTGGCCTCTTTCCCTGCTTTACAGTTGAAAGTTCAAAAGAAATAATTGAGAATTGGCAGGAGCACATAGCCAACCCCACCCCACCAAAATCCACCAGCCCAATCTGAATGGATTTTCACTCTTTGCTCTTTCTTCATGCTACAGATGGGGACTCATGCTCCAAGTACAAGTACATCTTCACCAAGTGCAGACAGTCTGTCAGCATCTGCTAAGCCCCTGTTCCCTAGCACGGCACAAGTACGCAGGAGTTTGTGAAATTAGGAGTTCACAAAAGCAAATGGCATGCAGACAGTAGATTTGCTTTGTTGTGTAATGCTTTTTGGAAATTTTGCACATTCATCTCAGAAATGTAATGGGTTTTTTTTTTTTTTTTTGTTCAGTTTTTTTGCGGAAAGAATTTGTTTGTTTTTAAACTGGCTTCATAGTGACTAGGCAGAGCTCTGTGTGACTTGCTGCATGCCGGTGTTTGTGGGTGTTAGACTAGGGCTGCCACAAATCTGTGTTCTCATTTACTCGGCTAAAACACACATGTAGATTTGTGTGTGCCACCCCCCCCCCCCCCAAAAAAAAAAAAACAAAACTACATTTTTCAGTGGAAACTTCATGGCACAGATTTGTATGTTTTTTTCAGCTTTGCCTGGATGACTTTTTGGTTGCAGAGTTTCCCTTCTAGAGCTCTGCAGTTTGCTTGCTGTGTGGTAAAGTGGTTAAAGCACAGCATGGCCGTTTTGGCTTGTGAGCCTCTGCGGTGTGTTTAAGGCTCATTGTATCTTAAAGGGAAATTGCACTTTCAGACACACATGGGCTTATTTTGTTTATATTGTCCTTCTGATGAATGTGTCGACCTTCATTTTTCGATTAGTTATTTCGTTTTAAATGTCTAACCTTAGAAACAAGGACCTGTTTTTTTTTTAATTATTTTTTTTTAGCCCAAGTCCATATAGTAGTACAGTTTCTGTTTTTTTCTTCTTCGAATAAAAGCATAGCGTTGAAGTCGCGCAATGATATATTGCCTAGGTCTGCTTCTTGAATTTGTAAAGGTAAGCAACAAAACATCGTAAAACATTAACAAAACGAAATAACTCATCGAAAAATGAAGGTCGACACATTCATTAGAAGAAGATCAGAAGTAAAATAAGCCCGCGTGTGTTTTAAAGTGCATTTCCCCTTTAAGTGAAGTGCAGGTTGCTGGTCCCGCCCCCCGTGGGCTCATTGTGGCTCCTCCCTCTGCAGGCTCAGCAGGCCGTGTCCGGTCCGGTGGGCACAGATTTCAAGCCTCTGAGCGCGCCCGCCACGTCTTCTGAGACTCCCAAAGCCACATTCCCCGCTTACACCCAGGCTACCGCCTCGACCACTAACCCCTCCAGTAGCACTGTATCCAAACCCCCAGCTACTGTGACAAGTAAGCCTCCCACCCTCACTACAACGAGTGCAACCAGTAAGTTGATCCACCCTGATGAGGATATCTCGCTGGTAAGTTCTTGTAATTTCACTTTTTGCCCTTTGACAGTAAGTAATGTGTTAAACCTATGTGTAAAGTTAGTGTCCACAGTGTTCTGGACCTGCTGTAAATTATTTGCATTTTGTGTGTGTGTGCGTGTAGTCATGTGATCTTGAATGCTGATTTTTTTTTATTGTTGACACCTAAGAGGTGCTCCTCCCTAGTGTCTGAACCTTCTCTCTTGTGTTTTTTCCCCCTCCTCCTGTCCCATTTTGACTGACAGGAGGAAAGACGGGCTCAGTTGCCTAGATACCAGCGGAATATTCCCAGGCCGGGACAGGCCCATATGGCTGTCCCGCCTGTGGGACCAATGGGGGCCATGATGCCCCCCCAGCAGGGCATGCCCCCACAGCAGCCTGGGATGAGGCATCCCATGCACGGTAGGCAAATTATTTTAATCCTTTTGGTCTGTTATGTTTTAAAGGTTGACTCTAGTTCAGTGGTCTTCAACCCTGGTCCTGGAGAGCTACAGGGTCTGCTGGTTTTCATAGTGACTCTGCACTTCATGAATCAATTAGACCAGTTGACTACACAGTTAACTCAACTCACCTGGTGTCTTGGGTCTCAACTGAGTGCTGATTTTAAGGTGAAAACAAAAACCAGCAGACCCTGTAGCTCTCCAGGACCAGGGTTGGAGACCACTGCTCCAGTTAAAAGACTTTTTAAAGTTTTGGGATTAAAAAAAATCTTGGTCTTGTAGCACGTTGTCTTTATCTTTTGTGAGCTCTGTTGTTCAATGTTCTCCCCTACAGGGCAGTACGGTGGGCCCCCCCAGGGAATGCCTGGTTACATGCCTGGGGGAATGCCTCCGTACGGGCAGGGGCCACCCATGGTCCCGCCTTTTCAAGGGGGCCCCCCCAGGCCGCCCATGGGAATGAGGCCTCCCGTAATGTCTCAGGGAGGTCGATACTGAAGCTGAACCGCCGTCTCTCTCAATAGGTTTGGAGATTAAACCTTCTCTCATCTTTTTTTTTTTCTTTTCTTTTCTTTTTTCTTTTGTTTAAATTAAGCAGAACGCCCTAGTAACAGTAAGTCAAGGGGATGAGGAAGGAGGGAGGGGGAAAAAAAAAAAAAAAATTGGCGACGCATGGGACGATTTTTGATTTTGCATAAAATGTTTTATTTAAAAACGAAATGTCCGAGCTGTTGTTTGCATTTGATACTTGTATGGATTGTTTTTTTCTTCTCATGTTCCATTTAGGTTTTTAGAAGCGAAGTTTAGTAAATGTGGTTCGTAATGTTTTTGTAGGCCCTGGAGTAACATGAACGTGTGCCACCTTAATCAAGGCAAGTTTCTGTAAAATACCTTTATTCTACTGAAGTGTGAGGCCTTCGCAGCACCCTAGGTGCTGTTGGACTTCGTGTCCCCAGCTTTGCTTGGTGAGGGCTTCAGATGAACCTGTTCCTGCCGTTCTGTGTCTAGCTTTGTCGTTCCGGGTTTTCACTCGAGCCCAGAAACGTAACTTAAAAATGAATGGTTTCTGTACTGTTGTGTAAAAAAAAAAACATAACAAAATGATTATTGTAATAAAACCTGATGAAAACTTGAGGCTGTTTTTCATGACCCCGGGGGCAAGGATCCACTCAGTGAAGGTTTGTACTGTGTGCTGGATGTGTGCAACCGTGACTGTAAACGCCTGATGTACTACAGCAAACCTGTTCTGCTCTGTGTGGAGGTTTCTCGTGACCTGCTTATTGTGGAGAACGTGGCGATGAGCAGCATTCCATGCAGATATGACGCTGCTTTCTGTGCAGATGGTCTATCCGAACATGGACACGCCTGCCTGCTTTATCTCTTGACACGTTAGAATGCACGTTAGAATGCAAGTCAAGATCGCAGAATTCCTCGTATGTAAGCGCTTGGCTTCCAAACAAAATGAAGTGAGTACTACGCGTAATCCCAAACGCCCCGTCAAGCCTGCTGAAGGCGCTGTTGTCCTCGTGCGAAACGATTTTCTTTGCGTCGTTCACACTGCAGATTTCATGCGTCCCTTTATCATGTCTGGATCGAATGCTCGAGAAGCCTCCACATGTGGGTGATCATTTACGACTGCCTGACTGTACACCCGGGCTGTCATGTTTTGGTGAAAGTTAATGTGTTGCCTACTGTGACTTTTCGAGAGGGGTTTCTGAGGGGAATTTACTTTGCAGTGTACAAAAATGGCCCTGTGCTGTCTGAAGTTCATGTTGAGTTGGAAAGATACTTTGTCATCCACATTGAGACACGGTCACCCTGATTGCCGTTGGCCGTTGATTTTGTTTTATTTTTCTAGAACCTTCTTCAAGCTGTAACACAGCTCTCTGGGAGCCTGAATGTAGGACCTCCCACTGTAAACAATGGGGCACTTAGAGGCTTGGAACTTTTGGTTTGATTGACCCTTATCCTTTATCGGGGTTTGATTTTTGAATTTGGATGCTGCCAGTGACCACAATTTTAGCATTTGCACGTGAAAAATATACCTGTATATTCAAGTGAGTGTGAATTACGCTTCATTTAATGTCTGAAGTGCTGTTTCAGAGCCACTTGTCATCCTAAATCTGCTTATGAATTTTTGGGTCAGAAATGCAACTTTTTGACACTGATTTCATCCGATTGCCCCATCACACGTAATACAAAATTAGAAATATCCTTAATTCGAATGGACAAAAAAATTTGCTTGGAATTCACAGCTTTGATTTGTCTGGACAGTTTATTTTGTTCGGCAGCCGAAGTGCACGATTGGTAGTTGGTAGAAATGCAGACGAATATGAGCCGTTAAGTAAAATCGTCTACTCGCTTCACCTCTGAAACCCAAATTTATCAGCCGTATTTTAAAAAGGAAAAAAGGAAAAGGAAAAAGATTTCAATACCTTTCTCCCCCCAGTATTATTCTTTTGTTCCTCTACCTTTTTTGATTTGTTTAATGCATTTTCATCGGTCGCACTGGCCTTCCAAGTGGCTTTGAGCAGCACTTGCGGGGACGTTAAATGCATGCGTGTGGCTGACGGTGAACATGGCCGCCCTGCTGAAACGAGGATTTCTCTTCTCCCCCCCCCGTAGCAATGCCGTGGGACTGCCTGAGGCAGGGTCTCGGCCTTGTGCTGTACGGTCTGAGGCAAGTCCCACCTTTCCTTCCATTTCACTCACGTCAAGGGCCTTCACAGCTTTTTGCAGGCTGTTGGATTGCACCGTCCCCAAACTTGTAGCAAGTTTGGTGAAGGCCCTTGCTTTTTTTTTAATCAAGTTTAGGAAGTTCGACTAACCCCCGGTGGGCTCTCTTGTTTCCTTTGTGAGCAGTCCTGGAAAAAAAAAACAACAAAAAAAACATCGCTTTTTATTTTAAGATAGACCCCAGGAGTTTGTGCGCAGGACACTGTTTGTGGTCTTCTGTAAAGGTAGGATACTTCTGCACCCTTCAGGGGCGGGGCGTGACGGGGTGGGTGGGGCGGGGTCTTCGGGGTAAAATGCATTCCAGCATAAATGCCTTTGTGTTAAGTGGTGACAAAAAGACAGAGAGACCACCGTAGTTGTAGTGACAAGGAAGTAGTTGACATTGAAGCCTTCTGGATGGTTTTGAACTTAACGGGCAGTGTTACACCTTACAGCACCAGGCGATGAATAAGATCATTCTGCAGGTTTTTTTCAGTGCAACCTGTTACTGAAGAATAAAGAACACCCCCCCCCCCCCCATGTCATAGCAGTTTTCAGTGAGGACGTATGCACCGCATCTAGTCAGCATTTATCAGGAAGCGCTTGCATTTTCCAGCTCATACTCTTCAGAGCTGTGGCCACTAATGTGGTGCCCCCCCCCCCCCCCCACCTTGGGAGCCTTAAAGAGGTAGAATGTTTCCATGTGTATGAGCATGCCGTCATTTATGCTTGCGTGTTTCTCCCTCATTCACTTCTTACTAATGTTTAACATACTCCATGTTGTGCTGTTACCTTCTGTGTTGAGCGCTAAAATTTATAACCTGCTAGCTGATTTGGGCCTTTGAATGGGGTTAAATGCTGACTGGGAAAGGTGTTGTACATTACCTTAAGTGGACAGTGAATATGCATGAAAATAAAGCTAAATGTGTTCATTTTGAGTGGTCCCAACTATTCACAAACAACTTGGTAACCTGCCAACTTGGTAACATGAGACTATCGATTACTGAATCCACCTCTTACTGCCATTTGTTTCTGTCGACTGTAGCTACAACATTTCATCACACTTTTCTCTTGGCTTTATGCGGGTATTGAAGGAAAAATCCCAGAAACCTGGCATTTAACAGGTTAGTTTGCAGTGTAAGTACCTGTTATTTCTTAGAATAGCGTGTGTTCTGTATAACAAGCCTGTCCTGTGAGCGGTTTGTCCGTTCATCCCTGCATTGTCCTCTTGACATGTTCACATGATCGATTCAAAACGGGGGGGGCGGGAGGGGGATTGGGGGGGGGGGGGGGTGAGTGAGTCATTTCCCTGATCAGTTGACAATCACTTGCGTCTAATTTAAGGTTCCCTTTCTGAAGCGTGGCGTGTATTCTTGGCGTTGACACTGACGAGTATTGAGGATGTTGCCCCCCTTGTTCAGAGGGTTTGTGGTTTTATTCCGTTGCATGACTCTCCAGTGCCTGTCATGAGGTAGCTGTAGCTCAGAGGGAGTGCTGTGATTGCTTCAAGTCACATGTTTACTGGGTAAGTAAAGGCTCACATGTTTCAAACTTAAATTCTTTTAAAACTTTTTTTTTTTTTTTTTTTTAAAGTCTTTAAGATACCCCTGTAGCTGTTAAACAGAACGAAAAAAGAAAACTGACCACTATTTAGTAACCACGTTCTCCATTAGATGTTCAGAGTTAGAAAGTGGGTCCACTATTTTAACACAGAGACATTGACGAAAGAGTAGTGTGAAAGGTTCCCCATTGAGGTGAGACAAATGCCCCCGATTTATTCCACCATGGCAGGGAGTACTCTTTTCACATGGCCTATGCAGCAGCCAAGCTGAACAGTCCATTTTATGGTGGGAATGTGCAGCGTATTGGCCGGTTGATTAATTTAGGGATATATTCCAAGGCACCTGCGGCCAGTCCAGGGTGTATTCCTGCCTCTCGCACAATGCAAGCTTGGGATAGGCTCCAGAACACCCCCCCCCCCCCATTACCCTGCTCAGGTTAAGCGGGTATACATGGATGGATGGATGGATTCCAAGATACACCTGTATTTCTGATTATTTTTTTTCTGAGCTGAAGGCTGTAGTGGCACACCTGTGGACGAGGCACAGCTCTCTTCCTCTGTACCTGCTGGTTACCCGCTGCCCCTTTCATGTGATTGGACTGGTCATCTACCAGATAAATCTGCTACGTGCCTGCTTGTTCCTTAAGAGTGCTTTCGTATCGCGAGCATTTTAACTGGCCCCGGCTTCTGCTCATTGGGGCTTACGCGAAAGCTGAGGAATTGGAGAAGAACTACTAGAGAAGATTTTGTAAATGCATGGACACAGGAAGCACTTGCAGGCTCCTAGTGTAGTCCAAGCTCTTCAGGCAGATGATTAGTTTGAAGTTGAACAGCAAAACAGTCAGATAAAATATATAATTATATATTCCACAAATATGCATGAAAATGTACACTTCTAGCAAATCATAAAAGTATATTTGCAATTGGAGAGCGATTGCGTCTGGCTGCACGGGGTTGTAAGATATTGGCCTTGTGCTTTCCCACGCATTGGAAAGTTCCCAGCCAGCATGATTTGTTATTTTGAGGAAAACATGAAACTCATTTGAATTGTGAAATGGAGTGGCCTGTTCTGAACTATAGATCTGTGTGTGGGGGAAAAAGTGACAGGTCTGGCCAAAAACAACAATTTTTACCATTTATTTTATTTCACAACTTTGAATTTGAAAGGCATATGTGAAAGCACTCTTAAGGACAGTGGTGGTAAATTCTGTTAATGAACAATAATTTGTACATGTGTATGGTCTGTTATTTGTAATTTGTTTTTGTGTGGGCTCTATTTGTTGTGCATGTATCATTTGGTTTTGAGATTACATTCATGAGTGTTCAGTTTAAATCCTATCGTGGAGGCAGTGTAACATTCTATTTAAAAGAACTAATGTTATTAGAGTTGTGCATTTGTTATTTTCAGTAGTGTGTCCTAGGAACTCCAGAATAGGAAAGGGGTCATATGTTTATGGGACACACTTAACTGCTTAAAGGTCACTAGTTAGAAAGGTAAATGCAACTTGTGAAATCTTGTAAAAAAATATATTTGCAAAGCATTTTGTTTCATGTATGATGCATGTGGTGGGGAAAAAATGGAGCCAGTCAAGGTTTTAGTCAGTAATTGGGGAATGACCCCCTCCCGTGATATACACTGTCCTGGGATGTTTCTGCAAGAGACGCATTGGAAGAAAGCTGCAGTTCCTTGGAAACTACGGTCTTCCGGCTGTGCGTAGAGGTCCCGTGTTTCCCAGCCGGGAAAAAAACATTTAAGCTCACACAGCCAAGTCAAATTACTCAATGTGTTTCTGTTTGGAATATTGAGAATCGCGAACTGACGAGGTTTGCGAGACCTGGATTAACAAGGTAGGGTTGTGGCGTTGTTTGAGGTTACGTGCTTACATGACTCCTGGTGCTGAGTGCTGAGATCTGTGGAATAATCATTTAAAGCCTGCTGTATGTAACATTGGAAGCTGACCTGATTATTTAATAAATAAGAAAGACTGAACTCTTGCCCTTTTGGTTTGTTAAACATTGCCCATACATTTGTGATGTCTGTATAAATGTCCCCTTCCCGACCACCCCCCCTCACGGTGCACAAACTCTTCGTTCATCCAAGAGGTAGATTTTAACCATCTTTAGGTACACTTGGGAACACACTGCGTCGGAACCTGTCCGTCCGTGCTGTGGAGCGTAAGAAACAGCTGTATGCTGCTTTCTACGCCTCACCGCCTGCTTTAACCGCTTCCCTCACCTCACCCCTCCCTGACCGCCCCTGCCCATTTTCCTCCTCGTTGTGGTACACAAGGTTGCATCTGTGTTCTCTCTTCCTCTTTCACCAAGGAGGTATACACTGAAGATGTCTTGTGTGCCGGAGTGTGCAGCTTAATGAACTGGTCTTGTAGAAATACAAAAACACCCAAATCCATGAGCATTGGCGGGGGCATGCCCCATACCTATACAGCGCCGAGAGTTTGGCACTTTTTAGGGTTCCTCACAGAAATAACCACAAAACAGCCACAGACACTCAGCCCTTAAAACATTAAATTCTGTACATTCTGACCCCATTTCAACAGACAGATTTCATAAACAACTTCACATGTCCACACAGTAAAGCCCCAAACTAAGGGGATTTTGCGTTTTCTCCTCTCCTTATTTTTCCTGCTGCCTATCCCAAACAACGGGTCTCCCCATTGGACATTTTACCGACACCAGCCAAATCTTCACCTACACGACCCAATCAAAAACTTGCATACACACGCAAAATACTCATACCTTTTTACTCTGAAACATTTCCTGTTTACACAGCTAGTCTGCCTGTGGCCTAGTGGGCAAGGGAACAGTCTTGGGAACATGGGGTTCTAGGTTCAAGCCCAGCTAGGAACATGTTTCTTTAACCTGCTTTTACCCTAATAATTGTCTACTACTTCTCAATTATTGCTTTTGCACCATATCTACCCGCCGTTCACCGAACGTATACACTGCATTATGATGTACCGTCTGCACGTTCAGTTATTAACCGGCTACAATATTGCAGAGCCATATGGATTCAACGGGAGCTCTTCTGTGCTTACTGGCCTGTGCTCTTCTTTAAAACCACGGACAGGTTTGCTAATGATATTTCACGCATTGCATAGCTATGTCATGGTGCTGCACTAACAAAGTCACAGACTGGTAAACCTCCGGTTGAAGGATTGAATCCCGCCTCGCCCTCAGGCAGATAATTTCCTCTTTTACACTAATGTTTTCTTATATTTGCTTTACCAAAACTCACTCACGGCCACCCATATGCATTTCATGACGGCAAATGTATTCCTTTTATTAAAAAGTTACACCAGTTCACCACTGTGCCATTTCTACTAACTATATTTATATCAGCAAACGCCACGTTTCTACATTCATGTTACCTCGCCCTGTTCTCTATCTAGCCACATACAAACAATTACCAGTATGTACGTTCTGCAACTCCCCATTAAAACATTAAATTTAAAATCATAACTCACTCATAATTATAACTACTAGTACTGAAAATGACAAAAGCAAAAATGCCAAGTTACTCACACATACAAGACATGCACTGTCTATAACTCATTCATTCAGGCTGCCAAAATCCAGGCCTGCCATTAAAAGTATTGATATCAAAATGACGCCAAGTTACGGTACTACAAACAATATGGGCTATTTTGCCTCCCCCGAAATTAAATAAGATGTATTCCAAAGCAATGCTACCCAATATTTCCTCAATTCTTTCAATAATTTATTGTGGCACTGCTCTCTATGGGTCAAAACTGCATTGGGTTGGCACTGTTGGTCACACCCCAATCAGTGATGTAAAAGCTGGTCTTTTACCTCATGCTGTCAAAGGAAAAAAACCTGCTGTGACATCAGTGATTGGGGGTGTGGCCAGCAGATTAGACCCCTTGATTTCAACCCATAGGGAGCAGTGCAACAACGGTTTCGTGCTCAGTGGTTTAGAGTCGATTTACTCACTGCACTGAGGGACTGCTTAAAACAGCCTGTAGTTTCAAGTGAGCCAACTGGAAAATGATCCCAAATACAGATCTGCTTGCGTGCAAAGTTTAATCTACCATTGTTTTACTGTAGCCTTAGCTCTTCTCAATACTTTTTCTATTTTGCGGTGATGATGACTTTGATGATGTTTTGCTTCAGATTGCCCAGAAACCACCTCTTCCTGTTACAGGAGTTTCATGATACCCTCATTAATGGACATGGGCGGTACTGGAAACTGTGACTGCAATTGCGCTGTGAGGAGTCGTGCCCTTGTGTTTGTTCAGCAGGCACGTGCTCAATATAAGCCTCAGCTTCGTTCTGTGCACGCGATTAAGTGCCTCCCAACATGAAAGATGAGCATGTGCACAAGGTGAGTGAATACCTGCTTAGAAAACCTGTACATTTGACTTCACGCAGATTTAAGAAGACTTACAAGACCTGCTTAAGGTACCATGCCACACATTGGTCAATTAATATGCTTGACTTTTGTTGTTTTTTTTTTTTTGGTTTTTTGAGTTTAACATGGGAAGGTGCAGGGTAAAGGACATTGTGTGTGTGCTGGTCTGATTTGGCCATCCTGACTTTGAAGTAATGAAGCATCCACGCAACAATGTGACCTTTCCAAAACCACTCTTTGCCATTTTTCATTCATTGGCTGAGAAAGTGCCATCTTTAAAGTGGTCAAATTCCACTGGGTTTCAACCTGAAAATTCCAGTTATAGTAAGAACTAATTGCATAGGCACTGTTCTCGTGTACGGGTACGTCAATTGCTGTTTACCACATTATGAAATGCAACTGTAAAACTGTCACCTTGTGTAATATGATTTCCTTTATTGATGTGTATTTCATAATAAAAAGAAATGGCTACACTGATAACTATTTGGCCTCAGTTCTTGCAGCATATGCACATAAGTTTAGAATGTACTTTTTATCAGCTCTCAGATATTATTTTAACGCAAGAGCCGTTAATACAGCATTTATCTCTCGAAAATAAGCTACTTTACATACAGACAAAAATTAAAATGAAAATCAAATGTTCACAATTTCAGGCATGTTTTATTTTGGGGGGGGGGGGGGGGGGCAGGGAGTGCCTCTGGGTATTCGAGCAGTGCCTAAGTTGATAGCACCATTGCTTTAATGACATGTGGACCGCGTGTGTGTGTATGTGTGTGTGTGTGTGTGTGTGTGTATGTGTGTGTGTCTGTGTGTGTGTGTTTGGTGTGAGGTGTCACCTAAAAAGCAGAAATGATTGCCCCCCCTCGGTTACAAGCCACCCCCCCCCCCCCCCCCCTCCCCTCCCCTCCCCTCCCCTCCCCTCCATACCCAGCGTGCTTGCCCTCCGTACTGGACGCCTGTGCTTTCAGTAGCCATTCATAGGCACTTTCACATTTTGGATGCCTCTGGTCTTTTCCCGGAGCTACAGTCGGTAAAAGGTGTCGGACACAGTGTTAGCAGCAGCAATAAAGCCATGAAGACCGTTACTTGGATGTTTCTCATCATACCTCTAATATTTGGTAAGTGCTGTTTTCTTCTTTCAACGGGTACAAATATATATATATATATATATATAGGAAATTTCAAAATTCCATTTCAAGAAGGCTTATATTTTTTTTCTTTTCCCCATTGTCTTCAGTTGATGGAATTTAATTTGCATTTCTGTGTTGTGACCATTGAAAAAGTGAATTTAAATTCTTGAAAAGTTGCTCAAACACAGGGAGTTTTAACAAGAAGTGAACATAGATTTTGCTCCGTGTTCCTGGAGGAATTTTCCAAGATAAAAGCTAAAAAAAGTATATATTTAAAAAAGGAAATAGATCGAATTCAACTTGTTTGACTCGTTTCCGTGTAATTGCTGCAGTGTGGTGTTGCAATCATCCATTGTTGAATGTTTATCCTATATATCATAGGAACCAAGCATGCTTGACAAAGAAATGTTGCATCCTGAATAAAAGCACTAGGGAACACTTGCTGATGTGTGGGCATTCGTTGTTCTTTCAGGAACAACGTATACAAAGTGCCGTCTATGTGAATCACTATAAATGCTTAATAGTATTTCAGTGATTAAATGGTGATCCTTTTGGATAAACACAATAGCAGATAGCTTGGAATCGGGTATGTTTAGTTTTGGATATGTACATCAAGTTGTTAAATGCCTGTTTCCACTGCACTGCAAGTACACAAGTGAATGCATTCAGTAGGCTACGTCTGCTCAAAATGTATGTTGTTTCAATGTTTCAATTGTAAGAAACCTGAAAAACAAATGGGATTGGATACAAATAAATACCAATAAAACTACATAAAAGTTTAAAAAATATAACTTGGAATATAAAGGGAAAATATGAAAAGCAATATTTATTTATTTAGGATCCTCATTAGCAATACACAGTGTGCAGCTAATCTTCCTGGGGTCCAAACATAAAATACATACAATACATACAGGATTGAATATGCTACGCAGAAGTGTTAGCCTTGATTATTAACAGACAGACTGACCAAAAACTTACTCCCTTCCAGCATCCCAAGAGACTCTTTATCTGAAGAAGCTCGAAGGGGAATCTGCGCTTTTCGTGTGTGCGTCTGAAGAGACGGGCAGCCATCCAATTGGCTTGTACCTGAAACGCGAGTGCACAGGGCCCGAGAGAGAGGTGATGTTTTTCTCGGAGTCCGGACCAGAGGGGAAGCCTGAAGACAAAGAGCGCATCCAGGTGCTGGGAGATCTGAGCACGATCCCCGTAAATGTGACCATCTCGCAGCTGGAGCGCCGAGACTCCGGCTTGTACTTCTGCGAATTCGTCTACGCCGGCGAAAGTGAGGACAGAGTCATCAGAGGAAAGGAAGAATTCTTTCTGTTTGTCGACACAGTGAAGATTCACGAAGGTACAACCCGTACGCGCTCGCATCGTAAGAATCAGAGTTTCAGAGGGTGTGGACATGATCAATCAAAAGCGCCAACGACCTTGCAAAGAGCGTTAAAACCAAAATTTAAATTTGGGTAAATCTAGTCTACATAGTTCATACTACATCAGAAGTAATCCAGAAGTAAAACGAATAAAAGCTTTATGATTATTAATGCTTATACTTAAGAATATTGCCAACGTTCCCTATCCTTTAATCAGAAAATACATACTTTTACACAACCACATTTTGTTGGAAAGAATTAGGGTATGGTAGCAACATCAATTTTGTTCTCCTGAGTCAGGAACTAAAGATTTTCAAATAGACACACAGGCAGTTTGAGCTTGACAAAATTGCCCATCTTGTCCATATCTGCAGCTGAGTGTAAATTCCTAAAATTCCAGGTCTTTGATCAATGAAAAGTGCTCTTTGCAGGTGTCCCCCCCCCCCCCCCCCCCCCCCAGAAACATGAGAAAAAACTAAAAAAAATAAAAATAAAACCCCAGAGATGCATTTATCTTAGCTCGTGCAGACATAGACTTTAAAAATATTATCTTACACTACATGACTGACCACAGGAACAGGAAGGAAATCGGTGTGGTGTCTTTCAGCTAGTGTTGAAGTCTTATCTTCAATTACCCTCTTTCCCTTTTGCTAATAGAATTGGTGTATGTAGCTCTTTTTAGTTCCAGACTAACGATTCTTGACAGCCAATAAGAAGGAAATTTTTTAGATGACTATACAAAGCGAGAAAAGCCTACTTTTCTAGAAAGCCTTCCCGTCAGTACATTATAAGCAGTTCTGACTTTTTAAAAAATAATTTCTTTCAGTTAATCCATGATGGTTGTTCAGGGACTCACTGGTTCATAAATGCTCCTTGCCTGACCCAAACTAGTAGACTGAAAATCAGCAGGGACTTTGGTTTCAGGTCAGCGTTCCAGCAAATTTATGGCGAGAGAAATCACTGAAATAACTTGACTGCAAATATTGGATGTATAAAATATTAACTGTACTGTACAGTCCAGACTGTCTGCAACACAAATGAATAAACAATTGACTGGCTGACTTTCAGCCCATTTGGGAAATTTTGGGGAAAACTGCAAGAGTCACAAGAATGACATGTTCAATCTTACAAGGAATCCTGCTGATTGAAACATTACATTACAGGCATTTAGCAGACGCTCTTGTCCAGAGCGACTTACACAGCTTTTACATTGTATCCATTTATACAGCTGGATATATACTGAAGCAATGCAGGTTAAGTACCTTGCTCAAGGGTACAACGGCAGTGTCCTTACCCGGGAATCGAACCTGCGACCTTGCGGTTGCAAGCCCAGTTCCTTACCCACTGCGCTGCACTCCGTCCTGTGCACGAAGGAGTTAACAAACTCTCTAAAAAACTGTGAATGACGAGAGGATAGTTCAGCGCCCCCGCTGTGAAGCACTGGCTTACTTGTCAGTGCGGAAGGCAAGGCAGTCCCTTATTGGTCCACGCTTTGTGTTGTCACAGGCCTCCAGTGCGGCTGTCAGAATTACCCCCCTCTGTTGTATGCCATCTCTGCGGCTGTCGGCCTGCTCCTCCTCATCCTCCTCGGCCTGGCCGCGTCGCACTGCGTGAGTACAGCCCGCCGACGTGCTGCAGACAACCGGCGTGGCAATAACGAAACGTTTTGTGGTGCGGTCTCTTCAAAAGTGACAGGTGCTCCTAAGCAAGACCCTCTGAGCAAGGCATGGATGGAGTCATTACATTACATTACATTTATTTAGCAGACGCTTTTATGCAAAGCGACGTACAAAGAGTGCTAATCATGGTCATGGGACAACTACAAAACACAGGTTCAATAAGGTACAATACTCATTTCGTACAGCTATTTATAGCCAAGAACACAGTTCAGTTCATGCAGTGAACATTATTCTGACCTAACTAATGCCAAGCCAAACTAGGGAGAAGAACAAGCTACAATATTAGGACAAATACAAATTACAAAAAGTGTTGAAATGGGGGTACATGTAGCATGAGTATTATGAAAGGGGGGGATTTAAAGTGACATGATACACAGAGTGGTGGCAGTTAGTCCAGGTATAGTCTGAAGAGGTGCGTCTTCAGACCACGGGGGAAGATGGGTAGTGAGGGAGATCCCTTTACTCGGGGGGGGGGGGGGGGGGGATTCACTTTGTAGATGTGGTTGAGTCGACCCCCTTCCATTTTGCATACAGTGAAAAACAGCTACCCTGAAGGTGCAAACCCTCATCTAGTGGTAGGATTCTGAAGGTTTGTCGACACCATTTTGACTTTTGATTTGGAAAACAGGAAAGATAACAAGCTTTTATTAAAAAAAATGCCTCCAATCTCCACCAATCTTAAAAGAAAAATGAAATAATGAGACCACCTCGACGATCTTAAAAAAAAAATAATAATACAGTTGAAAAAAAAAAAAGTGACAAAGGCGATCTTACAAACTCATTTGCTTATTTCCATTCTCGGTTTCAGGGTAAGCAGTGCAAGCGTAGCAAACCGCAAAAACCGGCTCCCATATACGAAGAAATGAATGCGAGGCAGCCTGCTAACGGAAAAGCCCCCCGTCGCCACCTGGACCCCGCGTATCCGGAGGAAGCAGACGCCTCCGTGTACATCAACCCTCAAATCAAGCACCGGCAGGAAAACCACTACGTGAACCCCCGGGAAAAACAGCCGGATTCGGGAGCCGGTGCCACCGCAACGGAGGACAGCCAGTAAAGAGCGACCGCGGACCGTTTCGGCTGCCCAAATGACATCACAGCAGCTGCCCTCTCAGGTGCCCTCTCCTCCCGGCCATAAAACAGACGAGCTGGTTCACCCTCCTGACTGAACTGGGTCACAAGCAAAGCACTGTGGGCGACGCCATCCAGATCGTATTTACAGAGGCGGAGTGGGAAAAAAAATAGATTCAGCTTTCATTCTGGCTCCCGTGTGTCACCCGGTGCTGCTCAGCAGCTCAATCGAGATGACTGTTCAGAAGTGGCAGGCTTGACTAAAATGCTTAGCTTGAAAAATACGCATAAAGTTGTGATGCTTTTTTAACAAAAAATGAAAAAAGAAATTAATGGGAAAAAATGTGTGGAAATGCGCAAAAGAAAAGTAGTTTGATCCCCATTGCATTTTGTATAAAGGTTAGGCTAATGTAAATTGTAAGCATTAGGGTTTAGGAGTCAGGAAAAGGGTGATACAGAAAAATTGTATCAGTATTGGGGTCTTATTGAATTTTATTTTTTCAGTTAAATTTATTTTTCATGATAAATTAGTTACATTTCCTTGCTATTCTGTTGTTGAATTTTATTTAGATTGTGTTGTAGACCCTTTATTTTTAATAAAAATGTGACTCAGGTTGGAATTAGAGTTTGTTTTAGAATTACATTTAAGAGTTAGCGTTAGAGTAAGGCTAGTGATAAGGGTAGCACAAAATGTATGGTCTTAGTAGCTCTTAATAAAGGAAACACTGGTCACACCACAGCTCTTATGCCTGCATCTGTTAACTATAACTGAACTCAAAAATGAAGAGGCCATTCCAGCAGAATTACCCATAGATCCATTTACTTCTCGCACTGAAGGGTCAGCATGACTGACAGGTGAACGGCTACGCACCGACTGTTCGCTGTACTGTAATACATTAGCCTTCTTCACTGGTTGACATTGTTTATTCTTACGCAATTTAAGTTCCTCTTCGGATGTCATTTGCTTTGCTAATCGGTTACATTGTGAAAGGGACAAAAGCGGTTCTGCTTATTTTGTCCGAGTTCACTTTCTGGAATTTATAGTTTCATTTTGCGTGTATGCATTTCCAATTTTGACTGGCCCAGACAGTTTATTTTAACAGAAGGTTATTTTCGATACGGACTACAGTTATGACTACCTAGCTTTACAGTGGCTGGTATTGAGGCATTTGTGTTTTTTGCCATTAACGAAAAAGGAAATACACCTTAGTTAACTCCCAAACTGCATTTATTCAGCTCTGAATACAGATACCATTTTCATATTATGCTGGTACTACTTAAGAACAATGGTCTCAGGTAACATGAGCCAGAGGAAATATTTCCAATATTAATCAATTTCCCAAATAATAATTAAGTAGTATACACACATGCAACCTCTTGAACCAATGTCAACCTGATTTAGTTACAAAAAGTGCATGTTCTTGCTTGAAACCACAAACCCCTAAATACCATAGCAGGCACTGGAACGCTGGTAGGTCACCATTAAACATTAGTAAATATCTAAAATGTGCTTCCTTACACTAAAAACAAATATCAAAAACCTAGAAAATTAACAATCCCTGTAATTCTTTAAATAAGCATGTTAAACAGAAGGACATTATCCTATGTTTGTTGAGTACATACAAATGCACAAAAATTTAAATCATGACCCCCATCCTGACAAAACGCATGTGGTCTCTGGGGGGAAAAAATTGGATGAGGTAAGAATCATTATATATATATATATATATATATATATATATATATATATATATATAATATGGACTTTCCCACACTTCTGATTCTGAATGCACAATGTTGGCCAACTTTCCAGAAAAATGTGAATGTGGAAAACAAGCAAGGAACCGTCCAGACCCACGGCGCAACTCACGTTCGCAGACACATTTTAGCTGGCACCACCTGCGCATGCGTCCCACTAAACGAAGCACCACCTGTGCACGCGTCCCTCTAAACGTCCTTCAAAGGTCATCCGTGAGTGAGTGACCACAATTTGCCATGCATAGCCCACGGCGGCAGTTCCTGCATGCCGTGGGAAAAATGTAAGAAATCTAGATATCTGCATAAAGCAGATGACAGAAGTGAAATAGTACTGTACTGGAAATTCAGCAAAAGGTCAAACATGACAGACACAAGAGCCAACTGACTTCAAGAACTGATAATAACTTTCCACAGCCAAGAAAAAACTGTAATTTATTAATAGTTTGAAAGAAGCTCCATAGTTCATGAAAACATTTTTTTTCGGTGCATGTCATTAACAATCACATTCTATGAGAAGAGGAACAAAAAAAAACACAAAAAACAAAAAAACAAAAAAAAACAAAAGCCATTGACTTTTCTTTTTGTTTGAATCTCATTACAGACTTTTTCCCCCTTAATATCTCAAAACTAAAGGCAAAAAAGCTCAACTCTACTGCCACCCCAAACTCCTCACTAAAAGGAAAGAACACAGATACCCAGTCGTGGGCTTTCCGGAAACCCACAGTGCTACAGCAGAGTGGAAAAAGCTCATTGGTTTAGGAATACACAGCATGGCGATGTAATGCAAGATTTGTCTAAATTGGGGAGGGGGAAGAGGTTGGGGGGGGGGGGGGGGGGGCGGGGGGAGAAAGGACAACACGGCCTCTGGACACTACAAAAACACCCCTACACAATGAGTCCTGAACCCCAGGGAGAGACAACACCCCCCACTTGTGCATAGATCATGATCCTTTTTAAACCAGCTTTTATTTTATTTTTCTCCAAATTTTTGCAGAAAACAAACTTTCATAAAATCTTCTTTTTTTTTTCCTCATTTAATACCTGCCACAACAATAATGAATATGACAGACAATGAAAAGGAAAGAAATAGTAATGCACAATTCTCCTGAATTTTACAGGAAGGGACATCATTAAGAAAATACCATAAAGTTTAACACATACAGCATCTGTATGCTATTTCACCGTTTTAACAATCAAAAACCATTGATCATTTTGTTTAAAATGTAAAGCAATTTCAATATATAGATTTATACATAAAGCACTCCATTTTTTTTTTTTTTTTTTTTTAAAGTTCATTTCGAGTCCATTATTTGGTAAATATGTAACTGCTACGGATTTAGAAACAAAGTTAATTTTTCTTCTTAAATCCATAACCTTCAGTGCTTGGAGTTGTTTTTTTTTTTTTCTCTGTATCCTTTTCTCCGTTAAAATGTACATTTAAAATGGCGTGGAGTCGGTGCTTGGGCGTCCCTGCTGTCCTGAGACGAAATCCACTTTTGCGTGTGTGTGCAAGACAGTGAGCAAAATCATGTCTTATTTCACAAATGACAAACAAAATTGAAAACTCAAAAAGTTGAAACAAATACAGGCTTAGAATGTTCATAAAATCAATATTGACAAAAGAAAAAAAAGGAGAAAGAAATACAACACAACACTGATCAATCCCAGAGTTCTGAAAGTAGCATAAATCTTCATTCTGTATTTCGTCTGATGGAAGAGAATTCATCCTTTGCTTTTCTCCATCATACCCATTAGTAAATTCCTTTCCCTTGAACTTCAGAATAATGAATTGTCTGTTTGTAAACGACAGGTGGCCTTGTTAAAAAAAGGAAAAAAAAAAATAAAGGTAGGCACCTCTGACGAGTCTTGTAACAAACTCACCAAACATCCTCTCTTTCAGTATCTCCACACTTCAAACATGGAGTTCTAGTCCATCTACATCAACCTATGGCCACAGTTCTTTGAAAACATTTTTTTCTTCATTTTTTATTTTTTTATTTTTATTTTTTTTTACATTTTTCTTATGTTTATAATCTGAAAAAAAAATGGTGCAATACTCATAATTATAATCCTTTTTGGATTACTCCACAATAAAAGCCACTATAAGGTAGATAAACATTTTACAGACAAAAAAAAAAAACAAAACATTTTTTTCCATTAAGTCCTTGAGTAAACATTTACACGTGAATTGTCACAATCTCCCCTCTCTACATCTTGTACGGTGAGCAGAAAGAAGGGAAGTAGACACTCAGTGCAACGTTAGAAACTAACAATATTCATCATATATTTCTTGACAGGCAAAAACAAAACAAAAACATACTGAACAAAACAAAGAAATGGACACATCACAAACACACAAACTGTTTGCATACACACATACACAACCTTGTGCAAACACTTTCATACAACAAATGTAATTTTGCATTTTTTTTCTTCCAATCTTTGTTTTTTTTTTTTTTTTTTAACTATTAACTTTGAACTGGTGTTGTCAAAAAGCTCGGAAGTGTACGAGTCAGAGAAAATAATTACAAAAAAGTGTTCACATCACATTATTGGCGCTTCTCGATTCAAGTATTTGTATTTGTCATTTTTTCTTTTGTTTTGATATGTTTATGATCACTTCTGGGAAATGTATTTTGTTTGTACAGAAAAACAATGGGGCTGGGGGAAGAAGAGGGGACTGAATGATAACTTGAAAGAAAACATTTATACACACACATTTTGCTCTGGCATGTGTATGCATAAGGAATCAACACGTGCATATCTACCTAGGCCCTTACAAAGGTTTTTTTTTAATTTCTTTTTTTTTTTTTAAATCATCATTTTAGTTCTTTTTTTAAACTTGATCCTTCAAGTTTCTGCATATCCCCACCCGACCTTTACCCCTTTATATACATGATTGAGGGGGGGGGGGGGGGGGAGGAGGGGAAGTACACATTGTTATACTCTCACAGCTGTAATAAAACACAGACTTTTAAAAGGGAACGTTCCAGAACTCAGAATCCTGTACGGCCCTAATGTGCGATGAGCCGCCCTGTCCCGGAGCAGCAGAGTGCCCCCCTGGGGGGGGGGGGGGTCGGTCGGCGCGGAGGTCGGAATACTAGGAACGCTTCGGGAACTCTGGCTGGAGGGACATTCTCAAGCCCCCGGCCAGGCCAGCCGAAAGCAAGGCAGTTTCAGAAAGAGGCGATGGTGATTTTTGCTAGAGTCACTCAGGATGCGAAAAGCTCCAGAGGATCGCCTTCCTCCCCCCCCCCCCCTCCCCCCACCTGTTTTTTTCTTTTTTTAAAGACCAATTTAAAAGTACCAATTTAAATGAGTCTCGCCCCTACGCCATCCCATCCCACCCAGGAGAGGAAAGCCTGCTGATACAGTGGGTACACAGACCTGGATCCGCGAAACTGTACAGTTCTGCAAAGCCGCTTTGAGCGACAGGAAACGAACACGATCAATACAGCACTCGCTGAAGGCATGCTGGGACTGCCAGCTCCTTCCAGGAGGACAAAATGTCTGCCATTCCGGACAGAAAAAGGCTTGGAGACCAGAACTGTTTCAGCTAGAAGTGCAAAGCTGAAATACATACAAGCTGATATTTAACCTTTTTGTTGTCAAACTTCAAAAATGAAACTAAAATGTTTCTTTTTTTTTGGTATAAAAAATATGTACCCAGGATGAACCAATTACAGTGCACACCAAACCACACGGAGTCCACATTTTGTCACGTTTTTTTTCCTTCTCTTCTCTCCCCTCAACGGGAGTCTTCCCCCATAAAAAGCAAGATTATCTCAATTATTAGGATGAGGTGTGACCCGTCTGACTCCTGCTCGCTCCTGCTGCCCCCCACCCCATCACCCACAGTGTCAATCAAAGTGCCACGCAACGGAAAACGAAAGTGCTCTATAGAAGAGGAGGAAACACGGCGGCTGACACCTTGCAGAGCAAATTGCTTTATAACCGGGGGGGGGGGGGGGGGGGAGAGGGGGGAGAGAGAGAGGGGGGAGAGAGAGAGAGACAGATGGAGAGAAAGAGACAGAGAGAGAGAGATGTTACGGTGTTACATTGGCATGCAGGACTCGGGGGAATGTGAGGGCGGCCATCTTGGACCTAGTCCCCTCAATGCCGCCACCCATGGAAATCTGCTCGTTCATTGAGCACGAGGTTTTTTTTAATCTCTTAAACGGAATTTAGCCTTCCAAACTCCAGAGTGAGTTACAGCGGGAGCCCCCCTGCCGCCCCGCCCCCCCCCCCCCCCCCCCATGGGGTACTTCTGGGGAAAAGGGATCCATCAGGAACCCAGAATGCTGACCTCCTGCCCCTCGAACGTAGCCTGGGTCGGCGTAAAGCGCTTCACCAGTGCCAGCCCCCCCCAGCATGTCCTCTGTGTCATGTCAGCTCTCTTAGAACGTCCCAAGAACGTCCAAAGAGAGAAGGAAAAAAAGAAAAGAAAAAAAAAAAAACGCACGAAAACTACACGAAGGTGCATTTACCACAGAATTTTTTTTTTCGAATAACAGAAGTATTGTTTCTTTAACCCTGCCCTGAGATCAAGCCGATGTAAAGATACATTGTTCAGAAAAGTAAACAGTGAAGACCCCACCACCTCTGTAACACCTGATTAGTAGAATGCGTATACGTGTGCGTGTGTACATAGGTGTATACGTACGAGTGTGTGTGTGTGTGTGACAGTTTTGTGGTCTACCCTAGTATTCAGAAAGGAGCGCGTGTGTGAGCTGGAGGGCACGAGAGCGCACGCCAGGCTCGGGGGAGGCCGCCTCTTCATCGCCGGGGAGGCGCCCATCGCTGCACCTCTTCCTCATTGCATAGGAACAGAGCTCCGAGTCCGTTCTTTTTTTAAACTTTTTTTTAAATGTTTTTTTTTTAAACTTTTTTTTATTTATTTACATTTATTAACTTTTTTCTCTCAATGTAGTCATTTTCAAAATGAAATTTAGGAAAAAAAGAAAAAGTTGGATGGACTACCCGCTTGTGTTCTGGGGGCTCCAGGCCCCTCCTGTTGTCCGAACCCCTTTGTAAAGCACCGAGTGAAGCAGGCCGGGTGAGGGAGGGGGTGTGTGTGCTGGGGAGGGGGCGCAGCAGCGGGAGGGGCAGGAGGGCCAGCATATGAGCCGGCGGAGCAGCTTTGGGGGGGGGGGGGGGGGCGCAGGGGGCACGGTTACACCCACTGTAACAGCTTCACCCCACCTACACATCTCAAGGTACCACCAGGACATACTTACACAAAAACAAAAACAAAAAAAATACTGGTTCAAACACAAAGCATGAGCACAAACGACAGTAAAACAAATCACAAAACAGAGAGGGGGGGGGAGGGAGAGAGAGAGAGAGAGAGAGAGAGAGGGAGAGGGAGGGAGAGAGAGAGAGGGAGAGAGAGAGGGGGAGAGAGAGAGGGAGAGATATCTGTAGTATTACTCCACATTTGCACCCCCACACGCAGGCTGCACTTAACTGAGGCACCTGTCTTACCCAAAAAGTGTTTTCCGCATTCTCGCAGTGAAGGGCCGGTAAGCAGCTAGCCAGAACACCACCGCGTAGGAGACGCAACAAACAGACAAAACTAACAACAAACTAAAACAAAGAAGGATCAACACTGGTGATTCCAGAAAACCGTCTCAACCTCCAGCTAAAGTGATGTTGGAGCAAAGGGGAGGGGGAGGTGGGGGAGGGGTGGAAGTTGAGACCAGGTTCAGAGCTGGCACAGTAGTTCTGATTGGCCAGTCCTGA
The DNA here is from genome assembly GCF_013347855.1 of Anguilla anguilla. Lineage (NCBI taxonomy): Eukaryota > Metazoa > Chordata > Actinopteri > Anguilliformes > Anguillidae > Anguilla > Anguilla anguilla. Next base: position 69,391,954 of record NC_049202.1, on the reverse strand, counting down.
CGAAGCTGCTCCTTGCCGGGCCGAGGGTCCAGTCGGGCTTGGCTCTGGCTGCCCGGGCGGGGGAGGGGGTAGGGGGAGCACTGCTGCAGATTGGAACGGCAGAAGGGGGGGCGGGGGGGGGGGGGCTGGGGGGGTCAGGGGAGGGGCGCCACAGGCTCCACAGCAGATAGGCACTCGATGGCCAAACTATCATACAGGTTGGCAGGAGCCCCCACAGTTGGCTCCTGCGGGATCCAAGTAACATTGCATGTCTAGCGTCTCCAGACAAAAAGGCTAAACATTTTGGAGTAACAGTGATATTCACTTTGATATACCAAAAAAAAAAAAAAAGAGAGAGCAAAAAAACAAACTAAAACTAAAATAAAACCCCATACGTACAGGCTTTCTTGCCAGATAGTAGGTTTCAGTCTTTTCTTTTTTTCCCCCCCTTCTTCCTGCTACCGGTTTCAGGTCCATTCCGGTCCGGTCCGGTCCCTGGACCAAGCAGGGACAGGACAAAGCGGGGGGAAAGACGTATTTCTCAAACACGGATACAGTACAAAAAGAACACGGAGATGCCACTGAAGAGATGTCTTTTTTCTTTTCTTTTTTTCCATAAGTCTCTTGCTTTTTTCAGTTTTCTTGTGTTGCTTCTCCGTTTTCTGGTTTTGTTGGTGTTGCAGTTCGAGCTTGGCGCTCTTCTTAAGTGCTATAACAAACTACCCCTTTTCGAAAAGTTTATTTATTTTTTAAGTTTTTTTTTTTTTGTTTGTTTTGTCTGTCTCGTACATTTGTACCAAATGCAAGGAACACCCTTTAATCTACTGCATTGTGAGAAACTCCTCTTATTTGGTATTGTGCCAGACCTCTCCGGCCCTCCTCCCCCCCCCCAGGTACAGTCCCTGTTGCGTGCGGCTGCAGGGCGGATTGAGGAAGTGCGTTCAGTCCGCACGCTTTGTCCCTGCGCGTTCAGACTGACGGCGTGCAGGGCACCCCTGAACGCTGATGCCTTGCAGCCATTCCCACTGTCCCACTGGATTCACGCAACAGTTTGGGGGGGTCGGGGGGGGGGGGGGGGGGGGGTAGGGGGGGAGCGCGGGGGAGGGCGCGGGGGGGCTCAGGAGGGTACGATTTCTGCAGTTCCAAAGTTCTCAAAATGCACAAACGACCCAAAAAAAAATAATACAAAAAACTAAAACGGCAACCAGCTTCTGTTGAGTGTAGCGGCGGACGGAAGAGGCTTGGGCGCTATATTGCACAACGCATCACTTGACGGTGAAGGTTTTTATAAAAAAAATAAAATAAAATAAAAATAAAAATCTTTTCAGAAACTGGTGGACCACATGATTCAGCAAATCAAATGAGATCAGAACAGCAGGTAGTCCTTGAACACGGTGTGGCAGGGTTCAGGAGGGTTCAGCAAGTGTTTCTTTACAGTTCTGTAGAGCAGTGGTATACGGACGTACAGATGGAAAAACAAGCGCTGAACACACACACACACACACACACGCACGCACACGCACGCACACACACACCCTCAGCCAGATTAACATGTTTCGAGTAATAATTCTCTCAGCTTATGTTGCGATAGATATAAACAAAAAAAAACCAGCCTGAATATAAGAAACAATCAGCAGTGTAACTCCCTTTGACAAAAAAAAAAAAAACAAAGAACGAAAACGGAAAAAGAAAACGTGCTACAGTAAGAGCTGGGGTCCATAGTGGCAGGCCTCCTACCGTAGCTCGACGCTGTTCACACTGCCTTCCTGCCTAGAGTCTGCTGGCTCAGAAATGGGGACTGTGCAATTCTCCATTCATTTCTTCAGTACGAGTATAAAAAGCGTGAGGAACGCCTGGCTGGAGAGCGCTTAAGGCTAACATTAGTGCTGAGAAGCAAAACAAACCAACACAAAACGGTACGCGGACCATTCCCTAGGCCAGGGGCATGCTCGGAATGATGAGTTTTCTGGGGAATTGTCGGGGGACGGGGGACGGGGGGGGGGGGGGGGGGGCTGGTTCATGAGGTGGGAGGGCCTAAAGGGAAGCTTAAAAATGGCAGCTTTTTATTTCACTTCTCTTAAAAACACTTCACGACGAATGTCAGTTATTCAAAAAAAAAAGTAAGTATAATCACTACACGGTTCTCTTTCCTTTGTTGACGTAATAGTCTTTGTTTTTTTTTTGTTTCAATTCCGCAAAGACGACGGCTTTGAACACTCAAACCCAACCCTTTCTGGGAAGAAAGAAAAAAAAAAAAGTAAAGAAGGAACGCAAAAAGAAAGATGGATAAGGGAAAGAGCAGCAGCTTCAGAGCTGCCCGGGGCCGTCTGGGTCCTGGTTCACAGTTCTCTAGATACTGATTCTCTGATTATCGTCACATGATTGGCTTGGTTTCTGCTCCGGCGTTGTTCTGTTCTCTGGCGCGTCTCTCTCTCCGTTTGGGTCGGGTCGGGTCGGTTCCTCTACATGGACTCCCCGCTCAGCAGGTCCCCGGGAAGCAGCGTGTTGATTGGGGTGGGGCTCCCGATGACCCTGGCGTCCTCCCCGCTGGGGGGCCCCCACAGGCCGGAGTACTGCTGGACCCCGCCCCACAGCAGGTCGCTGCCGGCCTTGGCTCCGCCCAGCCCGCCGCTGTTCCAGTGGCCCATGGCGTGCGCCGCCGCCGCCGCCGCCCCCGCGCCCCCCAGCCGCGTCTGATTGGTTCCCGGGTTGGGCTGCCAGCTGGTGGTGGGCGTCAGGGACTGGCCTTGTGCAAAGAAACGGTTCACCTCCTCTTCCCCAGCAAACTCGGCCAGGATGGTGGTGTTTCCCAGCACGCACCTGGAGGAGGAGTCAGAGATGGAGCCTGTTAGCTCAGCGAGAGAAAATTGACAGTTTCAATTTTGCCAACCAGTTTCGAAAAACAAAAAAAAAACAAAAAACAAAACTGAAATTATGACAAAAAACAGATTGTGACTGAGACCATCTGGTGTCTCAGGGTTTCCCTTAAGTCTGGTGGCAGCACAGGAAGGGCTTCAGAAAGTTTCAGTTTGACATAACATGTCAACTGGGTTCCCATTTCCCCCACAACACCCCCACCCCAGCATCCTAACAGGATGTAAGCCCGACTGCCAGCAGACACGGCCGCGGCGAAGGTGGCGTACGCACATGTGCAGGGACTTCTGGGCCTTGGCGGCCTCCTCCTTGGAGCTGTAGCGCACCACGGCGTTGCCCTGGGTCAGGTTGAGGTGGAATGTGATGAGGGGCCCGTGCTGCATGCACAGCGTCCGCAGCGTCGAGCCGTCGATCTGCAACACACCGCCGCACCGGGTCACACGGGGCGCGGCCCTCCCGTCTGCGTGACCCCGCCCCCCTGTCCCCCGCCTCACCCAACCCACCACCCCGCAGGTGTGCGATACCTTACCTGAGGAGTGAGGTTCCTCAGGACGAGCCAGCTGCTGGTCCTGCTGGAGCTGTCTGTGCTCCAAGTAGTACCTGCTGAGAGACAGCAAGACAGAGGGACACGGAGGAAAAGACACACATACACACGCACACGCGCACACACACACACACACACACACACACACACACACACACACACACACACATACATACATACACACACACACACACACACATACATACACACACACATACACACACACACACACACACACACACATACACACATACACACATACACATACACACACACACATACACACACGCACATACACACGCACGCACACACACATACACACACACATGCGCACACACACACATATATACACATACACACGCACACACACACACACACATACGCACACACACACACATACACACACACATACACACACACACACACACACACACACACACACACACACACACACACACACACATACATACACATGCACACGCGCACATAAACAAACACACGCACGCACACACACACACATACACACACATACACATGCACACGCGCACACGCACGCACACACACATACACACACACACACACACACACATATATACACATACACACGCACACACATATACACACACACACACACATACGCACACACACACACATACACACACACATACATACATACACATACACACGCACACACACAAACACACGCACATGCACACACATGAAAGAAACAGAGGGAGAGAAGACACACACATAGAAAAGGAGAGAAAAACAGGAGGCAGAGTGAGAGAGAGAAGACGAGCACAAGGCCAGAGAGAAAAGCCAAACCTCAGTCCCCGACTAACAGCTGCATTTCTGCTTTTTCGGAGTTTCTGGCACGCCACGCCCGGCAGAACAAACCGCCGAACCCCGCCACAGGCGAATCAGACGCCCTCTCTCTCCGTGTTTACAGCAGAGTACAAACGCGCCCGAAAGCTGCGGCCTCCCCGTTTCTGGTAAACCTCAGAACTTCAGTTGGGGCGCGCTGCACCCCAGAGCAGGGCGTGTTCGCCCCACGCCCTCGCCTCAGGGGAACCCACACGGCCAAAAACCTCACGCGAAAAAAAACGCCCCATGTTCGGAAGCGCGAGCAGGTCGGAGCGGAGCGGAGCAGGGCGGGGGCGGGGGCGGGGGCGGCCCACGTACCCGAGGAGTACGAGCCCGTCCAGCTGGGCGCCAGCCCCAGGGCGTTGCCCCCCCAGGTGGAGGAGGGCTTGGCGTTGGTCAGGCCCGGGGGAGGGCGGGAGGGGGCCGTGGTGTTCCGCGGGGGGCCCTGGGGGACCTTCCACAGCTCGTGGGACAGCGAGGCCTGCGTGTGGGAGATGGGCCCCGGAGACCAGGTGGACTTCATGTCGGACAGTTTACCTGCGAGGGAGACACGGGGGGGGGTGGGGGGGGGGGCACACAGAAATCCCAACATCAGAGCAGGCGCAGAGAACTGTGGTCCGTTTGTGGGCTGCCTCAACGCGGCTCCCTTCCTGTTTGATCCGCACACAGCCGTTTCTCGCTACTCTGAGACTGACATCTTTCTAACGTCGGATCCTATTGGTGCTGCCAGCGTGATTAAACTGCTCTATAGAGGAGCCGTCAGGGGTGTGCCACAGGCCTCCAGTCCCCCCCCCCCCCCACATTCCCTCCCCCCCCCCCACCGCTATTGATTCAGGAGCGCAGACGAGCACGCCCCAGCTGAAGAGCCACTTTACATGCAGCTCAACAGGCCCGGCCTGCAGGCACCCCTATCGACCAATGGGGACGCTGCCATCCGGGCCAGCTGAAGCACTTCTCCCGTCCCCTGGCAACGGCGAAGACTGTTCAGTGGCACAGCTTGGGGCCACAGCTTGGGGCCCCATCCATTCACTAGAACACGGCCTAAGCAGGACGAGCCACCCAGCAGCCCTGTGGACTGCAGTTACATCAATCAGATCTGAACTAACACCTAACTGCACACGCATCGCTATGAGTCACGATCATTCAGTGTCTACCAAGCAAAAGGGAACTAGCACCAAGGGTGTTATATTTATGGGGGGGGGGGGGGGGGTAGGGGAGTCACAACAAATAGTACAAAATAGGCCGAATAACCACCCTCAAAAAAAGCAAAACACGGGAAAAAAATACACTGCGTTTTACAAAAGGGCGATGACCCAGACGTGAACCATAACAAAAAAAATAAATAAATAAATTTTAAAACTCCTGTTTCTTTGAGCGAATCGTCCTTAGGTGTCTGATATTTGTGTGGTTAATTGATCACAATATTTACGCAGCCTGTGGGTAGCACTGTGAGATTCTAAGAGCAAGCGCTTCATTCGCATGAAAAAGATCTTGCTACAGATCTGCGGGCTTTACACTGTAGGAACTGGAAGAAACAGAGCAGAATTAACAGACATCAGCACAGACAAATCCATGACGTCTGTGCCCGTGCACACAGACACACCGACATGAACATGCTGTTATACTTGGGTCTGTTTAGGACTCTCAAGTCAAACAGCACTCCGGGTCCAAAATAAGCAGCAACGTTTCTTTTCTCAAAGTCTGTCAGCGTGCGTGAGCAGCAATGTGGACCTCACCATGACCCAAAAACCGGACACACACACGCACACACACACACACACACACACACACACACACACACACACACACCGGTACACCCGTTACACACAGATAATCCATGTCCACACACACACACACAGGCATGTGGCATTAGTACCAAGGACACGGGCAGGAGCACAGTTACAGGGATTGTGTGTTGGGGGGGGGGGGGCACACGCAGTCGGAGAGATCAGGGGGCTCCTACAGCCGCACGAGGGGCACAGGCCACAACCAGCAGAGGGGGGGGGGGGGGGGCAGGAGACAATTTGGGGGTAAGGCGGGGAGGGGGGGCTGTACCTTCACCGTCACTGTCCGAGGAGGACAAACTGAAGGAGCTAGTGTAGGCACTGACTGGCCAGTCACTGGAGGGAGGCAGCGCGCCATTCTGAGAGGTGGGGGAGGCGCCTACGGTGTTCCCAAAAAAAAAAAAAAAAGGGGGGGGGGGGAAACAAACAGAAAGTGAAAAAAAAAAAAGAAGCTGTTTTGCAGCTGAGGGGTGTGGCCTGAGCTTCTGTTGGGTGGAAGTGGAGCAGTACCACCAGCAGTCAGAGCCCAGACGGGTGAGCCCATAATGGATGAGGCCCCTTGAGCGCCACACGGTGGCCGGACGGTCATATCGCCATTAACTGCACTACAGAGGCACTTCAGCAGTACATCAGACATTCTACTGAAGCAGCATGAACGCTACATTCAGGACTATTCACCCCCCCCCCATAGCAAAAAAAAAACAAATTATCTATCATATAACCTTGCCGTTGACCTTGAAGTATCTTGCTCATACACACTAATCACAGCATGAGTTCTTCAGCGTGTGCCTCCTCATGTAAAAGCGCGCCCAGCCCCCTCCTCTCCCCTCCTCTAACCCCCTCCCCTCCTCCCCTCCTCTCCTCTCTCCTCCCCACCCACCTCTCCCCTCCTCTCTCCTCCCCACCCGCCTCTCCCCTCCTCCTCTCCTCCCCTCTCCCTCCCCTCTCTCCGTACCTCCGCTTCGGTCCCGCAGCAGGTAGCGGTTCACATCCTGGATGTTGGTGTTGATGGTGGGGCCGCTGGGGACGCTCCCCGGGGTCATGTTGGGGTCCGTCTCCGGGTCGATGTTCTGCAGCCCCTTCCAGGGCACCCCGGGACAGAACTCTGCAAAGATCACACACGGGATAAAAGATGCTTAACTCCACGGCCTCGAGCCACCACCCCCCGACCCCCCCCCCCTCGCCGAGGCTGTGGAGCCCAGCGGCTGCGTACCCGGGGGCCAGCTGATGTTGGTGCCGTTGGAGATCTTCTCGCTGGCGCCCTTGCCCGGGCCCCAGCTGTCGGGGGGCGCCAGCGGGCTGGCGGGCGACTCGGAGGTGGGCATGAGATTGTAGGGGCTGTACGAGTCGTCCATGGGGGGCTTTCCCGCCAGGGCCAGGCTGGCGCCGGTGGGGATGGCACCTGGGAGGCGAGAGGGACGCCCGTCATTTCTCCCCCGACGCCCCAAAAACGACCAGGCCCGCGCAAAACTGGCGTCCATATCACATGATCAACCTCAAAGACTTCAGCCTCAAAGACTTCAGCCTCAAAGACAACCAGTACATTAAAAACAAAAATAAAACCACACACACACACACACACAGAAAAACAAACACACACACACACACACACACACACACACACACACACACACACACACACAGGTTCACGCAACCTGACCAGAGGGGACCTTCCGAATGGAACGATAACCCAAGCGTTTCCATCCCTTTCTCTAACTGGACTCTGATTCTTCTCTACTTCCTGTTTACTCCCCCCTGGAGCTGGTGGAGGGCACCGTGTCTAAGACTACACACACTCACACACGCACACACACACACACACAGGCGCGTTTCTCAGGCCTCTGACCACACGCACAAAGCAGGTGCACTTCAAAAACGTTCTGAGAAGAGCGCCTCTCAAAACAAAACAAAAAACAAAACAAAAAAAGTTCGGTGTTCGGTCTTTATCAGACGACAAACTGGCCACAAGAAACCCGTGTGGCCCGTGATGAAGAGGGCGGGGGGCGATTCAGGTAGACCGCAGGTGGAAAGGGACCCTCCTAAAAGCTGAGAACCAAAATGACAAACAACTGCAAAGTTTTCCGTTCAAAAGCGCTCAGCACTGTACAAACCACTGTGGTGGAACTAAGTTCTGCTGACCTGCTATTTGAACCTTGTACTGACTGAGGTTAGGACCGCACCGAGCGAAAGAAAGCCATTTATGGAAGTCTTATTTCTGCCGGCGATCCCTAAACTCAGCTGCGCAGGCAGCCGCACACGTGTGATCTCCTCTCACGGCGTTTCACCACGCAGATTGAGCCATGCAGAAATTGAGCAAGGCTCCTCCGGATGATGAAACCTGCTTACAGGGAGCAGGATCTCGTGTTCTCGTGCATGTGTGTGTAGGGGGGGTGTGTGCTCCCGTGTGTGTGTGTGTGTGTGTGTGTGTGGGGGGGGGGGGGCTCCTGTGCGTGTGGGGGGGGGGAGGTGCCGTACCGTGCTTGTTGAGGTTGGGCTCCAGAGGGGAGGGGTTGCCAGAGAGATTCTCCATGGAGTTGGGGTGTGTCCACTGCGAGAGGCGGGACTGAGGCTGAGGAGCGTCCTTCATGGACACGCCCCCCACCTCCATGCAGTTTACATTCATGTTTGGATTGAGTCCAGCTGAGGGGGGGAGAGACAGGAACACAGGGATATAGCGTCGGGCGAGGGAAACGGCGGACTGCGGCGGCGGGGGGGGGGGCGAGCGCGAGCGTCCTCGCTGCACTTACAGAGCGGGTACGCGGCGTAGGAGTTGGGCGAAGACTGCGGCTCTTTGGTCTGCAGGTCGGAGAGGCCCGGGCCCTGGGCGTGGCCGGGGAAGCCGTCCAGGGCTGATTTTCCGGCGCTGGGCTGCAGGCTGGAGTGAGAAGGAGGAGGAGGAGGAGGCTGCTGCTTCATCAGGAGGGCCTGGGCCAGCTGGCGCTGGTGCTGCTGGATCTGCTGCTGCATGTTATTGATTGTACGTGCAACCTGCAGGGGGCGACACCGACACTTTTTTTGTCAGAGGACGGTGCAGGGAAAAAAAAAAACGCGTGCGCCGTTCACTCAGAAAGCAGGAGGAAGTGGGGTCACTACTAATAACCACAAAAACAGACCAGCTTCCCCTTGCATGACACACGTATAACATGCATTTCAGCACACACACACACTGTCGTGCTCAGTGGTACTGTTCGTCTGAACACCGCATTAACGCTGCGGAGCCTTATGGCGCTGTGAGTACTGCGCGCTGCACGCTGTGGGCGGGGCGGCCGGCGCGACGGAGGCGGAGCCTCACTTGCTGCTCTTGTTGTCGGATGGGTCCGGACGGGCGTTGACCCTGCATCATCTGCTGCTGGATCTGTAAACGCTGATACGCCTGTGTGCACAGAGACAGAGCCGCACCGTGAGACACAGCCCCGACACAGCACCCAGCGCAAAAAGCAGCCCCCTGTCCGGGCCCCAGGACCCAGGACCCAGGAGCCCAGGCCCCAGGCCGGTCCCTCGCTCACCATTTGCAGCTGCTGTAGTTGGTACAACAGGGTCATCTGCTGAGGGTTTATTGGTGAGGTCAAAAGTGCAGGATTGAGACCAATGTTTTTTGCGGCGAACTGCAAGAGCTGTGTTTGAACCTGCAGGAAGACACAACCACAAAAACAAGTCAGACCACTTCTGCTGTTCAAACCGACGACTGAACTTCAGCAAATGTGCGATTGACATCGACCAAAATCTCTGCTTAGAAACAGTTACTATGGACCACTTCCCCTGACACCATCTGCAGCCGTGTAGCTGATAGCGAGAAGAACTTTATAACTATAAAAGTTATAAAGCTTCTGTAGGTGGTTGAAAGCTGCTGTTGTGGAACTTGCGAAACTGCCAGGAGTCATCCAGAACGTTTGGATGAGGAGGGGGTTATATTTTTATTCCATTCCCCAAGTCGAAGACAAACTTGGTGAAGCGTCTGTTGTGGATAAAAACGTTCTGCCACCTGCAGCCAATGCCGCAGACAGACACAGCTACTTTCGCTCCAAGATAAGCTGCATCCTGCACATTAATAACGTTAGATAGCGCGTCTAGTCTATTAACTGGAGGTAGCAGAGTGATTAAATCAAGTCAAAGTTAATTTGTCAAAAGCACTGTTAACAGTACAGCAGATAAGCAGGTTGTTAGCTGGCAATACGATGCTTAAAGTTAGCTGGGGCGAGCATCGTTGAGTAGCTACGCCAAGGTTAAACAGCGCTGGAACAATAACAGAAATAATAAACTAAAAGAACGAAAGATAAGACTGATAGGAAAGGAAGTATAAATAGAGCTGCCAGTAGGTAGGCTAGATACTGCACATTAATAATGTTAGGCTATGTGGGTGCAATCTCCCACAACAGAGTAAACGGGGCGTATGTTAGCCCTACAGATACCGAGAGTTGGACTCACGTTCAGCCAAACTAAGTCTAGTCTAAAATCAGCTAACACCAACGAGCATACTTGGGCTTTAAAAAAAAAAAAAAAAAAAATCTTGCCATAATATTGTTCAAACCAACTAGGTCATATAGTTATTCCTAGCAAGCTGGGCGAAATGGCAGACAACCTATCCCAGCACTTCATCAGTGGAAGACCAGACAATGCCTTCACTTCTCACTATTTCCACAGTTTGACGCGTTTCCTATTTATACGTTATTTACGACTTTATCAAGCCAAACTACTTTACGATGAAACTGGACTATACTTTCAAAAACCATCTGTGATTTCTTGCGGCAGCTCTTCCAAGCAGATGCTGCCAGCTGACTCCGTGTGCGTCGGTCAATTGTATTTATGAAACCGTGAACAGGAACAGACGCGTCACGAGTCAAGTCCAGAATCAAATACAGAAACGGACACACAGACAGACATCTACAGCAGGCTGTTTACAGCTCTGAGTCACTGCGGCCTGGCGTGCACAGAGCAGGCAAGCGTACGTGTCCATCAGCATGCGCGTGTGAGTGTGTGTGTGTGAGTGAGTGTGTGAGTGTGAGTGTGAATGTGAGTGTGAATGTGAGTGTGAATGTGTGTGTGTGAGTGTGTGTGTGTATGTGTGTGTGTGTGTGAGTGTGTGTCTGTTTGTGTATGCACGCGCGTGCGTGCGTTTGTTTGTGTGTGTGAGTGTGTGTGTGCATTTGTGTGTGTGAGTGTGCGTTTGTGTGTGTGTGTGTGTTAGTGTGAGTGGGTGTGTGCGTGTGCGTGTGTGTGTTAGTGTGAATGTGTGTGTGCGTGTTAGTGTGTGTGCGTTTGTGTGCGTGTGTCTGTGCATGTGCGTACGTGCGTGTGGACAGAGGCTCTGCTCAGGGCGGGCGGGGCTGACCTGAGGGGAGAGAAACTGAGGCACTTGAGCGCGGAGATTAGGCTGGGAGGAGTTGAGAGGCGGCACTGACGGCTGAGGGGGAGGAGCCTGCTGATGCACGGCCCGGGCTTGTGCTGCTCCGCTACTGCCGAACATTCCGCTCTGCATCTGCGGGAGAGAGGGGGAGGAGCCAAGCCATGAGAGAGAGGGGGAGGAGCCAAACCATGAGAGAGAGGGGGAGGAACCAACCCGGGAGAGAGAGGGAGGAGCCAGGCCGCGAGAGAGGGGGAGGAGCCAAGCCGTGAGGGACAGGGGAGGTTGAAGGGGTCAAATGCACAAGTCTGTTCATCCTACAGGATAAACCCCCCCACTGATCTTACTTCACCACATCCATCACAGCACTCAAATTTAGCCACTCTAAAATCGAGTTATGAGGACGAAACCAGGCGGCCCCGTCTCATTTAGGCAATGACCTCGCATTAGCCTCGAAAGCCTGGTCTTGGCCCATCGGAGAACAGAGATACCAGACAGCAAACAGTAATGCAGTCTCCCGTCCTGCGTCTCTCCATTCAGAACCTCTCAGCCAGGGTCACTTTAGCCCCAGCCGCTCCGATGCAGCCCGGCCTTGGCTCTCCCAGAGACCCGGGCAGTGAAATGAAAGGCTGTCAGCGCTTCCCCCTCTGTCATCTCCACTGTTGTTCCGCGCTTTCAAAAATCAAGGACTGCGCTCACTGTGGAGCAGCCAAAGGGCCAGCAGACTCAGCGCACAAAAGGACCAAACATCTCTGCCACTCAACTGCCTCCATGCATTTATAAGAACTGAGCTCTCTCAATTTCAGTTTGCCTTCTGTGATTACAGAAGAGACGAGAGGGGAAGGCTATTTCACAACAGGCAGACAGAAGAGGCTGAAAAGAGATGGGAGCGTTGTCAGCATGCCAGCAACAAAAGGAAGAGCCTTGAGTGTGTGACTGCTCGGTGTGTGACCGTGTGTGACGGATGGGATCAGGGGGTACTGCTTGCACCGAGAGCTCTAGCTACATGGAGGCCCTCTGCAGAGGCTGAACTCCTGGGGTTCACACAAAAACCCGACGACCTGGTTCCCCACGATCCACCCCCGCCACGATTACCGCAGCAAAAGTCACACCAGGGCCGACGTGACGATTCGAATCCGAGGTGCGACATTTGCACGCTTTTCTCCTGCACTTTACCGTTGCCTTCGTGTGAGATGATTCATTCTGCAAGAGGTGCAGCGTTTAAAAAGGTGTGCCTGACGAGCATGACTCACAGTCCCCGAACAGCACCGTTATATCTGCCGAGAACAGGTCTGTTATATCTGCCCAGAACAGGACTGTTATATCGGCCGAGAACAGGTCTGTTATACCTGCCTGGAACAGGACTGCGTTATATCTGCCCGGAACAGGACTGTGTTATATCTGCCCGGAACAGGACTGTTATATCTGCCGAGAACAGGTCTGTTATATCTTCCCAGAACAGGACTGTTATATCTGCCGAGAACAGGACTGCGTTATATCTGCCCGGAACAGGACTGCGCTATACCTGCCTGGAACAGGACTGTTATATCTGCCCCGAACAGCACCGTTATATCTGCCGAGAACAGGTCTGTTATATCTGCCCAGAACAGGACTGTTATATCTGCCGAGAACAGGACTGCGTTATATCTGCCCGGAACAGGACTGCGCTATACCTGCCTGGAACAGGACTGTTATATCTGCCGAGAACAGGTCTGTTATATCTGCCTGGAACAGGACTGTTATATCTGCCGAGAACAGGTCTGTTATATCTGCCCAGAACAGGACTGTTATATCTGCCGAGAACAGGTCTGTTATACCTGCCTGGAACAGGACTGCGTTATATCTGCCCGGAACAGGACTGTGTTATATCTGCCCGGAACAGGACTGTTATATCTGCCGAGAACAGGTCTGTTATATCTTCCCAGAACAGGACTGTTATATCTGCCGAGAACAGGACTGCGTTATATCTGCCCGGAACAGGACTGCGCTATACCTGCCTGGAACAGGACTGTTATATCTGCCGAGAACAGGTCTGTTATATCTGCCCAGAACAGGACTGTTATATCTGCCGAGAACAGGTCTGTTATATCTGCCCAGAACAGGACTGTTATATCTGCCAAGAACAGGTCTGTTATATCTGCCTGGAACAGGACTGCGCTATACCTGCCTGGAACAGGACTGTTATATCTGCCGAGAACAGGTCTGTTATATCTGCCCGGAACAGGACTGCGCTATACCTGCCTGGAACAGGACTGTTATATCTGCCGAGAACAGGTCTGTTATATCTGCCCGGAACAGGACTGCGCTATACCTGCCTGGAACAGGACTGTTATATCTGCCGAGAACAGGTCTGTTATATCTGCCCGGAACAGGACTGCGCTATACCTGCCTGGAACAGGACTGCGTTATATCTGCCCAGAACAGAACTGGGCTATACCTGCCTGGAACAGGACTGTGTTATATCTGCCCGGAACAGTAATGTGTTATATCTGCCCAGAACAGGACTGTGTTATATCTGCCCGGAACAGGACTGCGTTATATCTGCCTGGAACAGGACTGTGTTATATCTGCCTGGAACAGGACTGTGTTATATCTGCCCAGAACAGGACTGTTATATCTGCCCAGAACAGGACTGTGTTATATCTGCCCGGAACAGGACTGTGTTATATCTGCCTGGAACAGGACTGCGTTATATCTGCCCAGAACAGGACTGTTATATCTGCCCAGAACAGGACTGTTATACCTGCCGAGAACAGGACTGTGTTATATCTGCCCGGAACAGGACTGTTATATCTGCCCGGAAGAGGACTGTTATATCTGCCCAGAACAGGACTGTTATACCTGCCGAGAACAGGACTGTGTTATATCTGCCTGGAACAGGACTGTTATATCTGCCAAGAACAGGACTGTTATATCTGCCCAGAACAGGACTGCGCTATACCTGCCTGGAACAGGACTGCGTTATATCTGCCCGGAACAGGACTGTTATATCTGCCCAGAACAGGACTGTTATATCTGCCCAGAACAGGACTGTTATATCTGCGGAGAACAGGTCTGTTATATCTGCCCGGAACAGGACTGTGCTATACCTGCCTGGAACAGGACTGCGCTATATCTGCCCGGAACAGTAATGTGTTATATCTGCCCGGACCAGGACTGCGTTAGCCGCTCACCTGTCTGTTGTTCAGGTTTTGCATGGCCAGCCCGGAGGCGACCCCACCCAGGCCCTGGCTGGGGAGGCCGGTGCTGGACAGCGGGAGCTTCAGGCTGGGAGAAGGCATAAACGGTGAGGTTGGGGCGTCTTCCGCCAGGCCGCCGTCCTGCACAGGGGCCAAACGCAGAGAGGTACTGAGCACACAGCGTTCAGACAGCCAGCACAGCAGCTCCCGAGACTGAACACACTCGTTTGAATGCAAGGGATCTTACTGGGGTGCATCCGATCCTTAAATTAACGCAAATTATGCTATTTAGCCATCGGACACTTGTCTATAATACAAAGTCATTTTGCATTCTAGACAGTATTAAATTACACAGTTGGTTATCCAAGAAGAAGCAAATTTTCCAAAAAACTCCACTGCAATGTCTCGTCCGGGCTCGAAACCGGCAACCTCTTTTGTATGCTTGCGGTGTTCTAACCGCTGCGCTAACACTATGCCGAATAAGCGCTCTACGTGGCTCTCTGCCTGAGCAGAGGCGTGTGGGACATGCGTGACGGGAGGGTGCGGGCCGGTCCGCACCTTGTCCAGGAAGGGGGTGCGGTCCGCGGAGGACTCTTTGGAGATGGCTGGGGCCCGGCAGCCCAGCGCCTTGCTGACCAGGCCGTTGTTGTAGTCAGAAATTCCCATCCCCCGCTTGTCCAGTTCCGTCTTCTTTTCCAACAAGGCGCCTGAGACACATGAGCGCACACACACACAGAGACACACACACACACACGCACACACACACACACGCACGCACACACACACAAGCACACACAAGCACACACACACAGACACACACACACGCGCGCACACACAGACACACAGAGACACACACACACACACACACA
Source organism: Anguilla anguilla (assembly GCF_013347855.1). Classification (NCBI taxonomy): domain Eukaryota; kingdom Metazoa; phylum Chordata; class Actinopteri; order Anguilliformes; family Anguillidae; genus Anguilla; species Anguilla anguilla. The sequence continues at coordinate 69,376,520 of NC_049202.1, read as the reverse complement.
CAAACATATGCACGAACACACACACACAATGTCAGGCCACCCAGCACACTGAACACTCCCCCATCCCTACTGTATGTGTTAACAGAAGGGGGGCAGAAGGGGGGCGTAATGGGGGCAGGAGGGAGGCAGAAGGGAGGCATAATGGGGGCAGAAGGATAGCAGGAGGGGGGCAGAAGGCACACTCACTCATTGCCTGATCCAGATTCATGTTGTTGCTTTTCAGAGCTTCCTCAGCCGGGTCTCTCTGCACACAGACGGAAGCACAGATCAGCACATCAGCACCGGCCCCGAATAACTCCACATCACACACGCACACGCTAAATATGCAGGAAATGCTCATCAGTCACGCAAACAAGCACACAATCTCTGCTTATACATGTACTGCTTAACAGGGCCCAACCGAATCCTGAAATTACCTATATCCTTCTAAAGCAAATCAGCACTGAACGCCAGCTATGTATAAACACGGTGTATATTTATAGCTGTGTATATTTTTTACTGCATGTAATGTGGACTTGAGATACCTGTGTACAGTATGGGTTACTGGGGCTACCATGGATATATGACAGGTGCTTTAGACAGTGGACAGTGTCTAAGCCACTGTGTGTGTGTGTGTGTGTGTGTGTGTATTGCTAGGTGCATGTGCATTAGACTGTGGTGTGTGTGTGTGTGTGTTAGTGTGTGTGTGTGTGTGTACTGCCCGGTGCATGTGCATTAGACTGTGGTGTGTGTGTGTGTGTGTATTGCTCGGTGCATGTGCATTAGACTGGGGTGTGTGTGTGTGTGTGTGTGTGTTAGTGTGTGTTAGTGTGTGTGTGTGTGTGTACTGCCCGGTGCATGTGCATTAGACTGCGGTGTGTGTGTGTGTGTGTACTGCCCGGTGCATGTGCATTAGACTGTGGTGTGTGTGTGTGTGTGTGTGTGTGTGTGTGTGTGAGTCTGTGTGTGTGTGTGTGTATGTGTGTGTGTACTGCTCGGTGCATGTGCATTAGACTGTGGTGTGTTAGTGTATTGCTGGGTGCATGTGCATTAGACTGTGGTGTGTTAGTGTGTGTGTGTGTGTGTGTTTGTGTGTGTGTGTATTGCTCGGTGCATGTGCATTAGACTGTGGTGTGTGTGTGTGTGTGTGTGTGTGTGTGTATTGCTAGGTGCATGTGCATTAGACTGTGGTGTGTGTGTGTGTGTGTGTATTGCCCGGTGCATGTGCATTAGACTGCGGTGTGTGTGTGTGTGTGTGTGTGTGTATTGCTAGGTGCATGTGCATTAGACTGGGGTGTGTGTGTGTGTGTGTGTGTGTGTGTGTGTACTGCTCGGTGCATGTGCATTAGACTATGGTGTGTGTGTGTGCGTGTGTGTGTGTATTGCTCGGTACATGTGCATTAGACTGCGGTGTGTGTGTGTGTGTGTGTGTGTGTATTGCTCGGTACATGTGCATTAGACTGTGGTGTGTGTGTGTGTGTGTGTGTGTGTGTGTGTGTGTACTGCTCGGTGCATGTGCATTAGACTGGGGTGTGTTAGTGTACTGCTCGGTGCATGTGCATTAGACTGGGGTGTGTTAGTGTATTGCTGGGTGCCCCATGTGTACAGGACTGCTCTGAGCCCTGGGGCTGCGCTCACCGGGAAGCCCATGTCTGTGAGCTGTTTGAGCAGGCGGCTCATGATCCAGGCGTCGTCCTGCTTGGTAGACCCCTTCCCCTGCACTCAGAGAGAGGAGCCAATGAGGAGAGAACAGCTCACTGTGCCACAGCTGCCTGACTGTGTGAACACACCAACACTAACACACCAACACACAAACACACACACTAACACTAACACACACACACACACACACACACAGACTCACACTCTCTCACACTCTCTCACACTCACACACACACAAACTCGCACGCACACTCACACACACACAAACTTGCACGCACACGCACACACAGACACACACAAAGTCGCACGCACACAAACTCACACTCACTCAAACACACAGACTCACACACTCTCTCACGCACACAGACAAAGACTCACACACTCTCTCACACACACTCACAGACACACACACACACACACTCTCTCACACACACTCACACTCTCTCACACACACTCACACACACACACACCCCAGAGCAGTGACTGACCTTGGGTGGGCCCTTCTTGGGCGGGTTCCCCCAGGAGCTGCAGGAGGAGTTGCTCTCCTGGGAGGCGGTGCTGTTCCACATGTCGCCATCGTCCGGCTCCCACTGTCCCGCCGACAGACTCAGGTCCTCCCCACCGCCTCCCCAGCCGTCTTGCATAGGTTTGGGGGCTGGAAGAGAGCACAGGAGTCACGCTCAGCGCACGGCAGCCCCACGGGGGACACTCCATATTTGGTCTGGCTGCGTGCCGCATGAACAAACAAACACAATCTGCCGTCGGCGCATCAGGAAGTGCAGTAATGCCATCCAGACACCAGGTGTCAGTGTTGTAAAATAAATGACTCGAGTGCCATGTCTCCCATAAACCTCACAGCCTCTATTGCAGCATTGTTCTTTATCGTCTCATAAACACAGACTGTAAACAGCGTGTGCCCATGCGCGCTCTGTTCATATGTAATGTACACCGAATGGTGCTGTGTGCTCTTAGGATGGGTCACACCCAGCTTTAGTGCCCAAGCGCTGGGGTGGGGGGCAGTTTTCGGGGTACCTGGCTTGCAGGGGGCTGATCCTGGTGGTGCGCCGCCCCTGCCGTAGGGTCCGGGTCCGGGCCCCGGCCCGTCGTGGCCGCCCTCGCCCCAGGTCCCGCTGCTGCCGGGGGGCTTGCCCCAGGCGGAGGTCCCGTTGTCCACCGCGGCGGCGGGGGCGGGCGGCTCCCCCCAGGACGGCTCCGGTTTGGGCTGGGCGCTGGGCAGCTCGCCCCAGCCTGCAGGGGAGGAGGACCGGCAGGCGGGAACGCCGCGTTAGGGACGGAACGCTCCGAAACCCCGCCCCCCTCCCACTCCCGCTCCCGCAGACACCCCGCCCCGCTGCACTCGCGAGCCCCCGTCTGGCCAGCAGGGCGGCGCCACGCCCGTTTAACTCTTGGCGTTGTCTCCGCGGCAGTTGGCGGCGCCATGCGTGCCAACCGAAAGCCGGGCGCAGGCGCCAGGGCGGACAGCAGGGGGCGCCAGACAGCCTCGTGATGGCTTTCAGACCGCAGCCGTCTGCAGCAGCACTGCCCTTCAGCCTCAAACACCAGCGGCCAACTGCCACTTTCTCTGGTCTGTTAACTGCACTACACGGCATCCCTGCTACACACACCACTGACAACACCTTTAGACCTGTAGCCTGGTCTGTTAACTGCATTACACAGCATCCCTGCTACACACACCACTGACAAAACCTTTAGACCTGTAGCCTGGTCTGTTAACTGCATTACACAGCATCCCTGCTACACACACCACTGACAACACCTTTAGACCTGTAGCCTGGTCTGTTAACTGCATTACACAGCATCCCTGCTACACACACCACTGACAACACCTTTAGACCTGTAGCCTGGTCTGTTAACTGCATTATACAGCATCCCTGCTACACACACCACTGACAACACCTTTAGACCTGTAGCCTGGTCTGTTAACTGCATTACACAGCATCCCTGCTACACACACCACTGACAACACCTTTAGACCTGTAGCCTGGTCTGTTAACTGCATTACACAGCATCCCTGCTACACACACCACTGACAACACCTTTAGACCTGTAGCCTGGTCTGTTAACTGCATTACACAGCATCCCTGCTACACACACCACTGACAACACCTTTAGACCTGTAGCCTGGTCTGTTAACTGCATTACACAGCATCCCTGCTACACACACCACTGACAACACCTTCAGACCTGTAGCCTGCAGCTCTCTCACATACAGTATTAACACTGAAGGCACTGGATCATTAATACCAAAGTCCATGCAATAGTACCGAAATCCACTGATGTTTGAATATATAATCAACTATAGGCATCTAACATGAGGTCATGTTGGATGGCAATGCCGTTCCACGTTCAATTTCACTCCACAAGTGAAACAAGAAGGCAGCCTTTAGAAAGCAGAACAGGCTGACCGTTAAGTGCTCATCACCACAGTTCCTGAACTGACCTCAAAACCAGCTGCCCACAAAGGGATTAGCCTACACGTCCAGCCGGACGACCACGGCAACAGCGTTCAGAGAAAAGCCAATCTGAACAGCGCTCGTGAAGAGACACTCTGCGGAGCGACTACCTGCTCCACCCGCATCACAGCACCCAACGCTGGGTATGCCTGAGCACAGAGAGCTGTGCTGAGCTGTGCTGCCTGCGTCCGTGGAGAGAGAGAGAGAGAGAGAGAGAGAGAGAGAGCAGAAGCACACGCAGGACAGCCTCTCACCTGGAGCCACCAGCGGGGGCCTGTTGGGTGGGGGTCCGGGCTGGTGGGGGGCGGGCGCGTTGGGCGAGCCGTTGTTGTTGTTGCCGTGGCTCTGGGCGGGGGGCTGGTTGTGGTGGGGGTGGTGCGGGTGGTGGTGGTGGTGGTGGTGGTGGTGGTGGTGGTTGTGGTTGTTGTTGTTGTTGCTGGGCGCTGGGGGGTTGGGGTTTGGGTTGGGGTTGGCGTTGGGCCCCGGGGTGCTCTGGACCACAGGGTTGTTCCTGTCCCACATGTTGACCGTCTTGTTGTACGTGGTGGGGTCGCCCCAGGTGGAGGTCCCGTCGTCGATCTCCATCTTGCGGCGGATGGAGGGAGGGGAGGGCTCTTCCCAGCCCGTGGGCTCCCCCCCGGGGTCCTGCTTGGCCCCGCCGCCCCCCGGGCCCGTCCCGCCCCAGCCCGGGCCCGAGCCGCTCTGCTTCACCGAGGTGGGGCCGCCCCAGGACCCCGCGCCCCCGCCCACGCCGCCATTGCCGTTGGCGCTGGGCCCGTCCTGGGGCTTCCCTCCCCAGCTCTGCGGGGGGGCGGCGGGGCGCTGGCCTTCGCCCCAGCCCCCGCCCCCACCCCCGCCCCCGCCCGACCCCGGAGCCGATTTGCCCCACCCCCGAGGGGGGTCCTTCCAGCTGCCCGCCTCCCCCTCCCAGGGGCCACCGGCCGTCCCGTTCCTCTTCCCCTCTCCGGGCTCCGCCCACTCTCCTCCGCTCCCGCCCCCTCCGCTGCCCCAGCCGTGGGACGGCTTGGGCCCCTCGCCCCAGCTCTGCGCTTTGGGCTTGGCGGGGGTGTCGTCCCAGCTGGGGGACTTCTCCTCGGGACCCCAGGACTGGCTGGCTTTGGGGGCGCTGGCGTTGGGGCCCCCCGGCGGGGCGTCGCCCCAGCCCCCGGATCCGTTGGGCACTTTTTTGGCGGCGGGCTGCTCGCCCCAGCCGGAGCCGGGCTGGGGGGGCGCGGGGGGGGCCGGGGCAGGGGCCCCCCAGCCGCCGGGGACGGGCCCTTCGGCCTTGCCGCCCGAGTCGGGCCTGGGAGCGGCGGCGGCGGCGCCGTTGGGCCCCGGGGCCCCGGAGGGGGGGGCCGCCGCCCCGCCCCAGGCCTCGGTGCCGCTGTGGCCCTTGCGCTCGGCGCGGGACGCCTCCTCCATGTCCCACACGGTGTGCTGCCGCACCGGCGTCTGCCCCCAGCCCGTGTTGCACAGCACGCGTGGGTCCAGGTCGGGGCGGGGCAGCGGCGGGGGCGGGGCCTCCTCGCCGGGCGTCCTGTCCCGGCGCTGGGCGCGGCCCTCCTGGCTGTCGCTGCTGCCGTCGCTGGCGGCCGCGGGGGCGGGCCGGCTCCAGGAGTTGGGCTGCTCCTGGGGGGGGCTGCCCGCCGCCTCCCAGCCTTTGGCCTCGCCGGAATGCTTGCCGCCCCAGTCTCCGCCCCCGGCCCGCCCCCAGGCCCCCGCGGCCCCGCCCCCGTTCCCGCCGCGGCCCCAGGCGGACGCCGCCGAGTCCCAGCCCGAGTCCTTGGGGCCGGCCGGCTTGGCGTCCGCCCCGTTGCCCCAAACCGAGCCCCCCTCGCCGTTGACCTGCGAGGCGGGGCCGGGGGGCGGGGCCAGGGAGCCCATGCCCGCGGGGAGCCCCCCCCAGCTGGGGAGGCTGGGGGCGGGGCTCGGGGGCTCCTGCTTAGTGTGGTTTGGTCCGTCGGTGTTAAGGTTCTGAGGTTCGGCGCTGAAAGACACGTTCGTGGACGGGCAGGGGTGCGGCTCCGGGGCGTCGGGGCCAATCACGTCCCCCCAGGCGCCGCCGGCCCCGCCCCCGCCGTTGCCGTTGGCGCTGCCCGTATTGCCGTTGCTGCCCGGGGCCGGCGGGGTGCCCGCGGGGCTGCAGAGATTGGGGGAGGGAGGGGGCCCGTTGCTGCCCCCCATGCTGCCCGCCTCGTGCCCCAGCACGGGCCAGGCGGCGGGGTTGGCGTTGGGGTTCAGGTTCAGGTTGAAGCTGGAGGAGCTCCAGCAGGGCTGGCCCCGCCCTCCTGCCGCCGCCGGGCCGTCCGCTTTGCCCTCGCCGGGGGGGCAGTGGGCGGGGCCGGAGCCCCAGCCGCGGCTGGCCCCGCCCTGCCCGGGGCCCGCGCTCCCGGAGTGGCCGGCGCCGGCCTTGCTGCCGGGGTGGTGGGCGGGGAAGTGGCCTTGCTGGGCGCCCCCTGTGGACATGCTCGCGCTACTGCTGCTGCTGCTGCTGCCGCTGGTCTCCGGGGCGCGCTCAGTGTCCGCGGCGCATCCTGGGGGGGCGTGGCTGTCGCCGCGGGAAATGGAAGGCCACGCCTCGGTGTCGCTCTCGTCGATGATCACTTGATCCCAGCCGCCGCCCTGGCTCTGGCTGGTGGGTGGGAGGCCGCCCCAGCGGGGGCTCTCATACTGCGCGCCCAGGCCGCTCGGGAGGGGCAGCTCTGCGGGGAGAGAGCGGAGAGAGAGCGGAGAGAGAGAGAGGGGGAGGGGGAGGGAGGGAGAGAGAGGGAGAGAGAGAGAGAGGGGGAGGGGGAGGGAGGGAGAGAGCGGAGAGACGTTAGCGACGTTAGCGCCTCAGAGTACAGGAGCACACGACACACCCAGCGCCCCCCTCCCCCCCCACCCTCCACACCTCGGCCATTACAGCCTCCGCAGCAGCCCCCGTCCATCCACACACACAGAGAGAGAGAGGGAGGGAGGGAGAGAGAGAGAGAGAGGGAGAGGGAGAGGGAGAGAGAGTGAGAGGGAGAGAGAGAGAGAGAAAGAGAGAGATGGGGAGAGTGAGAGAGAGAGAGAGAGGGACGGGGCTCCTCATCCATCACTGCTCACGCTCCACCACGTCTGTGCTGCGCTGGGACAGCACTGAGCACGCTCCACTGCAGGCCTGCGCACACGCATACACACACACACACACACACACAGACGCACACACACACACACACATCTACACACACACACACACACACACACACACACATCTACACATGCATGCACACACCCACACATACAGGAAGGCAGACTAATACTCTGTCTCTCTTACACACACACACAGGCAACTATTAATCTCCAGTGTGGAATTACAGTAATTAAAAAGGGAACCGGGCGCTCTCTCAGTCTCCACTTCCTACACTGATACAGTCAGATATCTGTGCTAGAGCTGTGCGTTTGTGGCCCTGCAGACAGAGAGCAGAGAGCTAGGGCCCTTCCTCCAGCTCACAGCTGCTCCTCCCTCTCCTCCACAGCTCCTGCACCCGAGGGCCCCAACGCTCAACCAGCCAATCCACACGCACGGGGCTCCTGCCCGCACCTCCTGCACCTCACACACAACCGCAATCCACAGAGCATCCCATCTCTGCGCAGTCCCAACACTGTGTTAACAACAGGCACATCTCACAATCCACAGAGCATCCCATTTCTGCTCACTCCCAACACTGTGTTAACAACAGGCACATCTCACAATCCACAGAGCATCCCATTTCTGCTCACTCCCAACACTGTGTTAACTACAGGCACATCTCACAATCCACAGAGCATCCCATTTCTGCTCACTCCCAACACTGTGTTAACACCAGGCACATCTCACACTAGTGTCTGCACCTCACCTTGCAAACTGATACTCCACTCCCTCAGCTCATCTGGTAATTACAGGAAGTAATGACCCCCGCACCGTGGATCAAGCACAGGAAGGAGAAACAGCCCCGGGTCAAATGGACAGCATCCGTTTCGTGAGGTTCAGGGTACCACACAACGAGCTCCCGCACCCCTCCGAGGAGTCCTTTCAAAGGCCCTTTTCCCAACACTGTGCTTATCTCCTCTATCTGATTCATTTCCACATGCAGAGAGGGCACAAATCTGATTTAAACAGGTGCAGCTCAAGGTGGTTTTTTTGTTTGTTTCCAAAAACACCCAAACAGTGTCGAGCATAGAGAAAGACTGGAATTGGCCCACTTTTAGCTGCAGTCTGTATAGTCAGGTGTCAAGAGTCTGCAACTGTGTTTTCTGTATAAAAAAAACAAACATTTATACAGATGATAAGGAGCATTCCGCAACATAACACAAAATAAAAGCCAGCCTCATTCAACTGCATATCAAGGTTCAAAGCTTAGCAGGAAGTAACTAGCAGTAGTAGTGATATCTGTCGACTTCCATCTTAATAATCGACCGTTCGGTTTGTTAAAATCAGACGTGTTCTCAGACAGCTCTGTGAGACGGTGGGTAGACAGTGTGCCCATCCTGAGAGAGACCACCATGTTCATCGGACTGCGCTGGTTTGTCTGGTTAGCGGCTTGGCGCGCTCCGGGTCCAGCTGGTCAGGATGGTAATATGAGGGAAAACCACAATCTCTTGTTCACTTCCTCTTCTCCTTAGCAAAAGGCAATGTGGGTAAAAGCAATACAAACGTCCTGAGTCCCCTCAACTGCCTCTGTGTGTAAGTGTAAATAAACACATTAGAAAAACACCACTACAACCGCATATCAGAAAAACACCACTACAACCGCATATCAGAAAAACACCACTACAACCGCATATCAGAAAAACACCACGACAACCGCATATCAGGAAAACACCACTACAACCACATATCAGAAAAACATCACTACAACCGCATATCAGAAAAACACCACTACAACCACATATCAGAAAAACATCACGACAACCGCATATCAGAAAAACATCACTACAACCACATATCAGAAAAACATCACCACAACCGCATATCAGAAAAACGTCACTACAACCGCATATCAGAAAAACACCACTACACCCGCATATCAGAAAAACACCACCGCATATCAGAAAAACACCACTACAACCGGAAAAACATCACTACAACCGCGTATCAGAAAAACACCACTACAACCCCATATCAGAAAAACACCACTACAACCGCATATCAGAAAAACACCACTACAACCACATATCAGAAAAACACCACTACAACCGCATATCAGAAAAACATCACTACAACCGCATATCAGAAAAACACCACTACAACCGCATATCAGAAAAACACCACTACAACCGCATATCAGAAAAACATCACCACAACCGCATATCAGAAAAACACCACTACAACCGCATATCAGAAAAACACCACTACAACCGCATATCAGAAAAACACCACTACAACCGCATATCAGAAAAACACCACTACAACCGCATATCAGAAAAACACCACTACAAGCGCATATCAGAAAAACACCACTACAACCACATATCAGAAAAACACCACTACAACCGCATGTCAGAAAAACGTCACTACAACCACATATCAGAAAAACGTCACTACAACCGCATATCAGAAAAACACCACTACAACCGCATGTCAGAAAAACACCACTACAACCGCATGTCAGAAAAACACCACTACAACCACATATCAGAAAAACGTCACTACAACCGCATGTCAGAAAAACACCACTACAACCGCATATCAGAAAAACACCACTACAACCACATATCAGAAAAACATCACTACAACCGCATATCAGAAAAACATCACTACAACCGCATATCAGAAAAACACCACTACACCCGCATATCAGAAAAACACCACTACAACCGCATATCAGAAAAACACCACTACACCCGCATATCAGAAAAACGTCACTACAACCGCATATCAGAAAAACACCACTACAACCGCATGTCAGAAAAACACCACTACAACCGCATATCAGAAAAACACCACTACAACCTCATATCAGAAAAACGTCACTACAACCGCATATCAGAAAAACACCACTACAACCGCATGTCAGAAAAACACCACTACACCCGCATATCAGAAAAACATCACTACAACCGCATATCAGAAAAACATCACTACAACCGCATATGAGAAAAACACCACTACACCCGCATATCAGAAAAACACCACTACAACCGCATATCAGAAAAACACCACTACACCCGCATATCAGAAAAACACCACTACACCCGCATATCAGAAAAACATCACTACAACCGCATATCAGAAAAACACCACTACACCCGCATGTCAGAAAAACACCACTACACCCGCATGTCAGAAAAACACCACTACACCCGCATATCAGAAAAACATCACTACAACCGCATATCGGAAAAACACCACTACAACCGCATGTCAGAAAAACACCACTACAACCGCATATCAGAAAAACACCACTACAACCGCATATCGGAAAAACACCACTACAACCGCATATCAGAAAAACATCACTACAACCGCATGTCAGAAAAACACCACTACAACCGCATATCAGAAAAACACCACTACAACCGCATATCAGAAAAACACCACTACAACCGCATATCAGAAAAACATCACTACAACCGCATGTCAGAAAAACGTCACTACAACCGCATATCAGAGAAACATCACTACAACCGCATATCAGAAAAACATCACTACAACAGCATATCAGAAAAACACCACTACAACCGCATATCAGAAAAACACCACTACAACCGCATATCAGAAAAACATCACTACAACCGCATATCAGAAAAACATCACTACAACCGCATATCTGAAAAACGCCACTACAACCGTATATCAGAAAAACATCACTACAACCGCATATCAGAAAAACGCCACTACAACCGTATATCAGAAAAACAACACTACAACCGCATATCAGGAAAACATCACTACAACCGCATATCAGAAAAACACCACTACAACCACATATCGGAAAAACACCACTACAACCGCATATCAGGAAAACATCACTACACCCGCATATCAGAAAAACAACACTACAACCGCATATCAGGAAAACATCACTACAACCGCATATCAGAAAAACAACACTACAACCGCATATCAGGAAAACATCACTACACCCGCATATCAGAAAAACACCACTACACCTGCATATCAGAAAAACACCACTACAACCACATATCAGAAAAACATCACTACACCCGCATATCAGAAAAACATCACTACAACCGCATATCAGAAAAACACCACTACACCCGCATATCAGAAAAACACCACTACAACCGCACATCAGAAAAACATCACTACACCCGCATATCAGAAAAACATCACTACAACCGCATATCAGAAAAACACCACTACACCCGCATATCAGAAAAACACCACTACAACCGCACATCAGAAAAACACCACTACAACCGCATATCAGAAAAACACCACTACAACCGCATATCAGAAAAACACCACTACACCCGCATATCAGAAAAACGTCACTACAACCGCATATCAGAAAAACATCACTACAACCGCATATCAGAAAAACACCACTACAACCGCATATCAGAAAAACACCACTACAACCGCATATCAGAAAAACATCACTACAACCGCATATCAGAAAAACACCACGACAACCGCATATCAGAAAAACGTCACTACAACCGCATATCAGAAAAACATCACTACAACCGCATATGAGAAAAACACCACTACAACCGCATATCAGAAAAACACCACTACAACCACATATCGGAAAAACACCACTACAACCACATATCGGAAAAACACCACTACAACCGCATATCAGAAAAACACCACTACAACCGCATATCAGAAAAACACCACTACAACCGCATATCAGAAAAACACCACTACAACCGCATGTCAGAAAAACATCACTACAACCACATATCAGAAAAACACCACTACAACCGCATATCAGAAAAACACCACTACAACCGCATATCAGAAAAACACCACGACAACCGCATATCAGAAAAACGTCACTACAACCGCATATCAGAAAAACATCACTACAACCGCATATGAGAAAAACACCACTACAACCGCATATGAGAAAAACACCACTACAACCACATATCAGAAAAACACCACTACAACCGCATATCAGAAAAACACCACTACAACCGCATATGAGAAAAACACCACTACAACCACATATCGGAAAAACACCACAACACCCGCATATCAGAAAAACATCACTACAACCGCATATCAGAAAAACACCACTACAACCGCATATCAGAAAAACACCACTACAACCGCATATCAGAAAAACACCACTACAACCGCATATCAGAAAAACACCACTACAACCGCATATCAGAAAAACGTCACTACAACCGCATATCAGAGAAACATCACTACAACCGCATATCAGAAAAACACCACTACAACCGCATATCAGAAAAACACCACTACAACCGCATATCAGAGAAACACCACTACACCCGCATATCAGAAAAACACCACTACAACCGCATATCAGAAAAACACCACTACAACCGCATATCAGAAAAACACCACTACAACCGCATATCAGAAAAACACCACTACAACCGCATATCAGAGAAACACCACTACACCCGCATATCAGAAAAACACCACTACAACCGCATATCAGAAAAACACCACTACAACCGCATATCAGAAAAACACCACTACAACCGCATATCAGAAAAACACCACAACACCCGCATATCAGAAAAACACCACTACAACCGCATATCAGAAAAACACCACTACAACCGCATATCAGAAAAACACCACTACAACCGCATATCAGAAAAACACCACTACAACCACATATCAGAAAAACACCACTACAACCGCATATCAGAAAAACACCACAACACCCGCATATCAGAAAAACACCACTACAACAGCATATCAGAAAAACACCACTACACCCGCATATCAGAAAAACATCACTACAACCGCATATCAGAAAAACACCACTACAAGCACATATCAGAAAAACACCACTACAACCGCATATCAGAAAAACACCACTACACCCGCATATCAGAAAAACACCACTACAACGCGCATATCAGAAAAACACCACTACAACGCGCGGATCTAAACCATAAGAGTGGGACGCCCAGCGTGACTGGCGCCGTGTGTGTCTGTGCCCCGCCACCCCAGACCCAAACTACGATGGGCGATACGGAACCGAGAGGAGGCCATTTTAAATGGAGAAGATGGCGGCCTGTTTTAGCATGTTTGCTCCAGGGTACGAAAGTAGATGCAGATCTCTCGAGATGTCAAGGACTGAGCAGTTCAAGTCCGCAGCCTATTTAAAATGAATGCCCAGCAGGTCCGTCTCCCTCACTTTCAGAATCAACAGCACTGCCAGTTCACGGCACAATGTTTTAACAAATCTCTCATTCTGAAAGTTCTTTTTTATTTTTTTTAAATACGGCAACAGATTTCTTCCACAAAACAAGTTTCGCTCAAGTTCCAGGTAAAGTCCAAGTTCAAGTCCCCAACATTCTCTTGCCACCACTGACAGTCAAACAATATCAGAAAATATTATATAATATCAGAAACTGACGTTAAATGTGTCTGGTTTCAAATCTAGAAAGTGAATTTCATAAGAAATTTTATGCCAATTCGCAACATCTGTGCAACACGTTCATCGTCTTAGTGGAAACCTTTGTACTACATTTCATGACAGTGACATACGTTGATGTATATTGAGAAGCCTTTAAATAAGGAGACAAAAAAAATAAGAAATTATAAAAGATAAGTAAATATGCCACAATCAGTCAAACCATGCGAGCGACTGACACAAAATTCAATGAGCAGATAATGAATAGCATAAATCCAACATGGCGGCTGGTGCAGTATGGCTCCTGAATCATAAGTGCTTTTGACTCTTAAACTCTGGAAATTTGGATTTGATTGACTGTCAGAGTATTAACATGTGTTTATGGGTACTGGAAGGGACCACCATTTGCCTGCCAAATTTCGCAAACTCCAGCGAGCCATCTGGATTCAATAGGCTTTCTTTCCCTGAAGTGGAGGAATGGATACATGAAAATGATTTAAATAAAAAAACAATAGGGGGCTGTACGCACATTTTGTGCTTAGACCCCCCCCCCCCCCAGGTTCTGATACCGGGTCATAATCCCTGACCAACAGTACACATAAAACTGCCTTCTCACTACAGTAGTTTACAGTGTATCCCTAACCCAACAGTCAAAACAAACCCGCTTCACAGCACGCGCTCTCTGTGCTGACGGCTGAGAGGGGGGAGGGCGCTGAGGCCGAGCTCTCCAGCGATACGGGCACAGCGAAGGGTTTCGGCTCCATTTTGTCCCGCGAAGCGCCTTCATTCACAAAGGGGCCCCGGGAGCCCAGCTACGCCTCAGGAATCCACAGGGTGATTCAGCCCGTAGCCTGCCCCCCTCCAGGCCCCCCCAGCCAGCCCCCCTCCCGGGCCCCCCTCCCGGCCCCCCCAGCCAGCCCACCTCCCGGGCCCCCCTCCAGGCCCCCCCAGGCCGCACCATGCACCCCCACGGTCCCCCCAGCCAGCCCCCCGCCCGGGCCCCCCTCCAGACCCCCCCAGCCCGCACCATGCACCCCCGGGGTCCCCCCAGCCAGCCCCCCTCCCGGCCCCCCTCCAGGCCCCCCCAGCCCGCACCATGCACCCCCGCGGTCCCCCCAGCCCCCCCGGGCATCCTGGAGTCCCTCCGCCCGCTCTGCGCACGGCCGCCCATAAGTCTCCACCTCCCGCTAAAACCGCTACGTCCTCCGCAGGCCGGTCACATGACCATGTGCCTGCCAGTCACGAGGGAGCGCACCTGAACACTGCCCACTGCAGCAGGGCTGTGTGCAGCACGGCTGTGTGGAGTGGGGCTGTGTGGAGTGGGGGCTGTGTGGAGTGGGGCTGTGTGGAGTGGGGCTGTGTGGAGTGGGGGCTGTGTGGAGTGGGGGCTGTGTGGAGTGGGGCTGTGTGCAGCGGGGGCTGTGTGGAGTGGGGCTGTGTGGAGTGGGGCTGTGTGGAGTAGGGGCTGTGTGGAGTAGGGGCTGTGTGGAGTAGGGCTGTGTGGGGTGGGGGCTGTGTGGAGTGGGGGCTGTGTGGAGTAGGGGCTGTGTGGAGTGGGGCTGTGTGGAGTAGGGGCTGTGTGGAGTAGGGGCTGTGTGGAGTAGGGGCTGTGTGGAGTAGGGGCTGTGTGGAGTGAGGGCTGTGTGGAGTAGGGGCTGTGTGGAGTGGGGTCTGTGTGGAGTGGGGGCTGTGTGGAGTGGGGCTGTGTGGAGTGGGACTGTGTGGAGCGGGGCTGTGTGGAGTAGGGGATGTGTGGAGTGGGGCATCATTCATTCACACGGCTTCAACGGAAACCTCGACTCTGCCTTCCTGGAGCTGCAGTCTCCGCGGCCTGGCAAACACCACACAAACACAGGAGGGGGGAGACGCAGACCCTGCGTAGCCTAGCGGCGGCGGAGGAGGCTAGCGCAGCACCCAGCGGCTGCAGAACAATGCGCTGCGCTAACCCTGGCGCAGCGTCTGGGCGCGCAGCTGCATGCGAGCACGCAGCCCGCTTTGCATGCGATGCGGCCGCGGCTGCCAGGCTGCGGGGGTGCGAGCGGCGCTCGGAGGAGGAAGAGCGTGGAGGAAGAGCGCGGCGGCGGCGGCGGCAGCGGCTCCGTCACGCTAGCGCTGTGCTCTCGCGCAGCCACAGCAGCCGGGGACGCCATTTTATCAGAGTTGAACCGCAGCCAAGAGCGTATGCTACGCATCGCTCTCCCTCTCCCTTTCTGTCCCTCTCTGCTGAGCACGCTCCCTCTCTCTCTCTCTCTCCCTTTCTGTCCCTCTCTGCTGAGCACGCTCCCTCGCTCTCTCCCTCTCCCTCTCTGTCCCTCTCTGCTGAGCACGCTCCCTCTCTCTCTCCCTCTCCCTCTCTGTCCCTCTCTGCTGAGCACGCTCCCTCGCTCTCTCCCTCTCCCTCCCTTTCTGTCCCTCTCTGCTGAGCACGCTCCCTCGCTCTCTCCCTCTCCCTTTCTGTCCCTCTCTGCTGAGCACGCTCCCTCGCTCTCTCCCTCTCCCTTTCTGTCCCTCTCTGCTGAGCACGCTCCCTCTCTCACTCCCTCCCTCTCCCTCTCTCTAAAGGGCAGGAAAAGGGTTCACAATGCATTAATCATAAAACGGAAAAAAGCAAGGAGCAGGTTCTATTTTCCCTCCTTTTTTCTCGCCTGTTACACACGCCACGAGCAAAACAGAACAGACGGAGAGCAGAGAAGAAAAAAAAAAAAAAGGAAGAAGCGAGAGGAGAAATACCTGAGGAGAGGTTCCCCCCGACCATCTTGAAAGACGCTAGGTTTTGCGCGAAGCGGTGGCCATCTCGGATCCAATATGTCTGCCGCCAGCCGTCTGAAGCTCATTTTGAAAGGCTGCCAACGCCGCCGCCGCTCGGAGCGCGAGCAGACGTCCGCCCCGCCCCGCCGCCCCACTCCCCCCCCCCCCCCCCCCCCCCCTCAGGACTCTCACAAGAGGGGTCTCCCCCCGTTTTAGGGGCTCGTGTGTGTAGCGGGGGCCGGTTAAATGGAAGAACGCTACACCGCTTCACCTCGACGAGCGGCGTAAGTCGCGCTGCCCTTCCCTCCTCTCTCGCGCTCTCCAGCCGTCACTAAACATTCAGCCCACTCCACTCTGGCAGCAATTAGCGGTGTGTCTTACAACCGAGCACTCGGAACAGCTGCCAGAGAACAAACAGAATAAGCCTCTGCGGAAACACACACACACGTGTACACACACGCAGGCAGGCAGGCAGGCACACACACACCTAAACACACACACACACACAGCTACATACACACCTCTCTTTCTCCCATTCTAGACTTGTATATTTACATCAGAATAGGTCAGCCTTGAGCTTCATACCAGTGAAATTACACCGTCCTGGCTGCATTCTCAGCAAAATGCCCCAACGATAATAAATAGGCGCACGTGTACGTGCACGTGCACGAGAAAGAGGAAAACACACAAAAACAATCTCACAGGGATGCGGGCCAAAAGCCAAACGTCTTCACACACAGCGCCTGATCTGAAACAGAGGGCGAAAGAGGAGAGGGACTGGCAGGGTGGAGAGAGAGAGAGGGAGCGAGGAGGAGAGAGGGAGGGGGGGAGAGGGAGTGAGAGAGAGAGATAGTGAGATTGGGAGGGTGGAAAGAGAGGGAGAGAGGAGGAGGGAGAGGGAGAGAGAGATTGGCATGGTGGAAAGAGAGGGAGAGAGAGAGAGATTGGCATGGTGGAAAGAGAGGGAGAGAGAGAGAGATTGGCATGGTGGAAAGAGGGAGAGAGGAGGAGTGAGAGGGAGAGAGAGATTGGCATGGTGGAAAGAGTGGGGGAGAGAGAGAGAGAGAGACTGGCAGGGTGGAAAGAGAGAGAGAGAGAGATTGGCAGGGTGGAAAGAGAGGGAGAGCTGCAGAGAGCAGTGGAAGAACGCCAGCCCCCCCTACGTGAAGGATGGCATTGTTTAGAAACGATCCGCACGCCTCCCAAAAACAGGACACCTCAGAGGAGGAGGAGCAGGCCTTCATTATGGGCCCACTCACGCTCCAGCCGCGTCAGGCCAGCCAGAGATGGCGGTGATGTCATCAGAGCTGCCTTGATCGTCCCTCTGTCTGTAAATAAGGCCTTTATTCAGATCAAAGGCCTGGGCTTTGTCTTCCGGAACTGAGACGGCACGGTGGCGAAAGCTCTTCTCCGCCCCCCGCTCCGCCCGGGCCGCGCTCGGAGAAAGAGCAAACCCCGCCCCCTTTCACCGGGACTCCCAGCGGAAGACCGAAACTCTCCTCCGCTTCACCTCTGCGGGACCGGCTTCTCACGGCTGAGTTTAGCCAGCTATCACGCGGCAAGGCGGAATCTCTCAAACCCAGAAACGCACCGCAGCCTAGGACTCTACGGAGCGAACGCATGAAAACGCGATTACAGACACAATCCCAATTTAGAAATGAGGGGGAAAAAAAACATCCTTTCCTGAGAGGACCTAAGACAATGTCAATGCCGTAAATCAGCTGTCAGCTGCTCAGCTGCGTTTCCCACGGCTACAGGACGCAGCCTGCTCCAACCCCCCCCCCACCTCCCCCACCTGACCACCTGCTACGCCCAGCCTCCTCCTTAAGGCCCACGCTTAAAGCCTAAGTGGGGGTTTGTGGCGCGGTGCGGGAGGGGGGTGGGGGAGGGGATGGGACGGCCAGCTGCCCGTCACATCACACAAATCTGAAAGGACACAATGAGGTCAGGAACTCCCTGCCCCCGAAGCCGCCCCTCACGGCTGGTCAGGTGACCCCCCCTACGCGCACGCCGCCCCGGGGGGGGGGGGGGGGGCCTGACGGGCTGGGGAACCCACCTGCGAAGCGCTCGCGGGCCGCCAGGGGCACGGCTAAGCCCTGCTACGGGTCAGCCGCACGGCCCTCCCCTCCGCTCGGGCACCGTGTCCTCACCGCAGAGACACGCCATTCTGGAAGCTTCCATGACACAGCAGCCTTAAAATAGCACAGCCCCACACATCACACGGACCTAGCCCCCCACCCTCACCCCACCCCACCCCACCCCCCGCAGGGCCCTGATGCAGCCTGCCTGCACAGACAGCCATGATAAGAATAATAATGATAACGACAACTAATTTATTCATTTTAAAATTAAAATAATTTTAAATAAAATTGCAATACTACAGCACCGAGCCGTACCTTCTGACTCCTGCGTGCTTCTCACAGCTTTAAGGAACGTGGGTTACCCTTAGCGAGGCGCGCGAGAGAGCAGACGGAGAGCTCTTTAAATTTCCCTCTGCTGAACAGAGGCTCCGGCGGATAAACGCAGGGGGACTCCGTGGGAAATCTCCCGGGGCAAACACAAAGGCATTTAAACTTGGCGCTTGACCATGCAAACACCGATCCCACGCAAGGCGGGAAAACACACACAGCTCTATGTATAGGCGCTTGAACAAACAGGCCTCTCTCTCTCTCACACGCGCGAAGCAGGCCGAGCGTGTTGTGCCGACCCACGCGTTGGTGACGCACGTCAGAGTAGGATCACCGCGGACGCACGCCCGACTGTGCTCAGTACGCCTTTACGCAAGCAGTTTCACAGCTTTCTGAGCCCACAGCCCAACGCTTAACTAGCGAATTATATTCTCTGTGACCCACCACATAAGGGACTTAACATAGCGAAAGTAAAGAAAGACACATAAAAGAATGACCCTGCGCTGATCTATGCCATGGTAACACTGAGCAGGGCAGAACGATCGGCAATAAGAACAGCGACGTGTGCACATGGACTGCAGGAGTGTGTGTGTGTGTGTGTGTGTGTGGAGGGCTGGGGGGCGTGCACCGTGCACTGTCAATCAGAGCCGCTGCTTTCACTGCGATGTGAATAAGCAAATGTGGGCGGGCCGCAGGGCACCGTAGGACACACACCTTTATGGGCTATACTGAACACAGAGCCAAACCAAGCCCAGCTCTACTGAACACGGAGCCAAACCAAGCCCAGCTCTACTGAACACAGGGCCAAACCAAGCCCAGCTCTACTGAACACAGAGCCAGACCAAGCCCTGCTCTACTGAACACGGAGCCAAACCAAGCCCAGCTCTACTGAACACGGAGTCAAACCAAGCCCAGCTCTGCTGAACATAGAGCCAAACCAAGCCCAGCTCTACTGAACACAGAGCCAAACCAAGCCCAGCTCTACTCAACACAGAGCCAAACCAAGCCCAGCTCTACTCAACACAGAGCCAAACCAAGCCCAGCTCTACTCAACACAGAGCCAAACCAAGGCCAGCTCTACTGAACATGGAGCCAAACCAAGCCCAGCTCTACTGAACACAGAGCCAAACCAAGCCCAGCTCTACTCAACACAGAGCCAATCCAAGCCCAGCTCTACTCAACACAGAGCCAAACCAAGCCCAGCTCCGCTGAACACGAAGCCAAACCAAGCCCAGCTCTACTCAACACAGAGCCAATCCAAGCCCAGCTCTACTCAACACAGAGCCAAACCAAGCCCAGCTCCGCTGAACACGAAGCCAAACCAAGCCCAGCTCTACTCAACACAGAGCCAAACCAAGCCCAGCTCTACTGAACACAGAGCCAAACCAAGCCCAGCTCTACTGAACACAGAGCCAAACCAAGCCCAGCTCTACTGAAGATGGAGCCAAACCAAGCCCAGCTGTACTGAACACAGAGCCAAACCAAGCCCAGCTCTGCTGAACACAAATTAACGCTGATAAAAATGTGTTATTCAACAAAGCCATTCCTGTTATCAGAAAAGGGAGAAAAGATAAAACGTATCTCCCACCCTTCAGTGAAGGATTAAGCTCGTTGGCAATGTCACAGGCCCAGGGACTGGCTCATAGCTTGCACTACACCCACGGCAGTGACGATACGCGTATCAGGAAGTGTCACTGGAAAGCGAGAATTACGTTTATCACCATAAAAATATTTAATTCCATCCGATACCATCTCCATTTAAACCATTAACAGTTAGGGGTTTAAACTGAAACGGACCTGTAGCTGCATGTGGCTTGGGTCTATAAAACAGGCTTTCACTCTGGGACTGCAGTGTGGCAGCATCATGTTCAGTGAGCTGAGCCTGAAACCCAGAGTTTATAGGTTTGAATCCCAGGTGGGGCTCTGTCATTGCTTCCTCCAGCATGAATCAGCACACATCCAGCTGTATAAATGGACTGTAGGCTATACGATGGTATAATAGTGTATGCTAACGTCCTTCAATAAAGGTACTTCAAAGTAGTTCAAAGCAGTCTGCAAGCAGAGCATAGTGGTTAGGGAACTGGGCTCAAGCAGCACTGAGGTTGCAGGTTCGACTCTGGTGTGGCACTGCTCTTGTACCCTTAAGGGTACGTAACCTGAAATGCTTCAGTAAAACTGGAGCTCTATGAATGGATTCACTCTGGATAAGAGCGCTGGCTTAAATGCCTAAAATATACAGCAAATGTAAAACACTTTAAATCTGAGCTGGACCCAAATAGCCAACTGCTCTGACTCATGACCTAACATGGTGGTGGCTAGTCCGGTAGTTTATTTTCAATGGTAAATGGACTGCATTTATATAGCGCTTTTATCCAAAGCGCTTTACAACTGATGCCTCTCATTCACCAGAGCAGTTAGGGGTTAGGTGTCTTGCCCGGGGATCGAACCGGCAACCCTCCGACTGCCAGACAACCGCTCTTACCTCCTGAGCTATGTCGCCCCTTATTTTACTGATTGATATACAGCAGAATGCAACAAATGAATCCCCAAAAGTTTTAAATACTGACAAAGCTTTGAACACCTGCTTGCCATATTTCACCGCCTGTTGTACAGGCCCCATTAAAAGAAGAAATAGAATTTATTATTTATTTATTTCTCCACGAACAGGTAACCTGCAAACTGCCAGAGGGCAGCCAAAAAGATTGCATTAAAATGAGAACACATACTACTCGCATTTTAATTATGCGCAGTACTGAGAATAACTGACTTCAGTTTGAAGTTCATTTATGAATTTATTGTTCACCTTATTTTGCATTCACCGTGAATGTTTCAGTTTTACTGAAAGTTTTACAGTTTTTTCAGTGAACTTTTATTGTGCACATAAAAGGCAACATTTACACTGATGTAAATGAAAATGTACATTTTCATTGTTTGCTATCCATAGCTTTATATGAACGTCGCCATTGACAAATTTAAGCATCATTACCGGGCAGTAACAGGCAGAATGCTGATAGTTTTTTTGAGGATGAGGTGGCCTTAATTTAATGAGCATTAAATATGAAACCAGAGAGCGGTTAGATTGGATCCTACCCCCTACGTCACACACACTGCCATTAGTCCTAACTTTACCAACAGCTGCTCAGTCTCCTGTTCATTTTTACATTTTTACCCCTGAAGGCCCTCCCTGAAGTGCCAGTCCCTCACTCCCTGCCCCCCCTCCCTCCCTCCCTCCTCCCCCCACCCCCACGCCGCTGTAAAGCAGAGACAGCCTCCTCCTCCCGTCAGGGCAGGCCGCTGGGTTCGGATGCTCTCCACAGTCTCCAGGCTCTCCAGACCGTTCACAGTGGCGCTGCCCTGCCCCCTCCCGCTCAAGAGCAGACGCGCGATTGGCTAACGAAAGGCGGCCGGACACGAAACGAGCGCCGGGCTCTGCGTCGCGCCGGGAAAACACAACCCGCCGAGCTGCCTCTGGTTGAGCCGCGGCCGAGCGGCGTCCTCTGGAAGCGCGAGGAGGAGGAGGAGGAGGAGGAGGGCCGAGCCCACGGGGCTCCAGTGCCACCCCGCGGACTCGCAGGGCGCCGCACGTGCGTGTGCACGGGGGGGGGGGGCGCTCACTCGGTCAGGGGACGCACGGCGGGTACAGCGCCCCCAGCTCCCAGCTGAAGGCACGGTGCAGGGGCGTACAGAGCGGGCTGCGCTGTTTGTGGAGGACGGGGGAGCGTTTAGGACAAACAGCTGGGCCTGCCATCGTGCCCCCCCCCTCCCCCCCCCAACCCGGCCCTGACGCGGGGGTGTCCCCAGTCCACAGGAGACACGGGACAGGGGGCGAGGGGGCGCTCTGAGAGGGTTTGGGATGGGGAGGGCAGACAGGCGAGAGACACCCCAATGAATCACACACATTTACTGTAAGCTGTGAGTCACTCTGGCCAGGAACCTGGAGCTAGCCATGCAGGACCAGCGCTTCCTCTGCTGCTTCAGAAAGCCACACACACACACACACACACACACACGCACACGCACACGCACACGCTCACGCACACACAGGCACACACACACAGGCACACACACACACACATACAGGCACACACACACGCCTACACATGCCCACACAAACACAAACGCACGCGCGCACGCACACACAGACCTCACAGGACTCAGTAGGGTTTGAGTTTCACTTAATGTTCCAATCCTGTGCGGTCAAATTTGGGCCAAGTTCAGTGCTTGCTTTGCAATATACCAGAGCAATGTTCTGGAAATCACGTCATTTTAAAGCTAAATGAAGTGCTGATGAGAGCTGCTCTTGTATTCTGCAGGTTGTGTAACACGCTGATCTTCATTTCAGTACATCCTTTCCCACAATCCACTTCTTCCACAAACTAAGTTACCCGAAGGGCTTTTCCCATCAGAGCAAGGTAGAAAGTTTACGCCACCTAGTGCCGGGGAGAGTGAACTGCGGCGACAGGTCGGTACCTGGAGCGACACGTCAACAGCCGACCCAGGGGTTTATCACATGACCGTTATAGCGCCCCGGCACGTGAGGACAGCGTTGCGGGTTTACCGCTCCTTTTAAAGGGCTCATCTCAGCCACAGAGTCTTTGATAGCCAATCGCAAAGGAGTCGGGACAACGGCGGTTTTACGTACTGTGAAACGGGTTCATTAAATATGGAGACTTATGGTAAATGGTAAGTGGACTGCATTTATATAGCGCTTTTATCCAAAGCGCTTTACAATTGATGCCTCTCATTCACACACACACACCAACGGTGAAAGGCTGCCATGCAAGGTACCAATCAGCTCACTGGGAGCAATTAGGGGTTAGGTGTCTTGCTCAGGGACACTTCGACACACCCAGAGCGGGGGATCGAACCGGTAACCCTCCGACTGCCAGACAAACGCTCTACCTCCTGAGCTATGTCACCCCTATGGGACGTCACATCGTTCGCTAATGCTTCACACATAAACAGGAGTTAATCTCAAAGTCTGTTTTCGCACGCAACATGCTATCGCAGCGCTGCGGTAATGTCGTCTTCTGTTTGGGACAAGGGGCTAAAAATGTAGCGTGTAGGTTCAGCGTCTGGGCAGATCCCCATTGATCACCCTGGTTTGGGCAGCTGTCGAGCCGTTAGCGCTGCATATGGCGCCGCGCTGTTTAAAAGCCTTTTAAAGTAGCGCTAATTGCATTAGCGCCTGTCGCCTAATGCTGCTTTACGACCGCGCGAGCTTCGGCGCTCTCGACCCCCCCTCAGCCGCGCTGTTCATGAGAAGGCGCGACCGCGTGCGTCACCCGTCCAATCACAGGGCACGCGGGTAATATGATGAAGTAGCTCAGAAGAAGAGAGCCCAGAGAGAGTCCACAGCACAGAGAGCCCACAGCACAGAGTCCACAGCACAGAGAGAGTCCACAGCACAGAGAGCCCACAGCACAGAGAGCCCACAGCACAGAGTCCACAGCACAGAGAGAGTCCACAGCACAGAGCCCACAGCACAGAGAGCCCACAGCACAGAGTCCACAGCACAGAGAGAGTCCACAGCACACAGAGTCCACAGCACAGAGAGAGTCCACAGCACAGAGAGTCCACAGCACAGAGAGAGCCCACAGCACAGAGAGTCCACAGCACAGAGCCCACAGCACAGAGAGTCCACAGCACAGAGAGTCCACAGCACAGAGAGAGCCCACAGCACAGAGAGTCCACAGCACAGAGCCCACAGCACAGAGAGCCCACAGCACAGAGAGTCCACAGCACAGAGAGCCCACAGCACAGAGAGCCCACAGCACAGAGAGTCCACAGCACAGAGAGCCCACAGCACACAGAGTCCACAGCACAGAGAGCCCACAGCACAGAGTCCACAGCACAGAGAGAGCCCACAGCACAGAGAGTCCACAGCACAGAGAGTCCACAGCACAGAGAGAGCCCACAGCACAGAGAGTCCACAGCACAGAGAGCCCACAGCACAGAGTCCACAGCACAGAGAGAGCCCACAGCACAGAGAGAGCCCACAGCACAGAGAGAGTCCACAGTAGAGGGGGAAAGGGGAGGGGCCAGAGCACAGAGAAGAAGGGGAGGGGCCACAGTACAGGGGGAAAGGGGGGGGGGGGCACAGTACAGGGGGAAAGGGGAGGGGCCACAGTAGAGGGGAAAATGGGAGTGGCCACAATACAGAGAAGAAATGGGCGGGGCCAAAACAAAGAGCAGCTCTGACCTGCGTGCCGCTTGCTGGAGGGCTGGGCGAGGCCGGGGGCGCTGTGCGGGGGGGAGAGCGTCCCGGGCTGGGCCGGGGCGAGAGGCAGGCCCCCCGCGGGCAGTGGCTGGCCCCTCTTCAGTAGCTGCTTGTGCTCGTGCTGGCGGAAACGCGGGGGCACCTCTCGGGGAGGGTAGCGCGGGGCGGCCGTCGGCTGCTGCTGCTGCTGCTGCTGCTGCGGCTGCGGGGCGCTGCCGGGGGCGCGCTTGCCATTGCCGCTGCCGCTAGCCGCGGGGACCGGGGGACTGGCGCTGGGGTCGGCAGGCTGGGGAGGGCTGGGGCTGGGCTTGGCCGACTCTGGCACTGCGGAGACAAAAGACAAACAAGGAAACGGCGTTACGGCAAGAGAACACACAGCGCTAAAACACACACCCGCCCAGCCAGCGCTGCACACAATCCCTTATTACATTACAGGCATTTAGCAGACGCTCTTATCCAGAGCGACGTACAACAAGTGCATTAGTTCAAGGTGCAGAGGTGCAAAAGAAACACACTAGAGTGAAGTACACTTATACACTGTACCCGCCGGCAATGTATAACGTACATAGAGGAGCTTCCTTTGGTTCCCAGCGTGTGCTGTTGGTTATGACTACACTATAACACACAGGACCCCCCCCCCCTCTTTCCCCAGGAGCGGAAGTGGAACGGGACGGACGGGGGGAATATTCGGATGGATTCCCGTTTCTAAGGCTTCAGTGAACCCCATCTCCAGCGCCCCTCCCAAAAGGCTTCAGGGCGTGTGCAAAGCCCAGCCTCGCAGACGCAAAGAACATCCCTTCCCCTGGTCTCTCCCTCTCCAGCCCCCATTTTCACCCCCAATTAAATCTGTATTCCCCCCCCCCTCGCCCCCTCGCCCCCCTTCAGGGCAATGCTATGGTCTGTTACACGTCTCCCCAGGGAAAAACCCCCCCCCCCCCACGGTCAGAGAAGGCCAGGCCCGGGTTCAGCCCGGTCCGTAGGGTTCCAAATCCCCTAAATGGGACGTGCTGCTGGGGAGCGAGCGGAGACCGCCGCTTTGGAAAAGGAACTTAAGGATCCCCCTTTGAAGCGGTCTTCAAAACCTGAGCGTGGCGGGACCGCCCGGGGGGGGTGGGGGGGGGGGGTAAGGGCTCAGCTCCTCTCTCCAGCGCTGGAGAACCCCCTCCCCGACAGCACGCGTGCGTCTCCCCCCACCCCTGTGAAAACGTCTGATCGCTCCCCAGGCGTACGAGAGGAGGAGGGAAGCAAACGGCGTGCTTGGTCTCCAGAGACGCCGCTGCGTGCGTCCCGGGCGGGGGGGGGGGGGGGGGGGCTGCAGGCTACAGGCTGATGAAACCCAGGTAAAGACCCGGCAGCTCAGGCTCCCTACAGCCGCTCTGCAAAGCGCTGAGCTTCACACCCCAGACAGCGTCTGTGAGGGGGGAACTCATCCCTGGAGTCAGGGAGGGTTTCACTCTGCAACACGCGGCGTAAGCAGGCCGCTGCCCCCCGCTTACCGGGCCTGTGTGGACTTCCAGGAGCTTGTGTGGAGCAGCCAGCAGGAGGGTCCAGGGGGAGGGGGAGGGGGTGAGGAGGGTGAGCCTCGTTTTTGCGCACAGGGAGCATGAGCTGGAGGCGGAGCGGACCGGCCCGGCTCAGCTCCACACACAGCACCGCTGTCTGCACACCCCCACAGCGCTGCCCGAACCCCAGCTGCAGACAGCAGGGCCCAGCTCCGCCCCCCTGCCCAGCCCCAGCTGTGAGCTGCCGTCGATAACGGCACCACGCTCCGCGCTCATCTCCCGGCTATCTGGAGCCCAGGCGGCCTGCCGACTCTGGAGCCCAGGCGGCCTGCCGACTCTGGAGCCCAGGCGGCCTGCCGACTCTGGAGCCCAGGCGGCCTGCCGACTCTGGAGCCCAGGCGGCCTGCCGACTCTGGAGCCCAGGCGGCCTGCCGACTCTGGAGCCCACGGCTGGCTGAAAGCAGGCCAACGTCAGCAAGGCAAGCGGGCCGAGCCCCACACTAAACAGCACGATGAGAAGGACGCTGCAAAAACACCAGGAACCCAGACTGAGGGAGCCAGAGAGGCTCCAGCTCTACAGCAGAGCACAGGGCAGAGCGTGTGAGAGCGCGCGCGCACATACAAACACACACACGCACACAAATGCTCACACACACACACACGCACACGCTCACCCGCATGCACACACATGCGTATGCACGTATACACACGCACACGTACACACACGGTATTATAAGAGGCAAAGCCCTAGTTTGGATGTGCTGCACTGCTCTTCCAGACCTAAACCAACACATCCTGAAGCCTGCAGATCCTCACGCGGCTGCAGCCCGGCTGCGCAGGAGAGCTGCGCACGTGTGATCGCCTCGGCTCCGCCCCCTCGTCTGCGCAGCCTGGCTCTCGGCTGCCGAGGCCACTCCCACTTCAATTCCAGCTTCAAGTCCTAGCTCTCTCCCTCTCTCTCCCTCTCTCTCTCCCTCTCCCTCTCTCTCCCTCTCCTCTCCTCCCGCTCTCTCTCCCTCCCTCCCCCCATTTCTGTCACCTCATTGTTCACTGTTATGAATATATTACATGAGGCAGATGGGCCCCATAATTCTCTGCTTTCCTCGCGGCCAATCGGAGCCCTGCTTTCCTCCCTCCCTCCCTCACATGCCCCTCCCCCCAGCTGTGCATTCTCTGCACGGATGCTGAGCGACTGAATCCAGCCCCTCTGAAGCCGATCCTTCTGGAAACATGCAGAGAAGCTGCCTTCCCTGCTCTCAGCCAATAGTGAAGCAGGGGTCGACGAGTGAGTGTGCGTCTGTGCATGTGTGTGTGACTGTGTGTGCATGTGTGTCTGTGTGTGTGTATATGCGTGTGTGTGTGTGTGTGTCTGTGTGCGAGTGTATGCATGTGTGTGCGTTTCTGTGCATGTGTGCGAGTGATTGTGTGTGCGTGCGCGTCTGCATGTGTCAGTTCCACCCTCAGCCCTCCACTAGCCAGACCGAGTCCGGCCGGCTAAGCACACAGCCCCTAATCCTCTTACAATTACAGACCGCTTCTCCCCTCGTTTCTCACAGAACAATGCGGGAGCGGAGGAGCGGAGGAGCGGAGGAGCGAAGGAGACGCAGCTGTTACTCCCCCGAGCGCGCGCGTCACATTCGCTCTCTGCGCTGGGCCAGCTAACGGCGCTCCGGCTAAACGATGCCAGACTGCGGTCCAAGTGCGGGGCGGCAGAGCGCTCTGTACGGGCCCAGGGATAATCTGCATTTAATCACCCGATTTACGCACTAGCTGCACTCCAAAGAGAAACGTCTGTAAGCTTGTGTGTGTGTGTGTGTGTGTGTGAAAGGGGAGGGGGGGGGGCTACAAATAAATCATCAACATCCAAAACAACAACACAGCTCCAGATACCACGGCAACGACGAGAACTTAAAATACGGCAGAACAATCCCCTCAGGCGCCCGCTCTCCCTGCTTAGACAGAAAACGAAGTCCCACTGTTTAAAAAAGTCTTCATTTTCTGACTGAACAGACGGCTAAAAAAAATAATAACCTCCCCATCGCAACCTGAAGAGGATTTGAGCCTGAAGTGTACAGGCACAGGGGGGAAAAAATTAGGGGGGGGGGGGGGGGGAGCAGTCTTTTCTTTCAGGTAAACCAAAGGAATTTAATTGATGCTGAAGGGTGGCAATTAAATAAGCGATTGTAGCGGGCTGTACTGTAAATTCCGTTAAACTATGTGACTGCGCCGCTCTCAGCCGCCACCTCCGAACTGGGTAATTACGGGCCTCCACACGCAAGCGCTTAATTAAGCAGACGAGCGGCGCGGGAGAAGAGCAGCACGAGGAGCAGCCCTCTCAGAACGGGGGAGATTCGGGGCGCTCGCGGGGCCGGGGGGGGGGAAGGGGCTGGGGTGCGGACTGACTCACCGCCGGCGATAGAGAGAGAGTCGTTGCGCGGGTCGGGCTTTTGTCTGAACGGGTCCGCGACTCACGGACAGGAAGCGGCGGCGGCAGACGCACGCGCGGGTTAAAACTACCGCCACACCGGCGACCAAAAAAATAATACCGCTGCTTCAAACGCACCGTTGAGAGCTGGGTAATTACCCAGCTTGGGCGACGCACAACAGGGGGACTGACAAAAAAGCATAAAAATACATAATGAAATGAAATAAATAAAAAAATAACACCCCCAAGGAAAGCTGTAGAAACTCGCACACAGACAGGTGAGGATCGATGTCAGGATGAAAGGCTCTCTGTGGGTAATGTTTCTGAGCGCAGGGGCTGAAGGGCGGACCGCGGTGGAGGGGACTGAGGTTAAAGGCTGTGGGTCTGCAGGAGCGCCGGTGGACGTGATTGGACAGCGGTGTTGATGCTGAAGCGTATGTATTTGGGGCTGCAGGCGCCCGGGGACGCCCTCCTCCGCGGGACGGGGGGGGAGGGCAGCGTCTGCGCCCGGGCCATCTGTCAGTGTGAGAGCGAGGGAGAGAGGGAGCAGGGCTGGGACCAGGAGCCAGCGAGGAGGAGATAAACACGGAGATGCTGTTTATCATCCTCTGCTCTTCACGTAGCGGGCTGTTGCTATGGTGACGCCCGTTGCCTGATGCACCTCTGTTTACAACCCCCCCCCACCCCCCACCACCCAACCCCAACCCCACCACCACCCCCCCCCACCCAACCCAGCACATACGCCCTTTCCCCTGGGGCAGGCTTCTGTCTTCCAATAAAACAAAGTACCGCATGACCAGCCCTTATTATGCATTCTAATTAAGTGGGCAGTGATTCACGGTGTGTTCATGCTCCGCGCGCTGACTGGGTGTTTTACTGCCGCTGCAGCGTCCCGGCTCCCGCCCAGGGCCCCGAGCACCGCGGCTCCCGCCCAGGGCCCCGAGCACGCCGGCTCCCGCCCAGGGCCCCGAGCACGGCGGCTCCATGGCGACTCTCTGCGACGCGCCCGCAGCAGAGCCAACGTCAGGAGCCCCATCAGGAGCCCCGTCAGGGGGCCCACAGCAGGGCCCCACCAGGAGCCCCATCAGGGGGCCCACAGCAGGGCCCCATCAGGAGCCCCATCAGGAGCCCTGTTACGAGCCCCCTGATTGGACGGCCGGTCACGCTGACAGCAGCGCCGCGCACTGGGCTCGGACCCAAACCAGAGGAACGCGGCAAGAGCAGAGGAACAGAGATCCATGGGACCCGAATTCAAAGGCACAAATGTGAATTAATCAAAGCTGGCTGACGGGCAGGAAGTGAGGCGGGGTCCTCGACAGGAAGCGCTGCTCGCACCCGAGCTGCCGTCCTCACCTGGTTTGGGTGTTGCGGGGACCTCCCCAGTTTGTGAGAGGTGATTAAAGACACGAGGCTTTGCCCAAATAAAAAAACCTGCAATGGAACGGAGGCGACCGGAGTCCCCAATTCCACACAGAGGGGCAGCTTTAGGGCTTCAGAGAGCCGGGCCCAAATTCCACACGCAGAGGGGCAGCTTTAGGGCATCAGAGAGCCAGGCCCAAATTCCACATGCAGAGGGGCAGCTTTAGGGCATCAGAGAGCCAGGCCCAATTCCACACACAGAGGGGCAGCTTTAGGGCTTCAGAGAGCCAGGCCCAAATTCCACATGCAGAGGGGCAGCTTTAGGGCATCAGAGAGCCAGGCCCAATCTCACACGCAGAGGGGCAGCTTTAGGGCATCAGAGAGCCAGGCCCAAATTCCACATGCAGAGGGGCAGCTTTAGGGCATCAGAGAGCCAGGCCCAATCTCACACGCAGAGGGGCAGCTTTAGGGCATCAGAGAGCCAGGCCCAAATTCCACACGCAGAGGGGCAGCTTTAGGGCATCAGAGAGCCAGGCCCAATTCCACAAGCAGAGGGGCAGCTTTAGGGCATCAGAGAGCCAGGCCCAATCTCACATGCAGAGGGGCAGCTTTAGGGCATTAGAGGCCAGGCCCAATTCCACATGCAGAGGGGCAGCTTTAGGGCATCAGAGAGCCAGGCCCAATTCCACATGCAGAGGGGCAGCTTTAGGGCATCAGAGAGCCAGGCCCAATTCCACATGCAGAGGGGCAGCATTAGGGCTTCAGAGAGCCAGGCCCAAATTCCACATGCAGAGGGGCAGCTTTAGGGCATCAGAGAGCCAGGCCCAATTCCACACGCAGAGGGGCAGCTTTAGGGCATCAGAGAGCCAGGCCCAATTCCACATGCAGAGGGGCAGCTTTAGGGCTTCAGAGAGCCAGGCCCAAATTCCACATGCAGAGGGGCAGCTTTAGGGCATCAGAGAGCCAGGCCCAAATTCCACATGCAGAGGGGCAGCTTTAGGGCATCAGAGAGCCAGGCCCAATTCCACATGCA
The DNA here is from genome assembly GCF_013347855.1 of Anguilla anguilla. NCBI lineage: Eukaryota > Metazoa > Chordata > Actinopteri > Anguilliformes > Anguillidae > Anguilla > Anguilla anguilla. Next base: position 69,345,165 of record NC_049202.1, on the reverse strand, counting down.
GAGGGGCAGCTTTAGGGCATCAGAGAGCCAGGCCCAATTCCACATGCAGAGGGGCAGCTTTAGGGCTTCAGAGAGCCAGGCCCAAATTCCACATGTAGAGGGGCAGCTTTAGGGCATCAGAGAGCCAGGCCCAATTCCACATGCAGAGGGGCAGCTTTAGGGCTTCAGAGAGACAGGCCCAATTCCACACGCAGAGGGGCACCTTTAGGGCATCAGAGAGCCAGGCCTAAATTCTACACGCAGAGGGGCAGCTTTAGGGCATCAGAGAGCCAGGCCCAATCTCACATGCAGAGGGGCAGCTTTAGGGCATCAGAGAGCCAGGCCCAATCTCACACGCAGAGGGGCAGCTTTAGGGCATTAGAGGCCAGGCCCAATCTCACACGCAGAGGGGCAGCTTTAGGGCATTAGAGGCCAGGCCCAATTCCACATGCAGAGGGGCAGCTTTAGGGCATCAGAGAGCCAGGCCCAATTCCACACGCAGAGGGGCAGCTTTAGGGCATCAGAGAGCCAGGCCCAATTCCACACACAGAGGGGCAGCTTTAGGGCATCAGAGAGCCAGGCCCAAATCTCACACGCAGAGGGGCAGCTTTAGGGCATCAGAGAGCCAGGCCCAATTCCACATGCAGAGGGGCAGCTTTAGGGCATTAGAGTACAGGCCCAATTCCACATGCGGAGGGGCAGCTTTAGGGCTTCAGAGAGCCAGGCCCAATTCCACATGCAGAGGGGCAGCTTTAGGGCATTAGAGTACAGGCCCAATTCCACATGCGGAGGGGCAGCTTTAGGGCTTCAGAGAGCCAGGCCCAATCTCACATGCAGAGGGGCAGCTTTAGGGCATCAGAGAGCCAGGCCCAATCTCACACACAGAGGGGCAGCTTTAGGGCATCAGAGCCAGGCCCAATCTCATATGCAGAGGGGCAGCTCAGGCCCAATCTCACAGAGCGAAGCTGAAAGGAGAGCCCTGCAGGCGCGGGCAGATTACGGAGATTAATTAGCAGCGCGTAATTAAACGCCGCGCCGCGCTCGGAGCCAACGACTCTCAGAGGCCCTCTCCAGCCGGCGCGCCAGCGCCTGCCGCCCGACCGACACGTTAAAAAAGGAAAGAGGCGCGAAACAATCATTCACTCACTCTCAGACAAATAAAACGGGACCCATTAGAGCCATGCTTTACGACACCGGCACGAGAAAATGTGTCATTTGTAAAAAAAAAGAAAAAAAAAAAAAAAGAAGAAGAAACAAAAAATGCTTGACGCCTCAGGAGAAATATTTTCCAAACCAAATGTTGAACGATATCACAAATGAGAAAATAAACAAATCGAGATGCCACTCTGCACTCGCTGACATCTTGCCAAATTAAAAAAATATCATTTCCTCATATTAAGATAAACGGTCGCAAAAAAGAACACAAAAAAAAAAACCTAAACATTTTTGAGAAATTTACTGTACTGAAAAAAAAAAGCACACTTCTATGGCAGCCACCTGCACCCAGTGCTCAATGTAGCTTCCATTTCAGTCTAATAATCAGAAAATCAGACTGTGCTCCATATCCCCAGTCCGTATAGGGCACTGTTTGCCCATGCAAGGCACACTAAAGTTGTGTTACTCACCGTATTACAGCTAACAGCATTACAGCCTCGTTAAAATATGGAGAGGTGACCAACTGCAAGACGAGTGTGTACATGTGCTGTGAACATGGCATTATAGCCCACATCACAAAGGCACACAAACTTTCCATCATGGGTGGCTTCAAAAGATGATGGAGTCTTGGGTAAGACTCTTAAACCATCTACATGTACGTCAGAGATGGTTTCTGTAGTTTCATAACTTATTCCATAACATCTGTGGCCTGATTTTCTCTGCGCTTTCTACAATGTGCTGTACTGCCCATGCAGTCCAGGGCCATTGGCTCTCTGCCTACGGGAAGCATAGAAGGACAAAAAGAAACTGCAACACCGCTCCCAGTACTTCTCCCTCACACTGCACAGCTCCACATGAGTGCTGCCGCTTCTACACGCGCGCACGCACACTTGTTTTCCTTACATATAGAGTTTTCCTTAAAGTTTGACTTATTGACCGGGGCGCCCTCCGGTTTTGGTTACCCTAACGCGCGTGTGCGGGGAACTACGAAAACAGGGATACATCAGAGCAGTGACCCCCCCCCCCCCCTCGCCCGCCATGAGGGGAGCCACTGTGCTGACCTGGACCGAACCACAACATCAGGGGCTGACATCACTCCTACCAAATATTCATGTCAGAAAAAGGCCTAAACGCCTCTCCTTCAGGACGCAAGGCCCTAGCCCACTTCAGCCACGCACGCAAGACACATGCACCGCGCCCACAGCCCCCACTACACAGGTCCGCCGCAAAGGCGCCGCCTCACTCTCTGCCCGCACGGAATCAATGACACAACAGGGGCGAGAGAGGCGCTCCTCAGGGCCAGAGAGGGGCGCTCTTCTCAGGTTTGGGATCTGCCACCCGTTCAGCTGAGACCACTTCACACGCGCGGAGGACAAGAAAAAAGAAAGAAAGAAAACAACACGTAATTAATGCCTCTAATAATAAACCTGCAAAACATAACGTGCCCTTTATACAACATTAATTTATAGCGTGTTTATAAGTGTTGCAGGGAACCTACGAAAGTAAATTAGCTCCTAATTAGACTGCGATTCACGGAATGCGACACAAACTGTTGATGTAATTAACTGAATGTGAAATTGCAAATTAATCCGATACGAAGTGACGAGGTGCGCGGGGCTCGGAGTAACGCAGTTATCCGCCGTGACGCCGTGTTTATACGCCGCGCCGCACGGACGTGGAACAGCATCCCCGGGGGGGTGGTGGGGGGGGGGAGAGAGAAAGAGCGCTGTCAGGAGAAAGATGAAAGACTGACGTGTACCACATTTGCTGTTTGACCCCCCTGGAACTGCCGAGACGGCAGAAATCGCCGGCGATAGCTGTGATTACGAGCCAGCCGAGGCGCAGCCGTAGCCCTGGCGTTATTCCAGCTGTTGTGTGCGGAACTCAGCGCCC